>NC_091770.1:29026212-29329242 GCF_029378745.1 Bos indicus
CCTTGAAATTTCCAGTGGGTTACACATGTCTTCTTAGATGATTTTTTTTAATGTATCTTTCAGAGAAGGCAATGGAAACCCACTCCAGTACTCTTGTCTGGAAAATCCCATGGACGGAGGAGCTTGTCAAAACGAAAAAAATTGTTGTGGGAGGCAGATTGGGGTGAGAATCCCACCTGGGGGCAGGAAAGCCTGGTTATGATGGATGGGAGGGTTCTAGGGCTGAGGACAAGGCCCTTTCCGTGTCAGGCCTCAGAAGGTTCTGAGGATAAAGGAGGTCGCTTCCTCTTAGGACCACAGGGCATTTCAAGATACCTTGTGTTACAATCACCTCAAATAGCAAGAATCGGCCTTGGAGTCTCCGGGAAGGACTGATTTGGAAAGATTTCACCAACCTCAGTGTCACTGCTAAAAAAAGCTGCAGAGCACTGCAGGTCAGGGATTCCCAGCTCTGGCCATGAAATTCCTATGTCCAATCATACCCCAGACCAACTCAGTCACATCCTGTGGAGATGGGGCCCAGGCATCTGTATTTTCTGTAGGTTTCCAGATGATTGCAACATGTAGCCAATAAGAAGACCCTGCCAATGGGCGGGCCTGAGACCCTTTTACACCTGGTGGATAACTCCAGTCCTTGATGCCTTGTTGTTTAGTTGCTAAGTCATCTCTGACTCTTGCGACCCCATGGACTATAACCTGCCAGGCTCCTCCATGGGAGGAGGGATTTCCTGGGATTTCCCAGGCAAGAATGCTGGAGTGGGTTGCCATTTCCTTCTCTAGGGGATCTTCCCGACCCAGGGATCAAACCCAAGTCTCTTGCGCTCTTGCGCTGGCAGGTGGATTCTTTACCACTGAGTCACCAGGGAAGCCCCACGAAGCCTTAATGCAGAAGGGGAATTGTTAGTTTACAGTTGGTGGCGGAGTTCCCCAGAGAACGAGTGCTTCTGTTGGCAAGGACCAGGATATGTCCTCGAGAGTGAAACGTGAAGCCCCCAGGGAATGGCCCGCTTGGGCTGAAAGTGTGGATGGGTACTACAGAATTGCATCATGAAAAAGAAATAACAGGAATCTGAGAGTTGGGGCTGGCATCTGGAAGGGAAGGGCACTGCCAAGGAGAACGTTCAGGTATCCAACAGGTATCTGCGTGAAGCAATGGCCAGGAGTCTTAGAAGAGTGTGACAGGGACTTCCCTGGCAGTCTAGTGGCTAGGACTCCACACTTGCACTGCAGGGAGCACAGGTTCCATCCTTGGTGAGGGAACTAAGATCTCACATGCCGTGCAGCACCGCTGCCCCTGCCCCAGAAAAAAAGTACATGACATTCTGTTTAAGGCATTTGTGGGTCATGGCATGAGGTTCCTCACTTTCCATCTTCATGCCCTTAGTGAGTGACAGGGCAGAGTATTCCAATGCTGAGGAAACAGGATAGCTGCACCTGGCTGGCTCCTGCCCCCCCACAGACATTCTCAGAGCTGCCGGGAGCACTGTTGGGTCTGCCGCCATACCTGGTATATAAGGCAGGGGCCCGGCAGGAAACAGATGGCGTGCCCAAAACGGATCATGTGAGAGAGTTGAATGAAGGGACTATTTACAGAGGTGTGGGCAGCCTTGCGTGTGTGAAAACAGTGGAGCTGGTACCAGCCCAGCACCATTAACTCTACGAGGCCTGAAGGGACAGGAACAGAACAGGCTGCCTGACGAGAGTTGTGGGCTTCTGTTTGAGGGGCACAGACAGCTCTCAGTGACCCCACAGGGAGGGAGTCAAGGGAAAGACATTATGGGCTGAATTGTGTCCCCCCACCCCAAATTCCTGTTGAAGCCCTAACCCGCAGAGTCTCAGAATGTGACTGTACTTGGAGCTAGAGTCTTCACAGCACTGATTAAGTTTAGATGAAGCCATTAGGATGGGCCCTCATCCAAGCTGGCTGGAAACCTTGTGAGAAGTGGAAGTTTGGACAATGTGACACCAGGAACAGGAGTGCAGAGAGGAAAGACGGAGAGAGAAGACGGAGGAAAGACGGAGAGAGAAGACAGCGGAAAGGCAAGCCAAGGAAAGAGGCCTCAGAAGAAACCCAACCCCTGACACCTTGATCTTGTACTTCTAGCCTTCAGAGCTGGCAGAAATATATTTATGTTGTTTAAGCCACTCAGCCCATGGTACTCTGTTATGGCAGTCCTAGCAAAGGAACATAGATGAATGCCCCAACTTTACCCTCCTCCCTCTTTAGGGAGCTCTGGCTGGTGCCCCCCACACATTGGCCAAACCCAACCAAAAGACAGAGGGTATGAGAGCAAGTATGCACAGTCCACATGGGTCAGACCCCAGGGAGGAGAAGGTGGAGCCTGGACCAGGAGCCGCAGACAGAGGATGTCCGTCTATCTGGGAGGGGTGCTGAGCCAATTTAATGTATCAAAGGACCAGGCTGGTGTGGTAGGACACAGGACGGTGTGGTGAAAGCAAGCCACCACTCAGACCAAGACTGGAAGAAAATAGAAAAACATGATGGTGTTTGGCAAGATGGTGGCTAATTTTTTTTTCAAAATTTCCTTTACTCATATAGTTAGGTTGTTTTCCAATAAAAACAGACAATCCAGAGGAGATTTTTCAGGAAAAAAAACAGCTTGAACTTAAGAGTCTTTAAAAAAAAAAAAAATCCATTCAGCCAGTCTGTCTTTTGATTGGAACATTTAGTGCAATTACATTTTAGAAAATTATTGATAGGTTTGTACTTATTGGGGCTTCCCTGGTAGCTCAAATGGTAAAGATTCTGGATCCCCTGGAGAAGGAAACAGCAACCCACTCCAGTATTTTTGCCTGGAGAATCTCACGGAAAGAGAAGCCTGGTGGGTTACAGTCCATGGGGTCGCAAAGAACCAACAGGACTGAGTGACTAACATTTTTACTTTTTTTCATGTACTTATTGCCATTTTGATGATTGTTTTCTGGTAGTTTTTGTAGGGTTTTGTTGTTGTTACTTTCTTCTTTTATTGCTCTCTTGTTATCTGATGACTATTTTCAGTATTTTGTTGGGATTCCCTCCTCTTTTTGTATGTGTATCTATTACAGGTTGTCTTGTGGTTACCATGAGGTTCATATTAAACAATATATATGTGATTACTTTAAGTTGATTATCTCTTAAGTTCCACCCCATTCTAGAAATCTTACATTTTTCCTCTCCCACCCCTACTTTTAATGTTTTTGATATCATATTTTATATCTTTTATGTGTCCCTTAACCTCTTATTATAGATGATTTTACTACTTTTGTCTTTTAACCTTTCTACTAGCTTTAGAAGTGTTTACTGTATATTTGTTTTCTCCTTTCATAATTTTCCTATTTAAAGTTGTGGATTTTTCTTTTCCACTTAGAAAAACCCCTTTAATATCTCATATAAGGCTGATTTAATGATGCTAAACTCTTGTAGCTTTTGTTTGTCCGTAAGACTCTCTACTGTCCTTCAATGCTGAACAGTCTCATAAATATTTGGCTGGGCAGATAGCTGTTGGGGGGCAGGGATACAGTGGATGAGGGCAGGTAACTCCCTTGAAATATTACAATCACCATTGGAAGTAAGGTGTCCAGGTGTCCTGTGCACGAGAGCACCCTTCTTGCATATGACAAGTGATTCCCTAACCCTGGACTCCATCTCAACATGGGGCAAACCCAGGACACAACTCAGAGAGGAGCTGCCCTAAATGCCCCTCACTTGTGCCCCCAGAGTTCCTGGGGAGCTGCCATTCTAGACTCAGCCTGGTGCCCCCACCTTTGGTCTCTGAGCACCAGGCGTGCCTCCCTACTGGCTTCCAGCTGCCCTCCCCAGCCCTTCTCTCTCTCATGCTGATGCCCTCAGGCCAGTGCTTACCAGCCTGGCCCCTGCCCACCCCTTCCCCTGCTCAGCCTTTGGCCCCACAATCTGAGTTTTCCAGATTAGGAGGTGCAGATTGTTCTCATGGGTTCTCTTCCAGGGACCTCGGGCTGGGCCAGGTGGAGGGGTTCTCAGAATGTATGTGTCTTTCTTACACAGAGCTGACATGTGTTTAGCTATTCCCCAAGCCTCCTTAACTTATTGGAATCAATAAGAGGAAACCAATACCACAGGACCACCTACCTCACCAAGTCAATGTGAGGGCTGCATGACAATCAAGACCGGGGTTCAGAATACATGGCATACAGACATGTCCAACAATGGGGAGATTACAGCCAGATGCAAAATCTAAAAGAGAATGACACCACAGGGACCAAGCAACCCAGCTACGGGACCCTCCAACCTGGGGAAGAGAACACACTTGGCTTTTTTGGTGAAACAAGAAGTGGTAAAAACCCGTTAAAAGAAAACCTAACTCAAAGCGGCTTAAGCAACCTTACATAACAAGAAATCACAAGGTAGGCTGGCTCCAGCAAGAGTCAATTAGCAGTTCAGTGACATCACCAAGGACCCAGGTTCTTTCCAGCTTTCTGCCTGGCTATTCTTGGTGCTGTTGTCAGCCTTGGGCTGGTAAGTAGATGGTTAGAGTGGTTCCAGGCACAATATCCAGAAGTGTAAGAGAGATGTCTTTGGAGAATGAGAAGTCTTCTTCTGAAGCATTCCAAATAGACTTTCTCCTTGTATCTCATTGGCCAGAATTGGGTCACATGTCCAGCCCTCACAGGCAAGAGGAATGGAACCATCGCGATTGGCTTGAACCAATCAGGACCCAACACATAAAACTAAAGATAGGCCCAGCTGGGCTGAGGCATATGGCCGGCTGGAGGAAAGTGGATGCTTGAATTAAGTCAGGTTCTATTACTGAGGAAGATGCTACACTCCAGCTGAGGCCAATTCCAGGAGTTGGCACCTAGCAGGCGCCAAATACTTAGAGTCATTTCCCTTTAAGCATCTTGCCGAAGGGCACAGAGCTATAAGTAGCCTGGCCGGAACTCAAATCCGCAGAGAGGAGAACAAAAGGGCTAAAGATAAGCCGAGCTGATTCACAGTTGTCCCCCAGGACAGCCCCTACGAGGAAAAGCCTCCTTCTCTGGAGAACTGGCTATTTCGTCATCCTGCAAGTGAGGGCAACAGTAATGGCTTTGTGGAGCAGGGGTCCCCCTCCATTCCATGATGACCCCATGCATCCCACCTCTGCCAACATCCAGCCAGCCTAGCTCTCACACCACAGCTGCATTTTTCCACCTCTTCTGTACAAAATAACTCCCCAAAGTCTGACAGTTTTTCCTCTGTCTGTGTTTGATTTATGGCTACAATTACAAGCTTTCCTTCACACGGCCCACATGCCAGCAGAGATCTTCTGCAAGTCAGCAGCGCTGCCATCCCAGCTCCTGGCTCTCATCCCCAGCATAAGTGCTGCAGATGACCCTTCCCTCCATATCCTGAGTCCCAGACCCTACTCCCCACCCCCAGATGCATGGGTTTGGGCTGCATCAGAGTTGGGCAACAAGTTAGGTGATCTTTTTTAACAGAGACCCTGAAAGACAAGAAAGGCTGCTCTCCCCACTCAGCACCCACCTGGCAGGGCTCAGAGAGCATTGTCTGCAGTCAAGGGGGTGGACTACCTCCCTAATGAGATCTGTACCATATGTTGCAGGGGGTTCCCATCCTGAAGAACAAAAAAGCCTCCAGGCCATGTTTGGTTAGTACCCCAGCTTCACTTCTGGCCCTTTTTGATGCCTCTTCCTAAAGTAACCACTCTGGAGTCCAGGTCTCTGGTTCGAATCCTGGCTCTGCTTTGTCAACAAATTACTTACCTCTCTGTACCCCAAGTTCCTTCTGTAAAATGAGAATAAGGATAGTACCTACCCCATAGAGCTATTCTTGGATTAAATAGAATTAGGTTTTGCATGTAGTAAGTGTTCTCTCAATGTTCATTTTTATCATTATCATTATGCATGTCTAGTTTCTAATCCAAAGTGACTCTTGGGTACCACTCACTGAGCATCTTATGCTGCCAGGCACCCTGCAGTTGTGTGGGATCCCAGTCACCTTGGAAGACAGCATCCCCGTCCTGCAGATGCCCAAACCCAGGCCCGAGGAGCTAGGAACTTGTCCAAGTTCTCACAGTCAGAAGTGGGAAAGCAGAGATTGCATCCCAGATCTGGCTGGGTCCACTTTTTCACTCCACCAACTGTCTTGCCACCCTATTTTATCTGAGCGATGGTTTTGGAGGACTTTGGGGCAACTGGAGAAACCTGAGAGGGACGCTGCACAGTGAGGACACAATGCCAACAATCCCAGGGCTCACCAGGCATCCTGGGACTCCTGAGAAAAGAAGGTGGGGTCTATAGAACCCTCACCACCTCCCATGTCTGTGGCTTTTGTTGTCTGGCACCTGATGCTCCACAGGGATTCTGGGGAACTTGGTAGAAGGAGAACAACCTCTGGGTCACTGCAGGGAAGCAGGCTGTGGAGTAAAACTCCAAGCATGTCAGGGCAGGGAGGTGCGGGTGTGGCTCTCAGCCTGGAGAGGAAAAAAGTTCTCTGTGTCCCTTCCCACCACACTTTTGGGCCAACTGGGGGATATAGATGGGGTCTGTAGGCTAGCAGGCGGGGTCACTGAACAGTAGGGTGTGGCCCCTTGCAGGCCAAGCCAGCGCAGCACCCAGCAGGTGGGGGCTGAGTCCAGAGTCTCCCCACTTGTTACAAGTAGCCGCAGGCAGCAATTCTCCGCCATTCCAAGTCTGCTTCATCCAGACAAGGTGAGCCTGAGTCATGCCAGGAAGGCCACCTGGGCCATGCAGCCTACATGTTACAATTGCTGCTTCTGGGCTGGCCTCTGCTTCCCTGACAGCTAGCTGTGGCCTTGCCAGGGTAGGGAGGCCCTTTGGTCCAGGTTCTGGGCCCTGATTCTGAGAGAAGAGGTGGTTCTGCATTGGTTCCTAGGTTTAGGGTCAAGGCTCCAGCCAGCAACAAAGTGCCCTAGAAATGGTGAAGGACAGGGAAGCCTGGAGCGCTGCGGTCCTTGGGTTGCAAAGCGTCAAACACTACTTAGTGACTGAACAAATTTGCTTGACCTTTTCCTCTGAGGGCTGGGAGGGGTGGGAGAGATTTGAATCCTTCTGGGTCCTCTGACCTGATATCCATCCTATGGCCACCTCAGTCTCACTGTGACATTGAGAGTGGGTGGTGGCAGCTATACTAGCAAAAGGAAAGAAGAAAGAAAAAGGAAGAAGGTTTATGTCCTTGAGCCTCTGGAGATAGCAGATCGTGTCTTTGGCCCCTGGGAGTTTACACACAAAAAGCCCATACAATTCCTTGACAGGTGACTTCCCAACCCCCGGCCCCAGCCGCAAACCCAATGGCATTTTAATTTAGCAAGGGAGACAAGTGCAAGAAAAATGGAGACACTGGGGTGAGAGGCTAGGCTATGGGGACATGGAGAGCAGCGGTGATGGAGAGTTGGCGCGGGCACATGCGTCCCTAGCCCTGTGGCACTAACAAAGCACCTGGCCTTGGATCAGGCCTTTCCTGTCCTGTGACACAAGCTCCTATGACACCAAGGCAGCTCTGACAAACCGCCCTGTGTCACTCAGGAGTCAGAGCAGGTTTCAGGACTTTAGGGTGAGGATGTGACAGCCAAGGCCAAGGTCCAACCTTGGTGGGGGTCTGCAGATCCTCAGGAGCGAGGTTGCAGGTTTGGAGGCAGAGGCTGAACCTGCAGTAATGGGTGACTGTGCAGGGTGGGTGGGGCGGTCGCAGCTCTGGAGGGAAGGCCTCTGGGAACACAGCATTCTCAGGAAACAGCAGTTCCTGTTGTAAATCCTGGCTCGTCGCCTCCAACAGACTTCCTGCCTCTGAGCTGCCTGGCCCTGGTGCTGGCACCTTCCCGGCATAGAGCAGGAGCGAGGACTGGCCCCCGTGAAGACCTTCTGAGTGGGCACTTGCCACAGGACCCCCATCCTGACTCCCTTGGGAATCTGTTCCTGCTGTGCCGGGGTACTCAGGGCTACTCCTGGGGAGGCAGGGTCACAGCCCCCAAACTGGAACTTCAGGGGCTGCATTCTCATCCCAGTTGATGTGCTGGGGAGGGCACACCACTTCTCTGAGCTTCGGTTTCCTTGTTGATAAACAAGAACGCTGGATCTCAGAGCCCCTTTCAACTTCACAGTTCTGTTGTTTTTATTCAGTTGCTCAGTCATGTCCGACTCTTTGTGACCCCATGGACTGCAGCACACCACGCTTCCCTGTCCCTCACCATCTCCTGGAGTTTGCTCACATTCATGTCCACTGAGTCAATGATGCCATCCAACCATCTTGTCCCCCGTCACCCCTTTCTCCTTCTGTTCTAGATTCCTCTTTTGGAACCGGTGGTGCCGCATGAATAACTTGCCATGTATTCCTATGTTGGTTTTAGTTTGGGTGTCCTCGAAGCTCCCATGGTAAGAAAGGCAGCCTTTCTGTCTCAGCATGTCACATCTTCTTGGGGGAGAGGCCTCCCTGCCTTGATAACAGGGGCCGAAACTCTTTCTGCCTCTGAATTCTAATTCAACTCAACAAACGCTGGCTTGGCCATGCCATGTGCCTGACTCTGGGCTGGGCATCATTGAGCTCAAGGACCCTCTCTCCAGGAGTTCTTAGTCAAGGAGGGGAGACAGGCAATAAAACCTCCCTGAGATAAGGGTAAGAGAGTGGCTCAGGGAAGGAAAAAAATGGCTCGGTCAGGGAAGTCAGGGAGAGTTTCACAGTGGAGAAGCTTCCTAAACTGGGTCTTGAAGGGTGAACAGGAGTCCAGTAAACTAAAGCACAGGCAGAGGGAATAGAATGTGCAGAGGCACGGGGGTGTGAAGGAGTGTCACAGGCGAGAAGTGCGAGAGATGAAAGGGCTGACAGTAAAGGGGAGAGAAACACCAGGGACGAGGCTGAGGCCGTAGGAGGGCAAAACAAGAAGGCCTAGTGAGCGGGCAGCCTAAGGGAACAGAGCTTCATCCTGAGGGCCATCGGAAGCCATAGAAGGGTTTAGGCAGATGACATGAAGATCTGTTTCTCAGACAAAACCTCTATAATATGGAGAGCAGGGCTTTCCTGATGGCTCAGCTGGTGAAGAATCCACCTGCAATGAGGGAGACCTGGGTTCGATCGATCCCTGGGTTGGGAAGATCCCCTGGAGAAGGTAAAGGTTACCCACTCCGGTATTCTGGCCTAGAGAATTCCATGGACTGTATAGCCCATGGGGTCGCAAAGAGTCGGACACGACTGAGCAACTTTCACTTTTCTTCATGGAGAGCAGATCAGGGGAGAGGGTGGATGTGAGAGCAAGTGGAGGTGGGAAGGCTACTGGGAGCTATTGCAGGAGCCCAGGAAGAAGCAAGGAGGACTGGACACAGCCTGGTAGGTGTGGAACCAGCAGTCAGCCAGGAGACAGAGGCAGCAGGAGCAGATGCCTGCACAACCGGTTGGGAGAAAGAAGGTCCCCAAGGTACCAGCAACCAGTCAGATGTGCTTCGTGTTATGGGCAGGCATTATTTCTGCATACCCAGAGAAGCTGTTCTCAAAGGAAACACACCTGGGTTCCCCGCCACCTTCTCTGACCACACAGATCACACCTTGTGCTCTTCTGGGGGGAGAGCCTGTGACCCCAGCCTACCCAACCCAACTTAAAACAGCTTTCTGGGTCTCAAACAGCTTCCTGCCTTCTTCTGTCTCGTGGCCAGGAGTTCTGGTTCCCCTGACAAGGGGCAGAAATTCGAGGAGCTGGGGAGAGATCAAGGGATCCACTCACAGTCCCACCAGTCCAGCAACTGCCAGTCCCAGGGTTCCTCCACACCCGAGCCCTCCCCTTAGACCTGTGCTTCTCAATGGGGACAATTTGTCAAGTCCTGAGACATTTAGGGCTGTAGGGACAGGAGATGCAACTGGCATCTAATGGGTAGAAGGCGGGTATGCTGCTGTACCTCCTGAAATGCACAGGGTGAGCTTTACCACAAAGAATTATCCAGCCTCCAAAGTCAACAGTGCTAAGGCTGAGAAACCCTGCTTCGGATGGGGTGTCAGGGTGCCCCAGCCCACAGAAGCCAGCAGGAGCCCAGATGCTTGAGCAGGGCTCCCAGGAAGGTGTCCTAGTGATAAGGACAATCCCGCCAAGAGCAAAAGCTGGCGTCTGTGTTCCCAGGGCCCTGATGCGGCTCAAGGGGCAACCGGCCCCAGGTCCCCCAGGGGTAGAGGCACGGCCAGGCCTGGAACCCACCTCTTGGGCCTCCTCGGCCAAGTCCCAGAAGACCCCCTGAGTCCTCTCTGATGTTCAGTACCTGCCCGAGTTTGAGGGGCTCCTCCCCACCACCAGCACCCCCACTCCAGTGGGCTAGGGGAATTTGTTTTCTTCTTTGGAGCTTACAGCATGTTCAGCTGTCTCTGATACTGTGGGCCACAGGGACCTGAGTGAGCACGGGTCAGGTGCAGCCCAGAGTCCATCTCCACTGGCCAGGTTCGGAGTGTTTTGGCAACTCGCTCAAAACACACACACACACACACACACACACACACACACACAAGGAAAGCAGGGCTGTCTCCAGGACACGTGTCTGCCCCACTGTGGCTCACTTTTATTTGTTTATAGACCAAACTGGCCTGCCTTTGCTGTTGGTTTAGTCTAACCCCATCCTAACTTTGACCCCCGACCCCGACCCTGGGGCCCCTGAGGCCCCTCTGCCCGGCTGGCTTCTCTGGTCCTGAGCCCAGGATGCAGATCCTAGAGCCCCCAGGGTGCCCGTCCTGAGTCTGGCAGAATCTGCTACACATTAGGCCACTTGAAGAGGATGCCATCAGACCAGCTGGGGTTGGAGAACAGGCCCCAGAGAGCAAACAGCAGGACCATCAGGCTTGGAGTCCAGCGGTGCCCCTTCTGCCCTGGGACCTCAGGCAAGTTCCTTCACCTCTCTGTGCCTGCCTTCAAGTCTGTAAAAGGGGGTCGAATAGCAGGGCTGTGATGAGAACGCCCAGCTGCAAAGTACTTAGAGTGGGGCCAAGCGCTAGATAACAGGAAGAGCTCTTATGATTAACACGTGCCTTGATGCTCCTCTATGAAGCATGAACACTAGAGTCCTGGCCTTTGGTCCACCGGTGGACGGGGGTCAACATGGGGGTGAAGCCCAGCCCCCTTTCTGACCAGATCCAAGATCAGCCTCCCCCGCTCACCTCCCAGGGCACTGACCAGGCAAGAAAAGGGAGGGGGAAGTTTTTCCAGCAGAGACTGTTGTATTCCTTCTTCTTTGATGGGTACTACCCTGAGGAAGAGTCAAACAGCTCTTTGCTGTAAATGCACTGTTCATTGGTGGGGGTAGGAGGTGGGGCTGGGACAGTAAAGCCTGGCTCTTATGTCTGGTCCACAGAGAGACTGTGGGCCTCATTTCCGGAGCCTGGATCCCCCTCCCTGTTCTTCAGGCCAACCCCTCTCCGCATGCCAGCCCCACCTCCCCAGTCACCACATCCACAGCCCCCAAGACATTTGTGAGCCTCTCTCTGGGCAGAGGGGGAGGGGCACCCCCCACCACCCCCTCTGAGGTTGAGGAGGTCAGACTTCATCCTGCTCCAGGTTTTCATGATCTCTGTTTCTTTTCTGTCTGTCCTTGTCTATTGAAATGTACATGTTTCTACACAAGTTGAGTCTTCTGCCACAGTCCTCATGAGTCAATACACAAGATTTCTACCCTCCATACCGTAACTTTGTTCTATTGCTTCCTACCCTAGGACACAATACTGGGACCCCTTCCATCAACTTCACCCCAGAAGACAAGGTACCTTTTCTTCTTCCCAATTCCCAAGCTTCCTCTCCATCCTCTCCCTCCCCTCCCCAACCCCAGCACAACAGTCCCACTGCCTTTTTTTATCATTCCTCACTTCCGCCCTGTGGTTCTGTTTCCTCCCCCAAGCTGGCCCTACAGGAGACTGCCTGTTTCTGGGGTGAAGGAATGGTCCAGTCTTTAGAACACCCTTATAGCTTTGATAAACCTAGACAGCATATTAAAAAGCAGAGACATCACTATGTTGACAAAGGTTTGTATAGTTAAAGCTATGATTTTTCCAGTAGTCACGTACAGATGGGAGAGTTGGTCCATAAAGAAGGCTGAGTGCTGAAGAATTGATGCTTTCGAACTGTGGTGCTGGAGAAGACTCTTGAGAGTCCCTTGGACTACAAGGAGATCAAACCAGTCAATCCTAAAGAAATCAACCCTGCATATTCACTGGAAGGACTGATGCTGAAGCTGAAGCTCCAGTATTTTGGCCACCTGATATGAAGAACTGACTCACTGGAAAAGACCTGATGCTGAGAAAGGTTGAGGGCAAAAGGAGAAGGGGATGGCAGAGGATGAGATGGTTAGATAGCATCACTGACTCAATAGACATGAGTTTGAGCAAACTTCAAGAGATAGCAGAGGACAAAGGAGCCTAGTGTGCTATACAGTCCATGGAGTGGCAGAGTCGTACACGACTGAGTGACTGAACAATGATAGCACAGCCTTGACATCTGGCCAACCAATCTGTGACCAATCACCCTCATCAAGAGGCTTTTTAGTTCCTCTTCACTTTCTGCCACTAGAGTAGTGTCATCTGCATATCTGAGGTTGTTGATATTTCTCCTGGCAATCTTGATTCCAACTTGTGCTTCATCCAGCCCAGCATTTCACTTGATGTACTCTGCATAGAAGTTAAATAAGCAGGGTGACAATATATAGCCTTGACGTACTCCTTTCTCAATTTGGAACCAGTCTGTTGTTCCATGTCCAGTTCTAACTGTTGCTTCTTGTCCTGCATACAAGTTTCTCAGGAGGCAGGTAAGGTGGTCTAGTAAATCCATCTCTTTAAGAATTTTTCAGTTTGTTGTGATCTGCACAAAGACGTTAGCATAGGCAACACATTTATTTTTATTTATTTCTTTGACTGTTCCAGGTCTTGGTTGCAGCCCATGGGATATTAGATCTTTATTGCGGCATGCAAGACCCTTTAGTTGAGGCTTGCAAACTCTTAGCTGCAGCGTGTGGGATATAGTTCCCTGACCAGGGATCAAATCCAGGTCCCCTGCTCTGGGAGCTTGGAGTCTTAGCCACTGGACCACCAGGGAAGTCCCCCTGGTCTTTTAAATGATCTATAATTAATAATATTGCTTTTGTTATTTAGCACTTTCTCATCAAAGGATTCATTTATCCCTTGTAATCGTCTGACAAATAAGGCCACGTTTAAGGCTTCTCATGAGTGGCCCCAGTGGGATTAACAGAAACCTTGGATTCCTCTGCCCAATTCGGGTTTCCGTTGCCAATGTTAATTACTTGTTATGAAGGATGGGAACAGGAAGGGGAGAAATTCCATCTTCTTTCTTAGACCAGGGATGCCCTGAAAGCATTGCCTATGGCTATCTCAAAGGTAAAGCCCCCTTCTCCTCCAATCTGGGACATTCCCAAGCTACTGACCAACGAATCTGAATATCTGGTTGCCCAGAACTGTGGGAGCCTGCTCTAGAGTGCAGTGACATCTTCTCTGAACTGAAGCCTGGCCCCCACATGGGAGCCTTTCTGTATACCTCCACCCTATGATGAGAATTTAAAACCACCCTTCCCTAGGCACACTGCATGGGACCTTTGGCTCCTGGCTGAATGTCTGGCCTCTTGCATTCCCCCACCCTCACTTCATTACCCTAGAACATGGCAGAGCCACAGTGAATGCCCGATAAAAATACTGGCAGCAGAGGAAGGAATCGGCTTCTCTGGCACAGTGTTCTCAGGAGTAGCTGAAGGGAATCAAGCTGCCAGCAGGGATCAGAGCAGCCTCTCCCCTCAGTCTCCAGCCCTGAGCGCAGGGCCCAGATGAGGAGGAAGGAGGGGGGAGCCAGAGGGGATTAAAGGTGATGACAGGGGATCAAGGTGGTGGGAGGAAATGACCCCAAAGGTCCAAAGCCCACTCTGACTTTTCAATGGGGAATTTCTTCTGCTCCCCCCACCATTCCTCACTCCAACCTCACTTTGCACAATCGATGGATTCCTGAGAAGATGCCAGGAAATGATTTTTTTGGGAAATCATACCCTATTCTGAATGCCCAGTGGGGAATGCAGTGTTGAAATACATCTTCCGTAAATCCTTTTGTAATGTAACACCCTCTCCTGTCACCCCATTGCCCAGAGTTTCTCTTGGATGCTCCCCCACTTCCTACACTAATGAGCCCCCCCGCCTCCAGGATCACCTGGTTTGGAGGTAGAGGCCAGGTTAGGGGGACTGTCCATCTCAGAGGACAGAAAGGACAGCTAATGAGATGTCCGCCCCGTGCCGGCAGGACCTTAGCCCTGCAGTGCTGTGAGTCACAAGCGATGAGTCACCCGGCATTGTTTGTACGGATGAGCCTTGAAGGGATCAGTCAGACTGCGGGGAAGTGGACTTTTCTCGTCTCCCTTTGGGCTCATGGGTTTGTGTGTGTGTGCCTGTGTGTGCATCTGTGTGTGTGCATATGGGGCAGCACGTACACAGAAAATCACTATTTCCTAACACATCTGGGGCAAAAATGACTATCCTTCAGTCACAAGCCTGTGTCTTAAGATAACAGGGTCAAGGCTTTACAACATTAGCTTCTGGAACCATCCCTTAGGGGTGCTGTAGGGAACTACTCTCCCAGCTCCCCCAAGCAGGGCTCCCCTTTCTCCTCTGGGTCACCCCCTCCCCTCTTACCAGTCACTGAGCTCCTTAAGGGCAACAGCTGTGGCTCATTCATCTTTGTTCACCTGGCGGAGTGCATTGCATACAATCAATTCAGTTCAGTTGCTCATTGTCCGACTCTTTTCGACCCCATGGACTGCAGTAGACCAGGCCTCCCTGTCCATCACCAACTCCTAGAGCCTACTCAAACTCATGTCCATTGAGTCACTGATGCCATCCAACCATCTCATCCTCTGTCATCCCCTTCTCCTCCCACCTTCTATCTTTACCAGCATCAGGGTCTTTTCAAATGAATCAGTTCTTCACATCAGGTGGCCAAAGTATTGAAGTTTCAGCTTCAGCATCAGTTGCACACAATGGATGCTCCCTGAGTACTTTTAGGCCAATGTCCCAAGGCCAGTGCTGACCTTGTTCCCGGCTGTTCCCTACACAGTTAATGAGCAGAGCCTCTCCTGCCTCTGTGGAAGCCTGAGTTCCCCTTAGCGGACAGGGCTGAGAGCAGTGGGTTTCCACATGCCTCCCCGTCCCAGTTGGGAAAACCAAGACAAGAGGTGTGTGTTTTATGATCCGGGGAGCATTCTAAATAAGACAAATCCTGCAAGCAGAATTTGTTTCTGAATTGATTGGGGTGTGTTTGGCTACTAACACCGCCCCCTAGAGTTGGCCTTGGAGAATTCAGTTTAAGGAATAGCTGCTGCTGCTGCTGCTGCTGCTGCTGCTGCTGCTGCTGCTGCTGCTAAGTAGGGCATCTTAAACCAACGATGACCTGGGTCTCTTGGATAACAGGCAGATACTTTACCATCTGAGCCACCAAGGAAGCCCCAAACCAAGGATAAGAGCCTTAGAAATCACCCAAAACATTTTCTATACAAATGTCGGTACAAGTTTTTTACAAATAAGAAATCAAACTGTACATTCACTCTTTTTTTTTCATTCAACAATATATTGCATTCTTCTGTGTTAGTAAACTTAGACTTAAAACTTCATTCATTACTGATAGTGCTTCCATTGTAAGGACATGTCAGGGTTAGATGCATGTGCTTTGTTGTTTGACAGTTAGCTTATTTGTCACTTTAACACGGAAAAGAAACTAAGAACACTGTTATACACACGTCTTGAGTGATCATCTCCATCAGATTGTTATTGACAGTAGCATTGCTAGACTACGGGGTAGGCATTGGGTTTTCAAGTGTCTTTAAGCATGTCACCTACTTCTCCCCAAGGAAAAACTGTACCAATCAAACCCTCTCTCCAGCAGCCATGAGAGTGTACATTCCCTAAGGCCTCACTGACATTGGGTCCTATGAGCCTGCAAATGATTTTCAAAGAATCAATCAGTCATAAGCAAATTTTTGCCTCCCGTGCTTGGAATACACTTCACAGGTGATGATCCAAACTCCCTGGGGAGGGACTGACATGGCTAAACAGCTTCTACCCCGTGCCAGCCATGAGACACATTTGCTGTCATTTAATCCCATGAGGTAACTACTATTGTTCCCATCTTACAGATGAGCAAGTAAGGGTTCAGAGAAGTTGAGTGACTTATCCAAGGTCACACAACTGGGAAATGGACAGAATTAGGCTTTGACCTCAGGTCTGAGAACAAGGCCCATGACCTCTCTCTGGATGGCTCCTGGTGACACAAAATAATTTGGCCTTAATCCACACCTTCCAGCCACATTGTAGCCACATCAGTCTGCTTCAAAGGGTGTCCCCCCTGTGTTAGCATGGCCACTGCTAGATGGTGGAATCAGAAGTGATTTTTTTTTAATTGCATATCTGTACTTTCTATCACAGCAATGTTTTACTTATTTACTAAAGAAACAGAAGGAAGGTTTAATTTTTTTAAAAAATCACTGGAGAAAAGAGAGTCCCATCCAGCAGTGTTTCCCAATGTTCCTCAAAACACACCACACACACATACACGCTATGATAACCTGTCTGTAGGTAGGAAGGAGCAGAGCATCTCAAAAACATCCATTACCTTCCAAGGCCATGAAGGAAGACTGGGGCCAAGCTCACACACAGTCAATTCTCCTACAACAGGCCACTGGCCCTTGAGGATGTCCCAGAGCTACTGCTGGCCTCTTTCTCCCCCAGGGTCCTGACTTCCCTTGACTCCGGCCAGCTGTCTCTGGCATAGACCCCCAACCAGCCAGCCTCTAGGGAAACTGCTGGAACCAAACGACTCTAGCGGCTGCAGTTAAATGATCAGACCTTCCAAAATAAGCAAAGGAAAGCTGAGGGAGTCAGGACTGCCAGCATCAATGAAGGAGTCAGCTGAGGGCAGCAGAAGGGTGGGGTAGGGTGGGGGTGGAGGCAGAGCCTGGGAACATATCACTCAGGGGACCCAGGGGGCAACAGGGGTTGGTCTAAGAAAACGGTGGAAACTGGGAGACAGGGTGGAGGGTTGGGGCAGGGACTTCCCCCACTATATCCACATCCATATGCATCTATCAGAATGCATGCTGGTTTGGGATTTCTGCAATATATTTAAAGTTTAGAGGACATATAGTATACTTTGGATGGATGGAAGGGTCAATGATTGGGTGGATGGATGGAGAACTGGCTAAACAAAACAAAGAATGCATACATTGATGGATAACTAATAAATAGGCTTGGTTCCTTTGGAGGTCAACAATACCAAGATGAATCAAGAGTTGTAAAAATGCTCTCATTGAGTCCCTAATCCCAATTCTCGTGAATTCACTAAGGAAATAATTCAGAGCAGAAAATTTCTCTGGCCCCAAAAGGCTGTAGTAGCATTGCTTCTAACACAGCAACACCAGAATGGCCTAAATGAGAGACGATCTGGGGCTAATGAGTAAATTACAGTAGAATGTTGTATTGTGCAGTCATTCAAATGATAACCAGAATGACAGTGTTAAATAAGGAAACCTTATTTCTGAAATAATATTAGGTAATAAAAGGAATTTAAAATGTGTAAGTCTGTAGAACTCTGTTACAAATTGGTGGAAAGGTATTTAATGGAAAGAACATTATAGGCTCCAACATTGGAAGATCCATGTTAAGGCCCACTTGCATCTCAGACATGGTGCTTCATACCTTTAGCCTCACTTCCCACAACCCTGAAGTGGCGATGATGCACACATCATTTCCTTGTTGGGAGGCCTGCATTAGCGATTACGTGAGGGTGCTTTGTAAGCTCTACAGTACAAGTGACACACTAGTCACTTTCTGGATTGAAATTAGAAGGAAGAGAAACAAATACAGTGATGGGGTTAGAACTGGTATTCAGAGACATGCAAATTAAAACAAAAATACAATATTTCACCTACATCAGATTAGCCAAACAAAGAAACAAAAAGCACACACAGAATGTCCTCAAGTCTCAAGTAAATTGAACCTGAACCCCAGCTTGGGCTACCCACCTTGACCAGGCAGTGCTGGGTCATAGAAGTACAAAGTGGAACCATGGAGGGGCAACCAAAGACAGAGGGCTCGCTCCCTGGAAAAAAAAAAAAACAGTCAGTTCAGATTCACTGAGCTCGGCATACCTGCAGTGTCTCGCTGCCTTCATGGATTTAGAGTGATAGCAAATACGTACATAGTGCTTGCACTGGCCCAGTAACTTTACAAGTGCTTTCTTATGTGTTAATTAATCTTTGTAACAGTCCATTGGGGGCTTTCGTGGTGGCTCAGTGGTAAAGAATTCACCTGAGAGCGCAGGAGATGCAGGTTCGATCCCTGGGTTGGAAAGATCCTGGAGGAGGAAATGGCAACCCACTCCAGTATCCTTGCCTGGAAAATCCCATGGACAGAGGAGCCCAGCAGGCTATAGTCCATAGGGTCACAAAGAGTTGGATACCGCTTAGAGACTAAATAACAACAGCCTATTGAAAGAAACAGGTACTATTATCCACATTTTGGGGGAGTTTAGCTGGGCCCAAGACCACCCACTGGTGATCAGGAAAACCAGGATTAGGAACCCTCGCCACCTCTCACATACTCTCCCCAACAGGCCTACTTCAATCTCCTGAGATCACCAGCCTAACAGCTGAAGCCATAAGGCAGGCAACTCTGGCTCCACTGCAGCACTCTGGCCGGAGGACAAACCAGCTGGTCAATCAGCAGTTGGCCATTTTTCGCGGAGAGTAGGTACCTTTGGTGCACTGGAGCAGAGGACCGAGCCTGGAGGAAGCCCAGATCGTCACACCCCGTCCGTCCTCTTCCCAGGTACCCTGAGTCTCCACCACCAGTCCTTGGATTTCTCAGTGCAGTACCCTGACCCTGGGGAGGGAGCTCCCAATGCCAGGTTTTCTCCCTCCTACCGACGGGATGGACATGAGTTAGAGCAAGCTCCGGGAGTTGGTGAAGGACAGGGAGGCCTGGCATGCTGCAGTTCACGGGGTCGTGAAGAGTCTGACACAACTGAGCGGCTGAACTGACACTGCACTCCCAGGAGAAGCCTCCAGGGGGCGCCCTCATCCCCCAAGTCCAGAGGGCCTTGGGGGCACCAAGCCTGGGGTGATGGTTGGAACACAGGAACTAGCTCTGTAACCTAGAGAAATAGCTTGGCTGCTCCTAGCCTGTCTACTCATGTGTCAGGAGGAAGAATGATAGCTATTTTGTTCCCGGGTCTACTTACCACATCGGGTTGCAGGGGCGGAGTAATGGAGGCCCTTGTGCCTGCCACTGGGTTTTCCCTTGTGGCTCAGCTGGTAAAGAATCCGCCTGCAATGAGAGAGACCTAGGTTCGATCCCTGGGTTGGGAAGATCCTCTGGAGAAGGGAACAGCTGCCCAGTCAGTATTCTGGTCTGGGGAATCCATGGACTGTATAGTCCATGGGGTGGCAAAGAGTCGGAAGGGACCGAGCGACTTTGACTTTCTTTCTCTTTTCAGCCTGCAGCTAGGCGGCTCCCGTCTCAGGTAGGAGCCCTGCATCTGGGCCCTAGGCAGAGAAGAGGACTGGGCTTCTTGTCAGGGAAAGGGAACGGGCCTAAAGTCCCCCCAACAGGCTGATCGCTGGCCCGGACTCCAGCTGTTTGGAATTCAGTTCACAGGTATTTCTCAGCTCCCGCTGCAAGTAAACCGGTGTTGGTGTGTTTGGGGCCCTGTGGGGAGAGGGAGGAAAGAGGCAAATGGAAGCAGCATTCAGGTGGCTTAAATGAACCATCGCCCGCTAGGCACCAGGGTTTTCGTGTTCACTGCCTCCTTTAACCCTCACAGTCACCCCCGAGAAATAAACACGCTCACCCCCTTCTTACAGACGAGGAAGCAGGAGCCGTTGCAGATTTCCCCGCCTCGACCCCCACCCCGCACGCCCCCTCCGCAGGACAGTCTGAGTGAACTGAGGGACTGGACACCGGAAAAGAAGCTCTCCAGGGGCTCTCCAGGGGCTCAGGTCCCGGCTGAGTCACCTGCCTGGACGTCCGTTTCATATGGCCTCTCTGTTACTCACTAACCAAGAACATGACTTAATTCCCCGTGGGCGATCCCACCAGGCACATAAAGAAATGCGTGATGACTGTGACACAGAAGCTAAAAGCCTCAATTACCCTTCGTGACAGGAACATGGGACTTTTTTATGAAGAGAGAAATTTTTGCCTCGTAAATTGCACGTGTGAGGGGTCAGCCCGCGCTGCTGGTGACCCTGTTACATCCTTCACAGCCAGAGGCAGCCTCACAGATGGCAGGGATCACCCCAGCCTCACCCCTGCTTATTAAGCCCCAGATTAGTGGTTTGAGAGAGCCCTGAGGGGTCAGAGCGGGGGCCGGGGTTAGGCCAGGAGAGGCAGCCAGAATGTAGGAATATTCCCGGCTCTCATCCTGGCTCTGCTTACGGGTATCAGTTGTAGCGGGTGGGCAAAGGAGAGGATCTTTAAAAGGCTTTCTTGACACTCCCACCCCCAGAAATTCTGATGTAATGGGTCCAGCGTGGAGCCTGGGTACTGGGAGCTTTAATAGTGGCTCAGGTAATTCTGAAGTACAGCCAAATGGAGAGCTAAATAGACCTTACTCCACCCTGCCAAGTGATGAATTGAACAGAAAGTTTTTAGCAAGTGCGGGCTGGTGTTGGGGGCGGGGGCGGGGGGACCAGGAATAAAACACAGTTTCTTTACATGGAGCCCTATTTCTGACTCCGCATATCTCATGGGCAACAAGGACCCTGTGAGGAGGCCTGGGTGCAGGATGTGGTCCCTTGGGGAGAAGCAAGCCCAAGCTTGAGGTGAACCCAGAAGATGATCTGATCTGTTTGGGAGCTCCCACCAATGCACACAGCCACTGCTCCCCTCCCAAAGCTGTCATTCCCATGGGCGTTCACCCCTTCATCTCTGCTGTCTTGCTCCCCTGACCTTCACCAGGTGTCCTGAATGCCCCACACCCAGCTGCCTGAGGATCCCCTTTCACTCCACTTGCAAACGTTTGCTGACTGCCTCGGGCTCCTACTGAGCACCAGGACTACCAGAGGCAGTGGCCTGGTAGAAACAGGGACATAGAGGGCTACTTCAAGGACATAGGGATTCTTATCCCCAACAGCTGGAATCCGTCCATTTGATGCGCTACCGCAGGGGGCGCAAGCGGAGGTTCAGAAGATTCTTTAACAACTTGTGGTTCTCCGCAGGGAGGTTCCCTAGCTTTCCACTTACTCTTATGTATTAAAAAAAAAAAAAAAAAAGCCCCGTCTTCTATTGTAAAAAGCCAGTTCACTTGAATATCAAAGCCCCAAACTCTCACCCAGTTTTGCTCTCTCCCCTTCCCTCAGCCCAGAGGTGGCTTGGGGGTCTCGGGGTTCGTGCTGACATTATGGCGGAGACTCTGTGTGCTGTTTAGGGGCTTTCCAGGGCGGGGGTGGAGTTCCTTGGACTGGACAATATCTCCTCCCAAAGTTGAAACAACAGCAGAAGCCCTGTCTAACAAGGCTGTGTACTTGCCCGATATTAAAACTTCTGTGTGTTGTTGATTTATTTTTTTACTTTTTAAAATTTGTTTCTTTTTTAATTGAAGTGTAGTTGATTTACAATGTTGTATTAATTTCTGCTACAGAGCAAAGTGATTCAGTTATACATATAAATATATATATATATTTTTCCATTGTGGTTTATTGAAGCTATTGTTTGTTTTTTAATGAAGACAGTTAAGAATATGAATTTTCTTAATTTTGTACATTATCATTGATTGCTCCCCCACTCTTCAATAATAAATAAAAGTATTATATGTCCATTGCACAGTTTCTACCCAGAAAAGCACTCATTCATTCATTCAACAAATATTTAGCCAGTGGCTCCCATATCACTAAAATAGCTTTTGCCACTGTGGACACATCAAGAAATACATTAGCATGGATCCTGCATTCAGAGAGCTGACTGTTCACCCAGAACTCAGAAACTAATAATTATGATGCAGTCTGCTGCAGAAAGATAAAAAACACATCACCCTTCATCTCAAAGACCAGAGATTTCCAGAGTTCACATCTCATTTTGTGACTTTCTAGTACCGATATTATTATTGTTACACTCAACACTACATTGAGAATATTTCCCCCATATCAACAAATATTTTCTACAAAGTGATTTTAGTATTTCAAGATGTGAAGGAATCATGAACATCTTACTCATGGAATCTTTAAAGCTGAAAATCTTTATTCTGTGGGTGTGTGAAGTGGGTTAAAAATCAGGAAATGGTTAGAAGAGTGAATTGTAGAGGCATTTCCTTCCTAATGGCACACACATTTTGGGAAAGGAAGGGAAGAAAAGTTAAAACACTGTGTTGGCCAAGCACATCACATGCGAGATTTAGCCCCAGCCCCTAAGAAGCCACTCCCTTCATTGAGCCACAAATGAGGGCTCAGAGACCCAGCGGGCTGTGTGCCTGGGGGGTGGGCCTGGGGGGACATGATCAGACCAGCTGATGGTCACTGTCATGTCACACCATGTCCACAGGGTTCCGCCTTCTCCCTCTGGATTCCTGAATTTTGTTAACAACTGCTTCTATCTTCTCAGCAAAGCCCAAGGTTGAGGCAACAAATGTTGCAAGCCAACTTTTTCCCTTTCTAAGGGAAGACATTGTGCTCCTTGGAGCCTCAGGGCTGGGCCCTTGAACACCTTCAGAACATGAAGGCTTAACTTGGCTGAAATTCCCTTTCCTCAACCGTAGCCAAACTGCTGCTGAATTTCAACTTTATTTAAACTTTGGAAAGGTCTGGTGCATGTCTTTAGTTGGGAGAGGTTTTTTCCTGCCTTTTAATCAGCTCATAAGTCAATAAGCAGCTCAGGCCATAAAGTTCATACTTGCAGAAACCAAAGACTAAATCGCCATCCGAATTCACACCCAGGGCGGACAGCCTCAGCTTTCAAGAATTTAGTGTTTGTCTTGGAGAAAACCAAGAGCCTGACTGCAACCAAGGGAAAAAGAAAGGCTGCCTCAGCCCCAAGCTCGGCTTCCCCTGCAAACACCGGAGGGAAGGTAATAGTAGAACCACAGCATGGTTGAGAAATTGTCCAGGGGAACATCTGAGCAGATTTGTTCATTTGAAAGTTCTGAGATGGTCTGTTCTTGCATTGATCACCCCTCCATGTGTTTGAGGAACTGAATTCACTAAATCATCTGCTCTTTGTGACTCTGCTTGGTCATCGTTCCCAAGCGAGTCCCCTTGCGGGTGTTTGAAGCTTTCCAACTAAATTTTAAGCTTTGGGCAGGAAACTTGTGGGGCTTGGGAGTTTAGTTTGTTTTCACCACCACCCACCTACCTGCTCACCCACGACTCTTTTTCACACAGGCTCTGTTGTGATGAGATGGGGAAGAAACAAAGTACATCAAAAGTTGTGGTTCCTGCTTCACTTACTGGCTGACACAGAATAAGTCACTTCTCTGGGGCTTGATTTCCTCATCTGAAGAGTGAGGGGAGCAGTGTCTGCCCTGGGAGGTTGTGCCACATTAAATACAGGTGATTAAACTGTAAAAGGTCATATAAAGTTGCTTACTATTTATCCTTACTGTTGGGCTTCCCTGGTAGTTCTGACAGTAAAGAATCTGCCTGCAATGTGGGAGACCCGGGTTTGATCCCTGGGTCAGGAAGACCCCCCTGGAGAAGGGAATGGCAATCCACTCCAGTATTCTTGCCTGGAGAATTTCATGGACAGAGGAGCCTGGCGGGCTACAATCCATGGGGTCACAAAGAGTCAGACACAACTGAATGATAACACACACACATCCTTGCTGTTAAATGCTAGTTACCCACATGGAGATTTAAACTGTCTCATGAAGGACGTTCATTTCATTTCATTCTCTCCTTACTATTGGGTTGGCTAAAAAGTGTGTTCAGGTTTTTCTGTAACATCTTGCAGAAAAACCCAAATGAACTTTTTGGCTGACCCAATATGTGTCCAACACGCTTCTGGGGGAGAGCAGAGGGCAATTACTAACAGCTCCAGAAAGAATAAAGCTGCTAGGCCAGAGTGGAAACGATGCTCAGTTGTGGATGTGTCTGTTGGTGAAAATAATGTCTGATGCTCTAAAGAACAATATTGCATAGGAACCTGGAGATAGCAGAAGACAAGGGAAGCTTGGTATGCTGCAGTTCATGGGATCACAAAGAGTTGGACGTGACTTAGTGACTGAAGAGCCACGATATGTTCCCAAGGAGAAAACATTATAGGAAACTTCTGGAGCAAAAGAATAAACTGCAAATTGATGGAGCCTGGCCCTGGGCTTGATGCTTTCTCATGAACTCATTTATTCCCTCCACAACCCCATGAGGTGAGAAATATAATTATCCCCATTCGGATGGAAAGACAGACTCACTCAGAGTGGTTTTCCATTACCTCCTTACTGAAGGTCACCCAGCTTAGAAGTTACAAAGTGTGCTGGTAAACTGACTCTCTGAAAGGGAAAAAACGTCTGGTGTATTGGCCCATTGCTCTGGGTTAAGTGCTTCCTCCTTGGCTGTATTCACACTAACTGGCAGTCGCCTGGCACTTGCCTGGCAGTCGAGTGGCAGCGTCAGCACACTCCTGGATGAGCAGCATCTGGAAGCAAACTCGGGTTTCTTGGTGAAGATCCTTTCCTGGGCCCAGAGCTCAGACCCTCTCCTCCAGCAAAGAATCATCTGGCACTAGGGAGGGACCAGGACTGGCTAAGCCACCTGGTGCTCCACCCCCACATCTACCCAACCAGATCCCCCCAGGGCAGGACCTGAGGGCTTGCATTCTAAACACGGACTTGTACGTGCACTGGAGTTTGGGTACTGTCCACCAAGAAGGTGATGAGTCCAGTCACCCAAAGGCCCCTCCTACTCCTGTCCCCCAAAGGCAGCCGGGGAGCTGACACATCGGAAGAGAGAAAAAGACAGCATTCTGTGTCACCTGTGGCTCAGACAGTAAAGAATCTGCCTGCAACCTATGGACACCTTATCTTTGACAAAGGAGGCGAGAATATACAATGGAGAAAAGACAATCTCTTTAACAAGTGGTGCTGGGAAAACTGGTCAACCACTTGTAAAAGAATGAAACTAGAACACTTTCTAATACCATACACAAAATAAACTCAAAATAGATTAAAGATCTAAATGTAAGACCAGAAACTATAAAACTCCTAGAGGAAAACATAGGCAAAACACTCTCTGACGTAAATCATAGCAGGATCCTCTATGACCCACCTCCCAGAGTAATGGAAATAAAAGCAAAAATAAACTAATGGGACCTAATTAAACTTAAAAGCTTCTGCGCAACAAAGGAAACTATAAGCAAGGTGAAAAGACAGCCTTCAGAATGGGAGAAAATAAGAGCAAATGAAGCAACTGACAAAGAATTAATCTCAAAAATACACAAGCAACTCCTGCAGCTCAATTCCAGAAAAATAAGCAGCCCAATCAAAAAATGGGCCAAAGAACTAAACAGACATTTCTCCAAAGAAGACAGACAGATGGCTAACAAACACATGAAAAGATGCTCAACATCACTCATTATCAGAGAAATGCAAATCAAAACCACAATGAGGTACCATTTCACGCCAGTCAGAATGGCTGTGATCCAAAAGTCTACAAACAATAAATGCTGAAGAGGGTGTGGAGAAAAGGGAACCCTCTTACACTGTCGGTGGGAATGCAAACTAGTACAGCCACTATGGAGAACTGTGTGGAGACGCCTTAAAAAACTGGAAATAGAACTGTCATATAACCCAGCAATCCCACTGCTGGGCATACACATGGAGGAAACCAGAACTGAAAGAGACACGTGTACCCCAATATTCATCGCAGCGCTGTTTCCAATAGCCAGGACATGGAAGCAACCTAAATGTCTATCCGACAGATGAATGGATGAGAAAGCTGTGGTACATATACACAATGGAGTATTACTCAGCCATTAAAAAGAATGCATTTGAATTAGTTCTAAAGAGGTGGATGAAACTGGAGCCTATTATACAGAGCAAAGTAAGTCAGAAATAAAAACACCAATACAGTACATTAACATATATACATGGAATTTAGAAAGATGATAACAATGACCCTATATGTGAGACAGTGAAAGAGACACAGATGTAAAGAACAGACTTTTGGACTCTGTGGGAGAAGGTGAGGGTGGAATGATTTGAGAGAATAGCATTGAAACATGTATATTATCATATGTGAAATAGATCGCCAGTCCAGGTTAGATGCATGAGACAGGGTGCTCAGGGTTGGTGTATGGGATGACCCTGAGGGATGGGATGGGGAGGGAGGTGGGAGGGAGGTTCAGGATGGGGAACACATGTACACCCATGGCTGATTCATGTGAATGTACGGCACAAACCACCACAATATTATAAAGTAATTCAGTTCAGTTCAGTTCAGTTGCTCAGTCGTGTCCAACTCTTTGCGACCCCATGGTTGCCAGGCCTCCCTGTCCATCACCAACTCCAGGAGTTCACTCAAACTCATGTCCATCGAGTTGGTGATGTCATCTGGCCATCTCATCCTCTGTTGTCCCCTTCTCCTCCTGCCCCCAATCCCTCCCAGCATCAGAGTCTTTTCCAATGGGTCAACTCTTCACATGAGGTGGCCAAAGTACTGGAGTTTCAGCTTTAGCATCATTCCTTCCAAAGAACACCCAGGACTGATCTCCTTCAGAATGGACTGGTTGGATCTCCTTGCAGTCCAAGGGACTCTCAAGAGTCTTCTCCAACACCACAGTTCAAAAGCATCAATTCTTCGGCACTCAGCTTTATTCACAGTCCAACTCTTACATCCATACATGACTACTGGAAAAACCATAGCCTTGACTAGATGGACCTTTGTTGGCAAAGTAATGTCTCTGCTTTTGAATATGCTATCTAGGTTGGTCATAACTTTCTTTCCAAGGAGTAAGCATCTTTTAATTTCATGGCTGCAATCACCATCTGCAGTGATTTTGGAGCCCCCCAAAATAGTAATTAGCCTTCAATTAAAAAAAAAAAGAATATGCCTGCAATGCAGGAGACCTGGGTTTGATCCCTGGGTTGGGAAGATCCCCACTCCAGTATTCTTGTCTGGAGAATTCCATGGACAGAGGAGCCTGGTGGGCTGCAGCCTATGGGACTGCAAAGAATTGAGCACAACTGAGTGACTAAAACTTTTATTTCTGTGTCACCTGTACTGAGATTCTGGTTCTGGGTGTCCATTAGGGGCTGGATCATGGTGGTGAGCTGGTGGCTCTGTCTCTATGATTATTGCTGTTTTTCACCAACTCTAAGATGTAGTCATACCATTATTTCATTTTAATTTACCACCAACAAAGAAAGTATCATTGCTTAACGTATTGTAGTAGCACGGTGTGTGTGTGCTCAATTGTGTCTGACTCTTTGCAACCCCATGAACTGGAGCCCACCAGACTCCTCTGTCCATGGAATTTTCCAG
Organism: Bos indicus; assembly: GCF_029378745.1. Taxonomy (NCBI): domain Eukaryota; kingdom Metazoa; phylum Chordata; class Mammalia; order Artiodactyla; family Bovidae; genus Bos; species Bos indicus. The sequence continues at coordinate 29,053,672 of NC_091770.1, forward strand.
GCAAGAATACTGAAGTGGGTTGCCATTCCCTTCTCCAGGAGATCTCCCCAACCTAGTGTTGAACTGGAGTCTTTTGTGTCTCCTGCATCGGCAGGTGGATTCTTTACCCCTTGCGACACCTGGGGAAAAGTGTTGCCAAATTCAAAGATGTGAACATACAAAAAAGTGCATTTTAGAATCCAGGCAGTATATGTGGGTGTATACACATTTGTAGGGTCTCACTCTATGTTCTCAGAGATCCATCAGGTTTGGTTGACTGCATCCATGCGTAGGAGCACATTGATCTATACTATTTATCCATCAGTTATCAATGAATGCTACAGGCACTGACACAGTTTCCACAACAAGCCTATGAGACGGGCACTAGATCACCCACACCTTCAGAGGACTGAGGCTCTGAGAGGCCACCCAACCCCAGAATCCTAACCCCATTCAATCCTGGCTCTTGAGAGATGTTGAAAAACGCTCTCTGAATTGATGTGTAGAGCCCTGTTCCTCCAGGCTTGACCACAGATAAACCAGTTTGAATTCTCTATGGTGCTTGTGTTGCTAAAGGATGAATAACACTTCTAAAAGCAAAGTTTTCTCACCCCTGTAGGGCTTTCGGCTTTCTTAGACTTCTTGAAGAGAAGTGTGGCTTTGGAGACGTTTGAGGAGCTTGCTGGAATCAAAGCTTAGGGATTAAGGCTAGGATGTCAACTCCAGTGTGTAGGGCCATGACGGAGCTCCCACATGCCCATCTCTCCCTCAGGGCTTGGCTCTTTCAACCTACCTCATTTTCCAAATCCAAGTTGTTGTTCAGTCACTAAGTCGTGTCCTACTCTTTGCGACCCCATGGACTACAGCACACCAGGCACTCCAGGCCTCCCTTTCCCAGGTCAATCCGCATCAATTCCCATGCCTCTCCACCCCCATCCCCACACTGTGGTAACCTCTTGGTGGCCTTGCTCGCCTAGAGAGCAATATTGATGGGAGTCAGGGGGGAAATCCCTTTTCTCTGTGGCCAAACTGCTATAGGGTAGAGATTTTTCAGAAGGCATTTGTGTTAGGAAAAGAAATCCCAGTAACACAAAGGTTGATTATACCCGGACTTCATACACTGCTTTGGCTTCCCTTGTGGCTCAGTTGGTAAAGAATTCGCCTGCAATGAGGGAGACCTGGGTTCGATCCATGGGTTAGGAAGATCCCCTGGAAAAGGGATAGGTTCCCACTTCAGTATTCTGGCCTGGAGAATTCCATGGACTGTATAGCCCATGGGGTCACAAAGAGTCGGACACGACTGGGCGACTTTCACTTTCACTTTGGCCCACTGAGAGTTCACTGAGTCCACAGTAACACTGCTGCCTCTGCCTATCCAGGTCTTCACTTCCATTGTTTGGGGAAAGGCTAATAATGCCTTTCCCCAAAGTAGTTCAATGTGAGCAATTTTTCAAGTTCATATTCATTTTTGAATGGTTTGTTGTTGTCATTTTGTATGTGTGTGTGCTGGAAGAAGGGTTCTGGTGGCCGTTTGATGCAGGCAGGTTTGAAGAGGAGTCAGCTTTTCCTTTTGCCCTTGTAAATAATCGTGCGGAAGGGAAGGCACCTCCAATTAAAAAGACCCTGGGATTTGGCTCTGCCCGCACAGGAATACACGGAGGTATCTGATGTCAGCCAGCCTGGCTCTTAAATTTGAAGATTAAAAGGCTTTTGTTCCACCTTGAAGCAAACAAAGCTGCCGACCCTACAAGGAAATGTTCTGTTTTCCTGTCAAGTTCAGTGACCCAAACACCATCTGCTGTTTAAGATTTCTCACCAAACCCAATTCATGTGTGAAGAATTCACACATGGCATGTGTGATTCGGGGTTAGCCTGAGGTCTACTTCTTACTAAGATAATCAATTATATGTTCTTTAATGTTTTTATTTCTTTAATTAAATAATGGCAATGTGACAGAGTCCTTTGTATAGAGAACATTCCATATAGACCATCATCCTTTAATCCCATCCCGATTACTGACTTCGTGTCTGCATGCCACCTTCGAGACTTTGTCCACATACGTATTTTAGCTTCGCTGCATTCAGAGTCTGTTGTAATTTATATTTTCCAAGTGGAGTGAACAGCTCAGTGAGAGCAGTACTGCTCAGACCAGCACCAGTTCCCACTGCAACTCTAAACCATCCCCCCAAGGACCACAGCTACTCTTTCCTTTCATTCTCAGGATGTGACCATACATCTGTGACAGGGACAGTGTACCCTGTAAATGAAGCATAGCTGTAAGTCTAACACACAGTAGGTGCCCAGAAAATGCTGGTAGGAGGTGAATTCTCCATTCAGACCAGTCAGATCATTTTGCACTGAACTTAGACTGTCTACCTACTTACCCACAGTCTTCCACTTTTCCCCACTGCCTTGCCACTGGAGGAGCAAAATAATGCAGAGATGACTCTGTCTGGGAAATCCGCATGGGTTGGGGGAGGGACTTGGATTTTCCAAAAGAGAAATAGAACGGACTCAAAAAATAAATAGCCCTTGGATAGGATATGAAGTCTGGGAAAGGAGATTCGGTGGGATGCTGCTGCCATCTAGTGGTGCAAATGCAAATGACAAATTTTATATCAGACCTGAGGGGATCCATAAAAACAACCTGCCTGCAATGCAGGAGACCTAGAATCCATCCCTGGGTTTGGAAGATCCCCTGGAGGAGGACATGGCAACCCACTCCAGTATTCTTGTCTGGAGAATCTCCATGGACAGAGGAGCCTGGCGGTCCATGGGGTTGCAAAGAGTCAGACAAGACTGAGCGACTAAGCACAGCACAGAGGGGATCAATAGATAACAAAAATCTCAGAATCTTAAGATACAGACATTCAACAAGTCATCACAGGCAGAGTCAACACATGCTGATTAAGTGATCCTTCCTGGCCTAGCCTCTGCCATGCATTTAAGTCTGGGTGGCGGTCCAGCAGGTAAGAGAAGACAGACTCAGGTCCACTGAATATAGGACCCTGCCAAGACAACACCAATTAGGAGAGGGGCAGACCTGGGTGGGTGGAAGGCAGGTAGAGGAGTGATGGGGCTTGGAATCTTACTGTAATACACATCTATTTTGCATTTAAAAATACATTATTTCTAAGGTTATAAATAATTTATTACGTGTTACAGACTAGATATTCTCTAGGGCAAGGGTTCTAAACCTCAGGCCCACCAACTGTTGTCCCTAGATATTCTTCAGAGGTTCCATGAACTTGGGCAGGAAAAAAAGGACATCTTTATTTTCAGGAAACTTAAGCTGGAATTTAGCATTTTCTTCAATTATGAATTAGGCATCAAACATGGTGGTATTAGCAGAAACGGTGACTTCATCATTCACAGAAAGTTTTTAAATATTTTCCTATCATTTGTAGTCATTGCAAATGTCTCAAATGACTTACTTATCATGACTTTGAAATTGCAGTGATTGTTGTAAGTGCTGGTAGATGTTACTGATGTGAATTAAGAAGCATTTATATTATTAAATGGCTCACCTCTTAAAATGTTTTGGAACCTGTATTTCAATGTAATTGACTTCTTTGAAATCTTTTGTCTTTTACACATTTGAAGACGTTATTCTGTAAAGGGACCCATGGTGCACAAGAGGTCAAGGTGTGCTGTTCTAGAGGCTCAGGCGCGGCACTGGTGACCACGGGCTGGACTAGTCAGAGCAGGGATGAAGGTCTTCTTTGCACTTCATTAAAAGGGGCCTCACAGAGAGGTTTCAATACAAGACTTTCCTGCAGAAGCAGAGCCAGGCTTTGCTAAAATGTAAATATGGGAGGGTCTCTATGATTTCTTCTGTGTCCAGTCCATCAAATGGTCCCTTTGGAAAGAATTTGAAACGATAACTTGATCCTAGAGGAAGAATGGTTTAAATCATTTTCATTTTGGGAGCATTTTCATTATATGTGACTTAAAGCCTCTATGAAAACAGAGGATTGACTGACTAGTGATGGAACTGGATTGGTATGGCAGACTGGGTCAGCCTGCTCTTGAGTTACCTTGTTCCCAAGGCCTTGTCTGTGTGCATTGGCAAGATTCTCTTGGTCATAAACAATATAGAAACCAAGTTGGCCAGAGTTAGAAAAAAAGGCAATTCAGTGGAGGCCATTGGAATCCAAGTGAGAATGGAACCGCCCTTCTCAGAGCTCAGCCCTCCTCGCAAGAGGTGTCTGGGGACCGTCTCTCTAGAGCAGTTTCTCCAATTTAAATGAGCATATGAATCACGGGATCTGTTAAAGAGCAGATTCCAACTCAGTTGATCTGGGATGGGCATTTATAAACACCCCCCACCCTGGGTGATGCTGCTGGTCCGTGGACCACACATTGAGTAGCAAGGGTCCCACACACCTGCCTCCACCACCGCGCTCGCCTGCTGATTGTCCCTCGGTCCAAAACATCAAATCCCCGGAATAGAAAAGGCATTGGCCTGAATTGAGTGTGTATCCAGGCCTATCTCTGAAACTATGGTCAGTATAGCCTTACAGCATGGGTATGTCTGCCTTCAAGGAGGGGAGGAATGAGCTATTGGCTGGAGGTCCCGCCCTGAGGCAGAGGGAAGTCTTGTAGCCCTATGACTTCACTGTCTGCTCCTTGCCTGCTCCATCTACACCATCTTCTTCCCACCCAGTGACTTTCTCCAACAACCCAAGGACAGTTTAATGAGGTTGTTGTTCATGGGCTCCCATAGCCCACAAGAATGGGTACTTTCAAAACCCTCAACCCTTCAGATATGGTCACTCTACTCCCAAAATCACACCCCACAGAGCTCGTAGAATTTAGCTTATGAATGCCAGAGTCCGCCCTGTGGATGGCCACCTAGTATTTCCCACGCTGCAATTCCCCCGTATCTGTGGAGCTCAAGGTCTCTCCCTGAAATCTAGATGTGGACACCCGCTGGGTCTCTCCTCTCAGGCTCACCCACCACATCCACACCTGCCCCCATTCCAGTCCTCTTTGGCTATATCCACAGCCAGGGGCAAGGGACACTCAGCCTCTTCTGCCCTGTAGGACTCCAGCCCTCAGGCAAGCCCCACGTACTTCCCTCCACAGAGACGCAGTGACTTCCTCACCTTCCTCTCCCCTCCCTGGGCCTCTTAGCCTTGGCAGGAGTGATGTGTGTGTCCTTCCCCAGCCACCCAGCGGGAAGCAATTAGAAATTCATGGACAGAAAATGCCCAGCGCAATGTTTCTGGCAGAGCAAATCGAATTCTCTGAAAGCCTCTGAAAGAAGGCTCTAATTGTGAGGACTGCCAGTACAGCCCCCAGGGCACTAACACCGAGCAACGGGCCTCTTCTAACCCTGGTTCAGAGGGCCCACATTTTAAATTGCCACGGTGGGGTTGAAAAGACTACATTTTTCAACACTTTTTTTTTTACCTTTTTTTTGAGTCTATTTTCTATTTTCCTTCCTGCTGTTCTGTTTCCTTCCTTTATTGTTGCCTTTGTGTTCAAAGAACTCCCTGTAGCCATTCTTTTAGAGTAGATCTGCTGGTGGAAAAGTCCCTTTGTTTTCCATTGTCTGAGAATATCTTGGTTTCCCTGCGAGGATATTCTCGCTAGATACAGGATTCTGGATTGAGGGATCTTTTTTGATGCTTAAAAACTGGGCCAGTTCCTTCTGGTTTCCATGGTTTCTGATGAGAATGGGCTGTTATTCAAGTTGTTTTTCCCTTATAGGTAAGGTTTTGTTTCTGTCCCCATACCTTTGAGATATTTTTCTTTGCCTTTAGATCTCAGAAGTTTGACTGTGATAAGTCTCAGTATAGATTTCTTTGCACTTACTATTCTCTTTGGGGGTTTTCGCACTCTGGGAAATTTCATTAGCCAGACAGTAGGTTGACCAGCAATTTTTAAAATTTTCATTTTATATTGGAATATAGTCGATTGGGCTTCCCAGGGGGCATTAGTGGTAAAGAATCTGCCTGCCAATGCAGGAGACACAAGAGATGTGAGTTCGATCCCTGCATCGGGAAGATCCCCTGGAGTAGAGAGTGGCAAACCACTCCAGCATTCTTTCCTAGGAAACTCTATGGACAGAGAAGCCTGGTGGGCTACAGTCCATGGGGCTGCGAAGAGTCAGACAGGACTTAGCAACTGAGCAGCGCTCTCTGTTATACAGTAGGTTCTTGTTGGTTATCTATATTAAATACAGCATTGTGGACATGTCAATCCTAAACTCCCAATCTATCCCTGCCCGCATCCTCCCCAGCACCCCCCAACCCGGTAACCATAAGTTTGTTTGCTAAGTCTGTTTTGGTTTTATAAACACGTTCACTTGTGTCAATTTTTAAAATCATCTTATTTATGTATTATCGGCTGTGCTGGGTCTCCACTGCCGTGCAGGGTTTTCAGACGGCGTCGGCTCCTGGCCCCCTCGGGCGACACCGACAGGGTCGCAGCGGCCGTGGTCGGCGCAGAAGGCGCGCGACGGGCCGAGTGGGACCCTCCGAGAGCGCCGCGCCCTGTGGTCCTGCACGTGCCTGGATCCTGGCTTTCAGGTCGCCCCCCCTTCCACCCCCACCGTCGTCTCCTGCTCCACTACTCTCCAGCTGCAGCGCGTGGGCTTCTCATTGTGGTGGCTTCTCTTGTTGCAGGTCGTGGGGTCTAGGCACTCGGGCTTCAGTAGTTGTGACTCCTGGGTTCTAGAGCACAGGCTCAATAGTTATGGCACACAGGCTTAGCTGCTCCATGGCACGTGAGATCTTCCTGGACTAGGGATCAAACTCCTGTCTCCTGCATCGGCAGGCAGACTCTTTATCATTGAACCACCAGGGAAGACCCCATTTGTGTCTTTGTCTTTTTTTGGATTCCATGTATAAGCAATATCATATGACATTTGTCTTTCTCTGTCTGACTTCACTTAGTATGATCATCTCCAAGTCCATTCATGTCGCTGCAAATGGCATTATTTCATTCTTTTCGATGGCTGAATAATAATTCCATTTTATATATGCACCACGTCTTCTTTATCCATTCATCTATCCATTCTTCTTTGTTACTTCTATTTCTTTGCAGAGACTTGTTTTTTTGTGTGCTTGTTTGTGATTGTTGAACTATTCTTTTTATCACAACTGGTTTAAAATCTTCATCAGATAGTTCTAACCCATCTAATTCTCTAACAGTTTATACTGATATCTAACAGAGAGCATCTGTTACTTCAGTATCCTTCAGTTGGATGTCTTCCTGGTTCTTAGCATGATGAAGGATTTTTCAATTGACACCTGGACATTTTCCGGTTATGTAATGAGACTGGATCTTATTTAAACCTCATTATCTGGTTTTCTATGACATCAGTCTAGCAGGGAGCAGGTAGGGTTCTGTCTTATCACTAACAGTCGGAGGGAGAAGCCCAGAATCTCCACTAGTCCCGTGTTGATAAGCAAAGCCAGGTACTCCTCACTGCTGCCGGGTGGGATGGGAGCTTGGGAACTGTGTGGTCCCCACTGACATTGCAGTGCAGGTGACCTGTTATCACCGTCTTCTTGTCTTTTTCGTGTGCGCTCAGTTGTGTCCAGTCCTTTGCGCCCTGCAGACTGTAGCCTGCCAGGTTCCTCTGGAGTAGGTTGCCATTTTCTTCTCCAAGGGATCTTCCCCACTCAGGGATTGAGCCCGCATCTTCTGTGTCTCCCGCTTTGGCAGGTGGATTCGTTTACCGCTGAGCCCCCTGGGAAGCCCTTGTCACTGCGCAGTGGTGAAATCCTAACCCTCTGTTGGGCCTCCTCTGATCCATCCAGCAGGAAGTGGGAGTGAACCCAGGTGGAGGTAGAATTTCAGGCCTCAGTACTGCCTAGCAGGTGGGAGGAATGAAAGTCTGAGCTCTTGGCCTCCTCGGGCAGGAAGGAGGAGGGGCCCCTCATCATAGCCTGGCAAGGGAGAAAGTCTGGGCCTCGCTCGGCCTCTGCTGGACGGGCCAGTTTTCCCCAGTGTCTGGCAGGAGCAGAGCAGTCATTGTCTGAATGTTTTCTGCCTTGTTAGGCTGCTCTTGTCTTCATCCTTGGCTAGAGACAGCAGGTTTTCAAGGGGGCCTTTTTTGTCTGTGCCTTTTGGCATTTCCGGGTTGCTGGCTTCATTAGCTCCAGGTCTGGGATACATGAGGTTAAAAAAATGAAAACAGATAAGGGAACTCACCACCATATTGTTGCTCAGGCCCCAGGGCCCCTGGCCAGCCTGTCTTCTCTCCACCTTTCAGAATCTTCCTATGTCTGTTTTGTGTATAACGTCCCAGGGTTTTGTTGTGCTTAGAGGAACAGGGAGAAGCATGTCTGCTTGCTCTTCCCAGAAGCAAAAGTCCTGTAGTTTTTTTTTTAACATCCCAAAAGTTCAGATATAATGTTCATGGTTTCTGCAACGAATTCCCTGTTGAAATGCTAGTTATTTGGTTCGGTCCTTGATAAAATGGATTCCCTCTTGTGGTAGAAATGTGATTTAGCTTTTGTTTTATTGGAGATGCTACTCAAGAATATTTTTCTGTTCACCTCAGCACCTTCTAGGGAAACATGGTCAGTGACAAAAAGCCTTTTTCAGGGTGGGTGGTAGGGCAGGGTGAGGTAAATAAAGAAAAGCCTCTTTTTTCTTTTTTTCTTCTCCAGGAGGTATTCAACCCTAGATAGTGGAACAGAGAGGTTACATAGTAAACACACAATAAATATCCAGTAAGTAAATGAACAAATGGTATCATTTGCATATAGCATTGGTGTAGATTGTACTATTTTGAGCAAAATGTAAGAAGCACTGATGTTTGGTCACTCTATACTTAGGGAAACTTGTTGGGATATACTATGGGTCTAGCTAAAGGAAATGGGCTCTTTATAGACAATAGAGATGAGTATTAATTAGTCTGACTTTTCTGGGCCACAATTTAGCAGTGCCTTTCAAGACTTAAAATTATTCAGCCCTCGGTAACTCTATTTCCTCAAGAAATAATAGTAAAGATAGACACGGTTTTAGGCACAAAGAGAGAAATCACAATGAAAATTTAACACCAATGATAAGAACATTCTCACATGTTATCTAGTTCCTCAGTGGACAAATGGATCGACATCATGGTCTATCTGTTCAACAGAATAACCTGCAGCTGTTAAAAATGAAGTTTACAAGGACTACATCAGAGGACAGGAACATGTCTTTGATAAAAACACACACAAATTGTATATATACCATGATAAAAACAATGTTAAAAAAAAAACAGAAAAAAAAGACTATGTGGAAATACATCATTATATATAACATAACTCTGTTGAATGAGTCCGTTTTTCTCCTTTCTTTACTATTCTGGATTTTCATATTATGATGATGATGATGCTCTTCACTCACACTGAAGAGGCCTTATTTTAAATTTTTATTTATTTACTTTTATTTTTGTTTTATTATTTATTAATTTTTATTTGATTATATTTATTTTTGGCTGTGCTGGGGCTTCACTGCTGCAAGGGCTTTTCTCTAGTTGTGGCAATCGGAGGCTATTCTCTAGTTGCGGTGTGTGGGCTTCTCATTGTGGTGGCTTCTCTAGAGCACACGGGGCTCTAGAGCACAAGCTCAGTGGTTGTGGCACACGGGCTTAGCTCCTCCACGGCATGTGGGATCTTTCCTAATCAGGGATCGATCCCATGTCTCCTGCTTTGGCAGGCATATTCTTTACCACTGAGCCACCATGGAAGCTCTCATATTATTACTTTTTTAATGACTTTATTTATTTATTTTTGGCTCTACTGGGTCTTTGTTGCTGCTCGGGCTTTCCCCCCCATGGCGATTAGTGGCTACTCTAGTTGCGGGGCTTGGCTTTCTCATTGTGGTGGCTTCTCTTGTTTTAGACCACGGGCTTTAGGGTGCACGGGCTTCAGAAGCTGTGGCACTTGGGCCCAGTACTTGCGGCTCCTGGCTCTGGAGCACAGGCTCAATAGCTGTGGTGCCCAGGCTTAGTTGCCCTGTGGCACGTGAGATCTTCCTGGATCAGGGATTGAACCTATGTCTTCTGCATTGGCAGGTGGATTCTTTACCACTGAGCCACCAGGGAAGCCCTTCATATTATTTTTAATAAAAATGTAGTATATTCTTCAAATGAAATCCCAGCATTTTGTTCCTATAGCACCAAGAGGGAGAGAGTAAGCTGTGGTTGTGTACATAGTCAAGCACAAAGTAGGAAAATAAAGCTGACACATTAATACATTTTAAAACACATTATTGTGAACATCAATTACATTTGACATGCAAACACCCCTGAGTTCCCCAGCTGCAGGCTCTTCCTCTCAGAGCATCCCATGGACTCTCCCCACCCGATTTTTGTCCTCAATTCAATTCTCTGGTGCCTTCCAAGTCCTGACCATGGACTGGAGTGTTGTCAACCTTCCTGTAAGCCCTCTGTCTCGTTTCTCTAGTCTTTCTCTTGTGTGTGCTTGACATATTTCCATTCTCTCCTCCCGGCTGTGGGACTCAGTTATTTACTTCAGTAGGCAGATCTTTCCTCTTTTTCAGGCCACTGCTCCCAGGGGCCTCTGTCAGTCTCCCAGCAGCAAGGCAAACACTCGTGGTACTTAGAGAACGCCTCAGACTGGAGGAAGTCACCCCACTGAAGATCGGGGTGTTGAGAAGGGTAAATTGATTCAAAGAGCCCTACTGTGTGCCCTCGTACAGCTGCAGACATTTTTCCTAAATGGTGTCAGACTGGACCATGTTCGACCATGATTATTTACTCCTGAGAAGTGAGTGTGAGTGATTCCAGGCAGTCTGGGTCCGAGGTGGATGAGGAGAGACTGACAGAAAGAGAACAGCACACGGCTTCCCCTCATGCTGATGATAGAGGCCCAGGTGGGAACAGGCAGGAAGCTGGGCCTTCAAGTATAGTATTTATCTATCTCAGCAGCCCCTGAGGCCGGGCCCTGGATGGTGAGGAGTGAGGAGATTTCCTTGAAAGAATGGACTATTTCACTACTAACCATCCTAGGGCAGGACACGCTGAGCTTCCCACCTCCCTTTTCTAAAAATTGTACCCTGATTTACTTTGCAGAAATGCCTCCTCATCACCATCAGTCATTTTATGCTACTGGGGCTCCAGACCCTCCCCAGAAATGCAGCTATAGCCGAGGCCTGAGCCCACCAGTCTGTGTGGCATGGCCTTGGCCTCAGTGATGGGTTCTAGGGCTCAGAATATTAATAGTTCTGACTGACACAAAGTGCTCCCTCTCTGCAGGCTCCGTTCTTAGGGTTTTGCAAATGTTATCTGTGTTTCCTCAATCACTCCACATGAGAGCCTCGTGAGGTGAATCTCATTCCTATTGTAAGATGAGGAAACTGAGGTACAGAGGCACTAAGTAACAAGCCCAAGTGACACAGCTCTGCTCAGTTCAGTCACTCAGTCATGTCCGACTCTTTGCGACCCCATGGACCACAGGACACCAGGCCTCCCTGTCCATCACCAACTCCTGGAGTTTACTCAAATTCATGTTCATTGAGTCAGTGATGCCACCCAACCATCTCATCCTCTGTCATCCCCTTCTTCTCCTGCCTTCAATCTTTCCCAGCATCAAGGTCTTTTCAAATGAGCCAGTTCTTCGCATCAGGTGGCCAAAGTATTGGAGTTTCAGCTTCAACATCAGTCCTTCCAATGAACACTCAGGACTGATCTCCTTTAGAATGGACTGATTGGATCTCTTTGCAGTCCAAGGGACTCTCGTCTTCTCCAACACCACAGTTCAAAAGCATCAGTTCTTCAGCACTCAGCTTTCTTCACATTCCAACTCTCACATCCATACATGACTACTGGAAAAACCATCGCCTTGACTAGATGGACCTTTGTTGGCAAAGTAATGTCTCTGCTTTTGAATATGCTATCTAGGTTGGTCATACCTTTCCTTCCAAGGAGTAAGTGTCTTTTAATTTCATGGCTGCAATTACCATCTGCAGTGATTTTGGAGTCCAGAAAAATAAAGTCAGCCACTGTTTGTTTCCCCATCCATTTGCCATGAAGTGATGGGACCAGTCCATCCTAAAGGAGATCAGACCTGGGTGTTCATTGGAGGAACTGATGCTGAAGCTGAAACTCCAAAACTTTGTCCACCTTATGCGAAGAGTTGACTCATTGGAAAAGACCCTGATGCTACGAGGGATTGGGGGCAGGAGGAGACGGGGACGACAGAGGATGAGATGGCTGGATGGCATCACTGACTCGATGGACTGAGTCTGAGTGAACTCCAGGAGTTGGTGATGGACAGGGAGGCCTGGCGTGCTGTGATTCATGGGGTTGCAAAGAGTTGGACACAACTGAGCGACTGAACTGAACTGAACTGAACTGATGGGATTGGATGGCATGATCTCAGTTTTCTGAATGTTGAGCTTTAAGCCAACTTTTTCACTCTCCTCTTTCACTTTCATCAAGAGGCTCTGGCCCCAAGGCATGTGGGATCTACGCTCCCCAACCAGAGATCAAATCTATACCCCCTGCATTAGAAGGCGAAGTCTCAGCCACTGGGCTGCCAGGAAGTCCTTGTGAGTCTTGGTTTTGCCACTGAATAGCTGTGTCACTGAACAGTGACACAAAACCAAGACTCACAAGGACTTCCTGGCGGCTCAGTGGCTGAGACTTCGCCTTCCAATGCATAGGGTATAGATTTGATCCCTGGTTGGGGAGCGTAGATCCCACATGCCTGGGGGCCAAAATACCAAAACATAAAATGGAAGCAACATCGTAACAAATTCAATAAAGACTTTAAAAAATAGTCTACATCCAAAAAAACCCTTTAAAAAAAAAATAAAAGACTCACAGCTAGGCAGTCTGAAACCAGAGTTCACATTCTTCACACCATGCCATATGGTCTTCTCTATCATGATCAGGGCACAGGTGTGTGCTGCGACAGAGTCAAGCTTTCTTTTCTGCTGAGCTGGAAGCCAAGGGGAGGCGGGTGGTGGTTGGGGCGCGGTAGGTGGGGCAGCGAGGAAGAGGAGGAGGGGCAGGAGGAGAGGGAAGGGGAGGAGGATGCTCTGGGTCTGCTGTGTGGGACCTGCAGGTGAATCACACTCCCGCAGCGGACGGGGCTGAAGACCAGAGGAGAGAGGGTGCTGGCGGTGGAGGGAGCCCTGGGACTGGCCACACCTGAAGTCCGTTTAGTAATGTGGCCGACACATCCTCACCCATTTTTTCCCTTATTCTAGTTTGAGTTGGCTTCTGATTACTCCCCGTCATACTTTCTGTTTTCTCTTTCTAAGGGCGCCTATTAACTGGATGTTGGATCTCCTCACTAAATCCTCTTACTTTCTTGTCTTTTCTCTGTGATCATCCAACTATTTGCCTTTTTGTTCTGCTTCCTGGGAAATTTCCTTGACCTCACTTTTCATCCACGGAAAACATAATGGGGGTGGGGTAGGGCAATTTTTTATTTCCAGATTCTATAGTATCACATTTTTTGTTTCTAGATCCTATTTCCAATTTTTCCTTTCTTATGGCATCCTAATTATGTTTCCTGGATGTGATCAAGTCTCACACCTCAGAAGATACGGATCAAATTGCTTTAATGGTCTGCTCACCCCTGTGTTAATTCCGTTTCCTCAGTGTTCCTTTTCTCAGCTTGTTTTGGTTACTGTCTCTCTCATGTTGCAGGTTTCCCCCGAACTGACTTACAATCCTAAGTAACCCATTCATATTTAAGTGTGACACTAACAAGTTGATTGGGAGCCATGGGTGTCTGGACAGGCTCCATTTGGTAGTTATCTGTGTGGGGGCAGGTGGTAGCCTGGTTTTTTCATTGGGAACCCAAACATGTCAGTAATTGAAGGTCTTCACACAGGGGCACTTCAGTTTCTTCTGAGAATGGACTTTTCATTCACAAGGAGCACAAGCCTGGCTCCTGGCTATCTGAAGCTTTGTGATCATGTGCAGAAGAGCCTTTCACTTCTGCTTTTAGCCTGGTCCCCTCATCCCCACACTTCGCTTGGCATTCCCAAGCCAAGAGCATCTCTGGCTCACCTCCTCAGAGCCAGTCTGCTGTGTTCTGAGGAGAATGAGGGGGCTAGCTGGATGCAACAGGCTGGGCCTGGCCGGATCTATGCCCTCCTCTCACAGGGCTGGGACAATCCCTGCCTTTGGCTCCCACTTCATGCCTCCCCTGGTGCCTTGTTCCTTCAGTCCTTGCCTTCCTAGATTCTAGGGGACGAAGGAGCTGCTTCCCTCAGTGCCGCCCTCATTCTTCCCTGTCGGTCCACCTACCACCCCCTGCCGACTCTCCACCCTCGGGTCTGGCAAACCCAGGTCACGGAAGGTGGAATTTGTCTTTTTTTGTATTTATTCTTGATTTGGGACTAATTACTTGAGATGGAGATACAGGTGCTTTTATCCTGTGATCTTGCAGTTGCCATTTATTAAAAAAAAAAATCCTCTTCTAGTGCTTTCTCAGACCTGCACACCTCCAAAATGCCCCGGAGTGAAAAAGCAGGCTTGAGGCAGCTGTCCTTTGTGGTCTCCATCTCCACAGCCCTGGACCCTGCTGGCACCTCTCTTCTCTTTTCTAGATCTTTCTAAGGAAGGAGGCACAGCTAACGGCTTGAGTGCCTTCTGTATGCTGACTAAGGAGGTCTGGGAGGTGGTCTGTTTTCCCATCTTTAAGGGGATGCTGGGAAGGATTGGGGGCAGGAGGAGAAGGGGACAACAGAGCATGAGATGGCTGGATGGCATCACCGACTCAATGGACGTGAGTTTGAGTGAACTCCGGGAGTTGGTGATGGACAGGGAGGCCTGGCGTGCTGTGATTCATGGGGTCACTAAGAGTTGGACACGACTGAGCGACTGAACTGAACTGAACTGAACTGAAGGGGGATTAACTGAGGACCAGTGAAATCACTGGGAGGCCAGGTGAGTAGAAAACTCCTTTGGTCTGATTTCTATTTCCATGCTTTTGTGTCCTTCACCATTGCATTCAGTATGACCCTTCATTTCTTCCCTGAGAATTCATTCACTCACTCACTCACTCATTCATTCAGCACTTTGACTGAGGAATCTAATCAGCAGAGAAGAGACAGTTTCCTGGTCTAGTGGTTAGGATTCAGTGCTTTCACTGCTGTGGCCCAGGTCCAGTCTCTGGTTGGGAAACAGACCCCACAAGCTGCACAGTGGGCCAAAATCTTTTAAAAATTAAAAAATTCCGGTTAAAAAAAAAAGCAGCAGAAAAGACATTTGATGCCCGCCCCTAAGGAGCCACCCACTTCTTCCCAGCCTCTCGAGACCCTACTCTTCAGTGAGACGGGGCCCAGATACTTCGGCCAGGCTAAGGAACAGGGAGGGGACTGACTGTGTGTGGCTCATACCCTGTGCCGGCCATCTGCTTGATGTTTTATATATATTTTCTCTCACTTTGTTAATACTTTTAACCACTCTGTGGGTAAATTTCACTATGTTTTTAGATGAGAAATTTAGAGAACTTTAAGAGCATAGCAGGCCTGGGATTTCAACTCAGCTCTGCCCAAGTTCAAAGCTTGTGGTGTTATAAGGTCGCCTCTCAGGTGTATTTGTCTCCATTTTAGAGATAAAGAAATTAAGGAGCAGAGATGTTCCTTACACAATGTGAAAAACCGAGGCGGGCTGAGACAGCCAACACCTCATGTAGGGGAAAGGAGATAAAGGGGCCATGATGGGAAAGTGTGGGCCAGGCAGTGGGGTGGGGGTGGGGGGGTGGGGGGGGCGGTGCTATAAGGAAAGCCAGGCTAACCATAAAGGCCAGTGTGGAATAATTTCAAAGTGCAGCCCACTGGGAAGGAGGGAAGAGGTGTCTGTCTGGTCTGTTTAACTGGGTGACTCTACCTTGTAGGAATCTGTCTCTTCGTCTCCAGCTGCCTCACTTCCTAGCTGCCAACAATACAAGGTTCTTTCAACCGTGGGTCTGCTCACTAGATCCATCCAGAAGGGCAGCTTTGGATGAAGTGGGGCAAGACCCAGGGGTCTCGGGCAGGGGATGGGAGTCAGGGAGGCAATGGTAACTTCTTCCTTTGCTCTCCTTTCAACTGGCAGAACAGTGTCATTTCCAAAAATCCAGGGGCGACTATGCTTCCTGCTTGGTCCAAGGGTGCTTGCAATAATGCTATCTAATTTAAATTTTCCGGCTAAGAAAAAACAGTCAATGAGACTCAAGGAGAAAACATTGTATTTTCCTAGACAATGCCGTCATAATCTGAACTTGGCCAGAGAAGGACAGTCCAAAAAGTGCTTTCATGCAGAAGGAAAAAATGCCTACAGAAGGACAGTTACTGTGAATCCTAGATCTACCCCTGCAGAAAGGAACAAGGTAGTGCCAGGGAGGGTCCCAGCCCACGGGATGGGTCCCACCTGTAAACGTGGGCATTAAACCAACCAATCCTTTGGGTGGTAGGAGAAGAAGCCTATGTGCACAAAATCAACTGCTCTTGCATTTCATCAGTTTTATTGGTCATATATCCAGAATTCATTATATAAATCTTTCAAAATAACCAGTTATTACAAGAATAGTTTACAATTCAGCTCTGATTGCACAAATACTTGACACAGGAAACCATTTTTACAAATACTTATTTTTCTTATAAGAATACTTTAGTACAGAAAATAAGTCTATATATCTTACAGCAAATTTTATGCAGTTTTTTTTTAACCCATTCAACCATCATTTCAGGTTTCCTATCACAGCATATCCATCACATTCCATAAGCCAACTTATAATCTGCAGCCACTTCTGATTTTCAGTTACAATTGAGATTCACACTTTTAAGAGTTTTTAGGCTTCTTTTTCTGCTGATCTGAAAGAATTCACGTATTCAGGCAGAAGAGGTAATTTAAACAACATTCCTTCTAGATCTCATGTGTATCAGGTTAATCACCTGCTTGGTGAAGAATCTTTCCACTTTTCACTTAGGCTAGACTGGCTGGTAGCTCACCTCTGCTGTATCAAGCAGAAGGGATAAAGTCCTTACATTCTTAAGAGTTTCTAAACTGCAAAAACAAAACCCTAGAAACAAAGTTAAATACAAATACCTAGAAAGCTAAAATGTTTGCTAATGATGAGAAGTAGAGAACACTTTTAGAATTGAGGTCTCTCCTTGGTTGAAGAAGACATAAAAGATAGTGTAAGGATGTGGCAGTAGTATTACGAAATATTGAAAAACTGAAAAAGGTGAATCACTTAGGTCAGTGGTGTGGTGTTCCCAAAGTCCCAGGAGATACAGAATCTTAGACTCTGGCTAGCTCAACTATTTGACATTCTTCTGATCTGTGGCTTTGAATAGCCTAATAAATACTCCCTTGACCAGAACAAGTAATCACTTAGGCCAGGGGAACTTTACAGAATACTGACCACGTTCCTCTGAAGAGACAGGACAGCCCCAGGGGAAACATTTGGCATTCATTTCATTCCTTCAGTTACTGAAAAGTGTGTCCAGTTAGCAAAAGCTTGTCTTACTTTTCAGGTAGCATGAATTAAAACCAAGAGCCTAGCAGCATTCTCCATCCAAGTTCCTGAGTGCTCAGCTGTGATCATCCAATATCCTTAAAAGGATTTTTTTTATCAAGCCCTTGTCCAATAAGATATTTAACAGTACTTGGGGACTACAGTAGGTCCCATTCCTCTGCTTTTTTATTTCTCTTGATTTCTCTTTCTCACCCCAGTGTAACAAGTTGCTACAGGTTTTTACCAAAATACCAAAGCAGTATTTTGGAAATGAGTTATTTTGCATTACGGAAAGTGTCCGATCACATTATAATGGGTCAGATTTGCATTTAACTGGGAGATGGCCACATCGGGTCTACTGCAGGGATTTTGCAAATTCGGCATAGTCGATGTATCCATCATTGTTCTTGTCATCGTCTCTCAAAACACCATCTATTAAGTTGATCAGCTCATCTTCGTTCATTGGTGCCTGCTCACTTCCCTCCTACAAGATACAAATCACACCAAGATGAGCTGCATCTTTTACTGAAAGCGCCTGGTTAATGTCCAAAATAAAATGTCCACAGACTCCTTCAAATGTAGTACTTCTACTTCTTGGAAATCCACAAGCCACATGTTAGATCCAGAGTCAATTCACAACAACCCAATTAAAAAATGATATTTGGCAGTTAAAAGGACGATGCAATCAAAGTAGGCCCTTGCTGATTTGTTTTAAAAAATACTTTTCATTCTTTTTTCATTACCAAAGTCATACATGTTCATTGTAGAAAGCTGGGTCTGGCTTAGAGAACTCAGAGTCTCACAGATTCCAGGACCCACAAATCTGTCCTAAAGAAAAGCTCACAGCCCAGGCCCTCCCACAGGTCAGCTCTGCTAAAGTGGTGAGAGCCCACACTAGACATCTCAGGGTCAGGACAAGAGGAAGAAGGCATTGCCGACCAGCAGACCCTGTTACAGTCTCTGAGGTGAAGGCAGTTCTGCTCCAGAAGCAGGTGTGGCAGGGCTCACGCTGCCAAGGGCTGAGCTAATGCTGCTCCTATCTGTGGCCAATCCGTCTTCTGTCACCTCTCCCATGTCCCGACCCTTTCCTCTCCTGCCCACCACCATCCTCGCCTGCCAGGGCAGCTGGACCTCGATTCCTCTCCCAAAGCCAGTCTTTGCTAGCATCCATCAGTCTGCCTCCCACAGCAAACACTGCATTAGTCATGCTTGTCTCCTGTGCAAAGCCGCTGGTGCTCCCTGCTACCTTCAGAGCAAACACAGCCCGGCTCGGCTGGCAGCCGGTGTGAGCACACGCCCCTCCCCAACTTTGCCTCTCCTCCTCTCTTGAGATTACAGTGTGGTCAAGTGGAACAGACATTAGATCTGGAGGCATAAGATCTGAGTTTCAGTTTCCTCACCTCTCAAATTAGAGATAATAACAAGGACATGACCATCATACTGTATTACCCAAACCCTTATCATCAAATCCCTTGATCCCTTGGACCAGACAGGCCATTCTTCCCAAATGATATAACCTCTCCCCAGTTCTGCCTTTTGAATGTGGTCTGCCTTTCAGCTAGTTCTCAGACCCTGGCACGTGGTGGAAATGCCAGTGGCACTTGCTAAAGATCCAAGGCAGGCTCTGGGGCTTCTGCCTCGGCTGGTCACCCTTTGTGAGAAGGCCCTCTGAACAGGAAAAAAGGCAGAGCAGAAGGTGAGCAGAAAGAGGAGAAGCAGTAACAGTGCTGCACAAGGACAGGGGAAGCCATCAGGAGCAGGGGCTGAGTCACCAGAGGGAGGCCCCTCCGAGGTGCTGCCCCCCGGGCTACTGCCCGACCTACCTCCTTGTGAACGTGAGTGATGGCCGTGGAGAGTTCTAGGCCGTCAAGCAGATTATTGCCATCATAATCATGCATTTTGAAATAATGGAGCTGCAGCTCTTGTGGGGACATCTCCGCCTCTGGTTTGTTGATGACACCTTCGAGATGCTCCATGATATGCCTAAAGACCAACAGTGAAGCTCAGACCACTTGGCAGCGATGCTGGGCTGGGATCCTGCTGAAATCTTAAAGACTCTGAAAAGTTCAAGATCTTCAAGTACACCCATCACAGAAAAACTAACAGAAACAGTGGCAGACCACTCTCCAGGAAGACAGACATAGGCAAGGCCGTGAAAGTAGTAGGGAAAAATCAAACAGTTCATCTGTTACGCTGGCAAGATTATGGGTGCTTTTTCCTTTTTATTATTAGAATATGGTTATAACATTTGGGGGGGTGTGTGCATGTTCAGTCGTATTCGACTCTTTGCGACCCCTTGGACTGTAGCCCGTCAGGCTCCTCTGTCCATGGAATTTTCTGGCAAGAATATTAAAGTGGGCTGCCATTTCCTACTCCAGGGGATCTTCCAGACCTTGGGACTGAACTCATGTCTCTTAGGTCTTCTTCAATGGCAGGCAGGTTCTTTACCTAACATTGTTGGGGGAGCTATTAATTTTTTTTTTTTTTTCTTAAAGCAATTTAAGGATAATAGAGCAGGAACTGTAGGCAGGAATGTGTGAGGCTAACTGGCCCAGGGTAAAAGTTCCAACAAATGATGCAATGTTTGAACATGCCAAGAAAAAAGAAAAAGATCTTGTCATAAGCAAGAAACCTTAGCTCTATTTTGGACTCTGCCACTACTGCTGGTGTCTGTGTCTGTCTGCCTGTCTGTGCTGAGAGAGAGACAGAATGAACTCAGGAAAGCCATTCATCCTTTTTGAGTCTCATCTGTGATCTGATGGCAAAAGAAGAACACCTGGACTTACAGGCGGCTACAAGGAATAAACACCATGCTTGGAAAAATGTCAAGGGGTTGTACAAATAGTAGAAGGCAAAGGGGACAGCGTGTGCCCTTGCAGCTGGCTGCAGCTGCAGACGGGGAGGCCCCTGGACCACAGCCCTGGCTGAATACGTACTCTTGGTCATGCACTGTGTTCTTATCCAGGCCCATGCTGCCGTGATGGGAGGAGCTGGCCCCGGGCTCCTCGGCCCTGGCACCCGGGGCACAAAAGGCCCAGAGCAAGCCACACAGGAAGGGGATTCTGAGCAGTCGCAGAGATCTCATGGTCACCGGTACCTGGGAGGTGGGGAACAAGAAGGTGAAGACAAGAACACCAGAACTGAGGTTCTTTCAAGACTTGACACAGCACACTCCTGGGAACTGGGTGAAGGAGCAGGGCTGGGGAAGAGAGCTGGCCAGCTCTGCCACCAGACTGCAGGATGACCTCGGGCTCTCCAAGTCCCCATCACTCAAATGGGCTGGCAGGTCCATGACCTTTCCTGAAGCCCCTTCAGAATGCCAAGCAGCTCAATGAGAGTTTACTGGGATCTGGAGAGCACTCCTGCCTACGAGCAGCTTACAGTCTGGTGAGAGAAATACTTCCTGCCAAGAGCACTAATCAAGGCAGAAAGTGAGGTGTACTAAAGAAAGAGGAAACCCTCTGAGAGTTCAGAGGACGAAGTGTCCTTCGGGCTAGAGAAAGCCAGAGGTTAACAGACATGGGGACATTTCAGCAGGTCCAGATAGAGGGGTGTGCAGTGGGCGTGCAGGAACTGAAGGACGAATGGACGGTGTGAGTAGAAGGGTAGGTGCAGTCAAGGGGGAGAGAAACTCCAAGTGGGTGAGAGGGACTTGAGCTTAGAGGGTATGAAGTGGATGGAACAGCGGGCAACAGGCTGCAGAGGCTGACCAGGCCATGCTGGAGGCAGCTCTGCATGCTAGGCCAAGAGGCTGACATTGCCTGGGGATGGATGGGAGCCACTGAGGGAGATGAGAGCAGAGATGGTTTCAGAACAGCTCATCTGGCAGTGCAATGGGGAAGGTATTAGGCAGAGTGAGACCAGAGATAGGGGTTGAGGGAAACAGTGGGTAGGTTAGATCAAGGCCCACGGCAGTGGGCATTATCCCCTGCCTCGTCCACCTCCCAGGGCTGTGAGGGAGGCAAGCAATTGAGCCACAAGAAAGAGCACCAGGGAGGAGAGCTCCATAGGGATTAGGTTCCATCTAGTACTTCCGGGGTTTGGCTGGACTTGGAGTCCTGGTCAACAAGGAGAAACAGCTGGCTACACAGCAAGCTCCCCAAGGACAGGAGTGCCTTGTTCCCACCTGTACCCCACCAACACTCAGGCCGCCCTGCTGCTGCTGCTAAGTCGCTTCAGTCATGTCCGACTCTGTGCGACCCCATAGACGGCAGCCCACCAGGCCCCCCCGTCCCTGGGATTCTCCAGGCAAGAACACTGGAGTGGGTTGCCATTTCCTTCTCCTGCTATTCAGCTGAAAGTCCTGATCCTTCCAGGGCTTATAGACTGACCTCTATAAAAAAAAGAAGTTGAAGGACAGCCAAGAGACCTCTACTCAGAGGTGTTCTGGCCCCTTTCACCTACCCCAAGAGGCTCTGGAGGGCAGGACCCTAGGAAAATGCCATCCCCACAATGTTTAGGAAAATTTCCCAGACCCGCTTTGCTGGATATCAGCAGTATACCCTCCCTTAAGGAGACAATGGTCCCTGGGATATATAACTTCTAGGTGTAAAAAGAAGCATCGAGTCTTGCAAATGAATAGGGACATCAAAATGCAATTGTCATATTTCATAACAGAAAAAGATGTTCAATATACACCAAGTAAAAAAGAGCAGGCTACAAAAGTCTGTAAAGAATAATTCATTTTGGGGAAATTCCCTGGTGGTCCAGTGGTTAAGACTCGGTGCTTTCACTGCTGTGGCTCTGAGTTCAGTCCCTGGTTGGGGAACTAAGATCCCACAAGCCACGTGGTACAGCCAAAAAGAAAAAAAAAAATTCACTTTTGTAAAAAACAAAACAATGTATGTATATTTCTCATACACAGAACAAAGACTAAAAACTACTAAGAGAGATTACTTTCTGAATTATGAGATTAGGAGTGACTTTTATTTTTCTTCTCTTTACTTTTCCATTGCTTCTAAAATTTTTACTAAAAACATGTGTTTTCTTTACAAATATATATTTAATGCAATTCATCCCATAATTTTGTTCCAGTTCTATATGGATGGAATAAAAAGGGGGATTCTGGTTGAGTCTCATCTCTAGAAAATAATTCAGGAACAGCCAGAAACTACATCCCAATTTTACCAAATAGAAGTGTCCAGACACTGATGAGGCCACTGTCCTTCTACC
Organism: Bos indicus; assembly: GCF_029378745.1. Taxonomy (NCBI): domain Eukaryota; kingdom Metazoa; phylum Chordata; class Mammalia; order Artiodactyla; family Bovidae; genus Bos; species Bos indicus. The sequence continues at coordinate 29,076,255 of NC_091770.1, forward strand.
TGGTACCTGAAAACAAGGTATCAGGTTACTCTCCGCAAAGACTGCCCCAACCAGAGAAGAATAGCTTGTTCTGACAACACACTGCAGAGTTCTGGGACAGGAGGGACCAGAGGGGGAAGCCTTTAAGATTCATAATGCATTAGATGTCTCTTTCTCCAGCAAGCCTTATTCAATTCCGAGTCTGGCTTAGACGCTCTTCCCATATGCTCCTAAGTGCTTCCCTTCAGGAGGGTCCTGTCTGTTGCTGACAACAGCTGTGCATGCACCTGTGAACACGTCTGAGGACCTCTCAGTACCCTCTGTTGGACTGGGCTCTGTGAGGCTGGGGGCTGGATTTCCATTCGCAGCACTGGGCACAGTTCCTGCACAGAGGCTGGAGGTTCTCAGCCTTCGTGCCATGGTCCTTGGGAGCTGGGGAGTTAACATCCTCACCTATACACTGCCAGGTCTGATGTCAACGTAACTGAGGATGAAATTCGGTTCGGGCGCTATCTATCAGATAGTAGAGCTCAGTGATCAACAGACCCCTGGCACCATCTCCTAGAACCATGTGGTTGGATACTTAGTATATCAGGAATGGGTGGGGTGAGGGGGAGAGGTTCTATTGGAATAAGGCCAAAAAGCAACCAAGTTCTTGGTAATATAGTAACTTTGAGTCCAAATTATCCCCTCTTCAAAGGAGACCCGATAAAGGCCAAGAACCATACATTTGGGGCTCACCCCATTCTGGCTTGCTGTGCCAGGTTTCCAACCTTGAGACCACAACAAAAGCCAAATCTGCAAACACAGAAGAGAAACTCCCCCTAGAAAGTGCTACAAAAAGAACAGGGAATCTGACTGCCACCTGACAAACCATACTGCTCACACTGAAAAGGAAATATTAGCAGCCCCTTCCGCCGAAAGAACAAGTTGCATCACCCACACTCCAACTATTTAGCTCAAGGCCATAAGCAAAGAGCTTGGCAGATAAGCCCCAGGAGTTCCTGGGTTCACTGGCCTTTCAGAAAGTGTAAAGGCTAGGCTAGAGAAAAATCCAGAGGAGGAGAGATTTCTGAATTTGAGACATCCTTCACAGGCGTTCTGGGGAGAAGCGCTAGACCACTGACGGCGGCCGGCTCCCACCGGGCCTTGACTGTAACAGGGCTTTCCTCCTGGCTCCAGCAGCCTCTCCCAGTCCTAGGGCGTTTGTTCGCATTCGCTCCACCTGTCCATCTGCCCCCTTCCTTCCAGGCCCAGTTCAAATGTCATCTCTGTGCTCTCTCAGCCAAAGCCAGCTGTTCCCTCCTCTGACCTCAGTCTGCGGTCTCTCACACTCACTTGGCCTTAACCTATGGTCACATACTGTTCTCCTTTTATTCTTCTCTCTCCCTCCCTCTGTGAAGACGGGGAAGCTATTTTCTCTGTCTCTCCTTTACTCCTTTAGTGAATTTGTAACAAAATACTGAGCTCACCTGGAACTGCATGCCTTCACTCTGTATCAGGGCCCTGGGCCCTGGAACTCAGGTGTGTTGTTTCCTGCCACAGAGGATCTGACCTAAGCTAGAAACATAACTTCCCTTGGAGTCCTCCCAGCAGTGGTTTGGCCTGGCCCACTCTCATTGTGTCCTTAGTCTTATCAGCACCAAAAAGTTTGGAGTCAGCCTTCCTCCCATCAGTTGTAGGCAACTTTTCTCTCATGCTACCGCCCTCAGTTAAGAATCAAACTCAAAGTAGCCACACATCCTGTACCCAGAGTCGATGCCAAAGAAAAACTCTGACTGGTACTTCCCCATTTAAAACTGCCATGGTCCTGGACTGAAAGTAAGGAAAGAACCAAGTTCCTAGAAAAAGAAACCTCTACATGGGCTGGGCGTTGACAACTGATTCTGGAGAAGCAGGCAGTTAATAACTTGATCTATTTGTTCATTTGGGAGGGAGCTAGCATGCTTCATTTATACATTTAACTAAACTGTTCCCTGGGTTTCCCTGATGGCTCAGCAGTAAAGAATCTGCCTGCAGTGCAGGAGACGTGGGGTTCAACCCCTGGCTTGGGAAGATCCCTGGAGAAGGAAATGGCAACCCACTCCAGTATTCTTGCCTGGGAAATCCCATGGACAGAGAAGCCTGGCAGGCTACAGTTCATGGGATTGCAAAAGAGTTGGATGTGACTAAACTACAACAACAACAACTTCGCTAAACAGCTTGGTGCTGCACAAGGTTCTGAGGACACGTATGTCTGAGGATAGGATAATCTGTGTGACAAGAACCAGACAGGCTCCTGTCACACAGATTACAGCCCAGTGGAAAAGACCAGTAAATGGATAGCTGTAGGGCATGGCAATAGCCCGAACCCCTACCTGGGTTAATATATGAAGGACGATTTTTTTTTTTTCAATTAAAGAATAGCACTTCAGGTAGAGCGAACTTACTGTAACAAACACCTAAGCCTAGAAGGAGCGTGGTCCAATCTGGGTACTAAAAAGGGTTCAACATGGTTGAAGACAGTATAGTGGAGACGGATGAGTTAGTAAAGTAAAGAAGACCGGTCACCAAGGGCATTGAAAGCGATGTTCAAGAGCTTGTAAGAGCAATAGGGATCCACAGAAGGAAGACCAGGGGATGGGGGGTGGGTTCTGGTGACCGTGATCAGATTTCGGTTTTAAGGCCATCACTCTGGCTTGCCAACATATAACAAAGCACAGAGGACGGAGAAGGGGCACAGGGGAGAGATGATGGTGGCCTGAACTTGCTAGAGCAGAGGAACTGGGCGTGGAGAAGTCGGCGTATCCAAGGGAGATTTGTGATGGATTCGATGTGGATGGGTAAAGCGTGCAGGAGGTGAGAATGACGTGCAAGACTCTGCTTGGGCATCTGGATGGATGGCGGTGCCATGCCCACACAGGGGATACAAGAGAGGAATACAGGCTTCCCCGCCTCCCTGTTTCCCTGGCATAGCCTGGCCAAGCTCGGCCCCCGTCAGTGTTTACTGTCTCTCCCAGAGAGAGACGGGGTACCAGGGGCAGACGGACAGCAACGACTCGGGCCCGCGCGCAGGTCCACCGCAGGTCCTCCAAGAGCGCGGAGATCGACCCCGGCCGGCCCATCAGGCTTTAAAGCCCCTATGGCATATGCCCCGGGAGGGAGGCTCTGCTCCTAGTCGGCCAACTTCCCGGGGAGGCTCGGGGTCCGAGCCCCCACCCAGGCCGCGCTTGCCTTCCAAAGCTAGCCAGAAGCCCTGAGAGCCCCCGAAGGAACGCCAGGATCCCGCCCCTCTGCAGACTCCTGAATGCCACCCCACGGACCTTCTCCTCCAAGGTCGGGTCACAGGGATCACAGGCCGCAGCCGGATCGCGGGAGGCCCCCGGTTCACTCACCCTCGCTGCCACCAGCTGCCACCAGTTTTTCCCCAGACGCGAAGCCCTCCAACATGAGCCTCGCCAGCTCCCGTCTTCAGTACGTTTTTCCTCCGCTCCGCCCCCGGCCTGGCCCGCTGTGCGCACGCGCGTCCCTTTCTGCCCGCCCATTGGCGCCGCGGGCCCCGCCTCTGACCAGTGCGGGATCCGGGCCGCTGGGGTGATTCCACGTGTAACGGCCTCAGGCCCAGGAAGGACTGGGCGGAGGCATTTCTTCTGTCTACCTTCCATAGGGCGACACTCGGTTGGATCCTGGGTTGGACCACCTGAACCCCCAAGACCGTAGAGGCTAGGCAAGCCCGGAAGCCCCCAGGATTGTAGTAGAATGAGGACGTTGGATGGCGGATGCAACTGGCCCGCAAACTGGCTTTCAGCTCCACCACCAGCTCCACCTCTACAGGTTCCTGGGTTTCTCTGACTGCAAGTTAGGAAAAAATATAATAGCGTGAAGAAAAAAATTGTTGCCTGCCATTCCAGTTCTGTCAGGATCAAGCCATTAGCCCCTGCAGGTGCTCACCAACCGTGGGCCCTGGGACCAATTTTAGGATGGAGAAAAACAGGAAACGTAATATACTTCGGGTATACTTAGATAGATTAAGATAAATCTCTAAGGAAAAAATTCAGATAACCCTAGGAAATACAGAACTGCTGTGGGCTCAGCCAGGGATTGAAGATGATGCAGGGACTTAGTTGAGAGAATTATGTTGGGAGTCTGCAAACTGGGAGAATCAAGCACCCAGGCTTCCTATCTTTTTATGGGTTGGCAGAATGAAGAAAGAAACATGGATGGTGAACATATTGTCTAGCATCAAGTACCACTTTCTAGTTTTAATAGCTCAGAAAATTATTTCCACCCTTCTCTGACCATTGTGGCAGGAGAGCAGGGTCTTAGTTGCTCAGTCATGTCCATCTCTGTGACCCCATGGACTGTAGCCAGCCAGGCTCCTCTGCCCATGCGATTCTCCAGACAAGAATACTGGAGTAGGTTGCCATTCCCTTCTCCAGGGTGTCTTCCTGACCCAGAGATTGAACCCAGGTTTCCCACTTTAGAAGCAGATTCTTTACCATCTGAGGATAGAGGACACCCTATTAATCCCAGACTCCTCCTCCTTTCCTTACTCTGAAGTTTGAGTTAGTTTGATCTAGTTCATTTTTCAGCTCTCCCTCTGCTGTCCATCCATTTGTCCATCTGATGGTTTATTCATTCATTCAGTAACACTTCTTGAGTACCTCCTAGGTACTAGGCTCTGTGCTAGGAGTTAACCCAAGAAATGAATACAAACAAGAAATGGTCTCCTTCAACAAGTTCAGTGTCTGATGGATAAAGCATTTCTCATTCTATTTATCCAACACTTCCACTTTTTCTGTGGATCTTATCCTGTGTCATCTCTCTCTTGAATCACCAATCGCTCCCCCTCTAATAGACCATCCCCAGGATCATTTCATCTTGCCGGGGTTTCTTGTCCACTGCATTACTGAAACTGCAGTCTGCATGCAAATTCAGTGGTGCCTTTTCCTTTTCTTTGTTTTTACTCTCCATCTCAGTACTACTTCTCACAGTCACTCATTCCTACTTTGAAACACCTTCTTTTGTTTTTTGATGCCATGTACTTGGTCCTCCTCCTGTCTCACTGGCTGTTCTTTCTTGGGTTCTTTTCACTGACTTCTCACCTACTTCTCAACCTATAAATATCGGGGTGCTTAGGGTTCTATCCTTAGTCCCCTTCTTTGTCGACCTATCCACTCTGCTTATGTGATTTCATCTAATCATGTGGTCTTAGGTGCCATTTACAAGCAGATGACTCCAAAAAAAAGACTTCAAACAGTGACCTCAGCCTATAAGTCCTGACTCCTCAAAATAACTGCCTACTTGCCATCTCCACAGAAGTGTCTAACTAGGATCCCAAACTTAACTTGGCCCACTGAAATATTTTCACCCCCAAACATGTACCTCTCTGTTTTTCCCAGTTTAGCAAATGTCACTGCCATCCATTTAGTTACTCAAGCCAGATTCTAGGAGCTACATTCCCCCTTGCCCCCAGCTTTACTGAGGTATAACTAACACCCAGGAAACCATCATCCGCTACTTAAACTACTGTGAGAACTTCCTTATTGACCTCCCTTGCCCCGTTTTAGTCCATGAGACATTTGTTTAAGCCATTTATAGAGGAGTGTTCTAGAACTTGTAGCTGAACCCATTCCTAACAGGCAAATAACTTGTTACTAGAAGTAGAACACAAAAACCAATAATAAAATGTGGGATTGGCTAACTGAAGTAATAAGGTAGCCAGTGGTGAAGCCTCTCTATTCCATATTGGAAAGTTGGTGACCAACATGTTAAGTAGTAAAGAGTTGAACTGCTGTCACTTGCTAGACAGCTGTCACTTGGAAAAAACCCACACGCTAACCAAAGTTGTATTATTGGAGAAATCTCAGGAACAATACAGAACACTTGAGAGCATTGCCTTTTTTTCTTCCTTTTTAAAGTAGCTTTCAGCAAAGTCCTTCAAGAGAGTGGCAAATCCAGATTAGAACGGATTTGAAAGCAGAGGTTAAAGAAAATAAGGCCTTGGTGAGAGAGGAGGACTTGATGAGGTACAGCTCACAGCCTAAAGTAGCTGAGTCGCACAATTTGGAGCCTTGCTGGGTTGAAATAAACAATTTTCTTTGAATATCCAAGTTGAAGTCAGAACAAATGGAGACAGGGAAGAGGCAGCTTTATCAGGAGATAAGATAGAGGCCCACGGGAGCAAAGATGGACTGCAGCTGGGGGCCACAGGTGGCTTCTCTACCTGCTTTGTTTTGAATCACCTCCACTGCGACTGAGCACACAGGCCAGCTCCTGTAAGACTTAAGTATTCCGGTACTTGGTCTTGCTTGTTTTCCAAAAAGAAACATTTGAGGTATACCCAAGGAACTAACAAAAGAGAACAGAGGTGAGAATCAGACCTCATTTTATCTTTTTATATTGCTTTCATTTTTAAAAAGTCAAATATACTACCTATTGGGGGGAGTGGAATATAGTCTTTCATTAGAAAACCATTTGAAGACTCTTTAGATAAGTTATGTGATTGTGATTACTCATGCATAAACTTGACCAGAAGCCTAACAAATGGTGGATGGAGTCATATATCCCTAAAATCTTCAGCCTGGTCAACGGTGGTCGTCCCTGTTAACAAGGGAGGGGCTGCCAGATCCCCTACAAGAACCTGATACGTGGTCACGGAAGACACCCCTTGTTTCTGTCCAGCAGGACTGGACGGGATGTGGCTTACTGACTGGGGTATAATCTTATGTTTTTTATTCTCTTTTTTTCTGGAAAGAAAGGAGTTTTATTATTTCTTCACATTGTGCATTGACTGTGTTTCCCTGTATTTTGATTTGGTTTTCTTCTTTAGAGCTTATTGATGCATGGTTGTTCAGAAAAAAACACACTCCTGTTTTCCTTTACTCACACACACAATACTTCTGACAGCAGACGTGTGGGGTGTTCTCCCCACACTAAGCAATTTTCTGCAACACCAGCTGAGTGTTCTACAATGCAATTCAATTATGACACTAACTGAAGTTAGTACAGTGCCCACAGGTAAAGGACTCAGCTGCATAAGACTGCTGCCCACTTCCAATTCCAAGCTCAGTAAGTAGGTCCCCAGGTTAACCATGACTTCTGTTGGACTTGGCTACAAATTGAACGTTCCCATGACTCCCGCCTGAGATTTTATCATCTGCTAGAACAGCTCACAGAACTCAGGGGAACATTTACTTGCATTTCCCAGTTTATTTTATAGTACAGGTTACCACAAAAGGTACAGATGAACAGTTAGATGAAGAAATGTATAGAGTGAGGTCTGGAAAGGCACGAAGCACTGGAGCCCCTGTCTCTTTGGAGTTGCAGTACCCCACCCTGCAGACATGTGGATATACTCACCAACCCAGAAGCTTCAAACCCTGTACCACTGAGATTTTTATGAAGGCTTCCCCATACAGGCATAATCAATGATTAACTCAATCTCCAGTCCTTTCCCTTTCTTGGAGGTTAGTGAGTGGAGCTAAAAGCTCTACCTGTCTAATTATGGTCTTTTGGTGATCAGACCCATCCTGAAGCCATCCAGGGGCCCACCAAGGGTCACCACATTAGAACAAAGGACACTCCAATCACCAAGGAAATTCCAAGGGATTTAAAAATCATCATGAACCAGGGTCAAAGGCCAAATATTAGAACAAAGATGCTCCTAGTGCTCCTGTCACTTATGAAATTACAATGGAATTACAGCTCTGTGCCAGGAACCAAGGGTGTATATATATGTTTTTTTTCTATTATTTCACAATAGTACACACAAAAGTACACATACCGAAAAACATACAGCTCAATAAACTTTCAGGAATTGAATGCCCCCATATAACCAGCACCCAGATCAAGAAGCAGAACATTACCAGCATCCTAGGAGACCTACCTGTGCTCCTCTCCAAGCACCACCCTCTCCTGAAAGGCAATTGCTATCCTGGCTTTTGCTAACACCACAGAGTGGCTTTTACTTGTTTTTGTTTTTTCTATAAATGGAACCCACAGTACATACTCTTTTGTCTCTGGCTTCTTTTACACTGCATTGTTTTGAGATCTGTACATAGTGTGTGCATCTAGAACATTCACCCTCATTTCTGTATGCTGCTCCCTTTTCCCTTCTATCATCAGTGGACATCTGGGTGGTTTCCAGTTTCAGGTGGTTATAAATTATGCTGCTTCAAACTTTGTACAACACATGTTTTCTTGCACACCTGCTCATGTCTGTGTCAGGTATTCACCCGGCTCAGAGTGAATGCAGGTGTTCAGTTGTACGAGATAGTGCCAAAAATCTTTCAAAGTGGCTGCGTCAATCTAGACCAGCAAGAGGATAAGGTGTTCTATTGGTCCCCGTTCTCTCCAATACTTGGTACATCCCATCTTTCTCATTTTAGCAGGCAATGAACTTGTCTTGGCTTAAATCATCCAACCATGAGAAGCCACACCTGAACCTCAAAGAGGGTCCTACAGAGTACACAGAGAACCTGGACTCTATGTGGTAGGCAGGAGCTGGCTGAGACTCCTGTCTAGGATTATCTCCTGTATGGAGTGAGTACCCCACCCCCCCACCCCCCAGGTTAAATATGTATGTGGGAAAGTGAGGGTGTGCGTAGGTTTTAAGTAACCCAAGAGATACACCAGGCCAACACTGGTTAGAGTGGGTGGTAGCCCAGTTTCCATTTTCAACACCCTTCTCTCTTGTCTATCTCTACAATAAAGGCTAAAATACATTAAACACTCACTTCCCCATCTTTTTTTGCAGTTAGATGACCAGGGAACACAGTTCTTGGCAATGAGACATAAGGGGAACTTGGGAAATCTTTTGCTTTTCTAATAAAAGAGACAAATGCAGACCTCTCCCTTTCCTCCAGTTGTGAATGGGGATGTACAGCCTCAACCATGGAAGGAAGTGGGAGAGGATTTAGAAAGACTACCCCAGTGCTGTGGGGCCACTGAACCAACACCAGCAGCTGCTTACTTCCAGATATCCTCTTATGAGCAGAGGACTCCTATTTGTTTAAGCCGCTCTAAGACAGTTATTTGCAGTCCAAAGCATTCCCAAGTGACACAGAGGCCAAGCAAGATGTGGACTCAGATGGGAATTGGATTTGTCTATGTGAGGTCACTGCAGGCTCAGAGACCAGTTTATGTGGAATTCTGGACAGCAGCCGATGTACAGTGGGTGGTGAGTGCCTGGCAGGTAAGACTGCATACAGCAAGTGTGGGCAAGCCTTTTAAGTTTGCCTGTGAGGGAAAGGAAAGTAACTGGAGGACACAGGATCCAGAAGGGTTGTCTTTAAGGTGGAGGACCTTGTGCATGTCGAAATCATTTTGAGAAGGAGCCCAGCAAAGACAATATTGAAAACAGCAGAGTGGAAAAAACTGAAAGAATAAGGTTATTGAGGAGGCAGGAGAGAATGGATATAAAGCTCAGATGAGTGTGAGCCTGAAATCTGGGCATGCCGAATTGCTTTTGTTGTGTCCAACTCTTGGCGACCTCATGGACTGTAGCCCACCAGGCTCCTCTGTCCATTGGATTCTCCAGGCAAGAATACTGGAATGAGTTGCCATTTCTTCCTCCAGGGGATCTTCCTAACCCAGGGATTGAACCTGCATGCATTGCAGGCAGATTCTTGACTGCTTGAGCCACCAGGGAAGCCCACTAGTTCTGGGAGTGCTGTGACTGGGGGAAGGGCAGGCAGCTGGGTCAAAGTTTGAAATCATTATTGTGAAACTGGGACAGCAAGCTGCCTAGAAGAGATAGAAGACTTTCCTGCCTGACTTGAAAGCTCAGTTGGAGTTAGGGATCGTTCATTTAGAATGGTAGTCTGCATAATTATTTAATTACATACAATGGTTAATGCACACTTTGTGAATTTTAATAAAAAATTTTTTTTGCATTTAAGTTACACATGGATGTAGCTAGAAAAAAAATTAGAACAGAAAGTTGTCTGATAAAAAACCAAGTTCCTCTCTCTCAATCACCACATCTTCCCATCTTGCATGCTGCTGTTTGTGACCACACCAGGGTTGAGTGGGGGGCTGGACTGGAGAAGAGTAAGCGGGATAAGGAAGTTCTTACTTAATGGGCACAGTAAGTCAGCTCTTCCTCCCTCCCTCCATCTGATTGATGTTTAATGCTGACTGCTTTCTTGTGGTTCCCCTGCTGGACCCTTCACTGAAGGTCCCCGGACAAGAGGACAGCACTCTCTTTTGGAAGACTTGGGTTTCTCTGGTGGCAGATGGTAAGGAATCTGCTACAATGCAGGAGACCTGGGTTCAATCCCTGGAGAAAGGAATGGCTGGCTACCCACTCCAGTATTCTTGCCTGGAGCATTCCATGGACAAAGGAGCCTGGTGGGTTACAGTGCATAGAGTCACAGAGTCAGACATGAATGAGTGACTAAGATTTTCACTTCCACTTTTTTTCTGGCCCTCTCTCAAAATCTTGTTTTCCCTGGTAGTCCAACAGGCACTATTTTGGGCAGAATCCCTTTAAAAATTTTCCCAATCTAGTTCAAGAGCTCATGACTTAGGTTGGGTTTGAGAGGAGACCAGGGTAGAGTCCCCACTTTCCCTTGGGTATTTTCCAGGAGACAACAATCCCCAGGGGGCCCAGTATGGAACCTGAACAATGGAGAAGCGATACTGAGAGTGATGTCTAGAAAGATGGGCCTGAGAGCATCTTTGAGCCCCAGCATGGTTCAGCCAAGGGAGGCAAGAATTCCAAAGTCCTCCAAGAAGGCTAGTGTGAGAGCAAAACACACGAAATGAGACCTGGTCACTGTTGTTGTTCAGCTGCTTAGTCATGTCTGACTCTCTGTGAACCCATGGACTACAGCATGCCAGGCTTCCCTGTCCTTCACCAACTCCTGGAGCTTGCTCAAACTCATGTTCATCAGGTCGGTGATGCCATCCAACCATCTCATCCTCTGTCATCCCCTTCTTCTACTGCCTTCAGTCTTCCCCAGCATCAGGGTCTTTTCTAATGAGTTGGCTCTTTGCACCAGGTGGCTAAAGTGTTGGAGCTTCAGCTTCAGCATCAGTCCTTCCAATGAATATTCAGGACTGATTTCCTTTAGGATTGACTGGTTTGATCTCCTTGCAGTCCAAGGGACTCTCAAGTGTCTTCTCCAACACCACAGCTCAAAACTATCAATTCTTTGGTGCTCAGCCTTCTTTATGGTCCAATTCTCACATCCATACATGACTACTGGAAAAACCACAGCTTTGACTAGATGGACCTTTGTTGGTAAAGTAATGTCTCTGCTTTTGAATACGCTTTCTAGGTTTATCATAGCTCTTCTTCCAAGGAGCAAGCTTCTTTTTATTTCATGGCTACAGTCACCATCTGCAGTGATTTTGGAGACCAAGAAAATAAAGTCTGTCACTGTTTCCATTGTTTCCCCATGTATTGGCCATGAAGTGATGGAACCAGATGCCATGATCTTAGTTTTATGAATGTTGAGTTTTATGTCAGCTTTTTCACTCTCTTCTTTCACCTTCATCAAGAGGCTCTTCAGTTCCTCTTCCCTTTCTGCCATAAGAGTGGTGTCATCTTCATATCTGAGGTTATTGCTATTTCTCCCAGCAATCTTGATTCCAGCTTGTGCTTCATCCAGACTGGCATTTTGCATGATGTACTCTGAATATAAATTAAATAAGCAGGGTGACAATATACAGCCTTGACATACTCCTTTCCCAATTTGGAACCAGTCCATGGTCCCATGTCCAGTTCTAACTGTTGCTTCTTGACCTGCATACAGGTTTCTCAGGAGGCATGTAAGGTGGTCTGGTATTCCCATCTCTTTAAGAATTTTCCACAATTCTAAGAATTTTCCTCATCCCCTGACCTGGTCACTGGGATGAGGAAAATACAAATAGACACATCTGACAGTGAGCGGCCATGGCAGGATTTTGGACATTAGTGGCACATACAGAAAACAGGGGCCTCTCCTGTCCTGGGCCTATTTGCTTCCAGAGTTACTCTTCACTCTTCCCCTCTTGTGTTCTGCATCACAAGGGGACTGACCACAGTGCGTTGGTGATTTTTTAAACTAATTTAAAAAATTCTCCATTTGTTCATAATGACCCACTCCTGTTCGTGCAGGGCATGAGTACTAGAGGGTACATACAGCTCTTCCAAGGGTGTTCAGGCACGGGTAGTTGCAGAGATTATTTTCCAGCCCGCCTGTTTTCCTATGCACTCCACTAAAATCGGCCTGCTTAACAAGGACCTGCCTTGGAACATCATGCCATTTGTCCCTCTCACAATCATGTTCCCTCCCCACTTTAAACTATGGAATCCCATGCTGAATCTTACTAAGACGCACTGTCCCAGGGTAGAAAAACCTCAAGATAACCACAGAGGGGGAAATCTAAAATACTGATGTCAGTAAAATCCGCTTAATCAAGACAGTGAGGTGGGGCTTTTCTCCATCTCTTACTCAATATTTCTGAAAAGGCAAAGCATGCTGCTAAAAGTTGGAATTCTGGCTTCTGTTGGGGGATGTTCTTTTTCAGATATACTATAAACTGGGGTGTTGGGAATGATACCTATCTGTATTTAATGGCCTCACTTCTTCCATCCCTGACTGTTATCAAAGAACACATAACTCCTGATGAAAATTCCCAGGACTATTGATTTCTGAAACTTCTAAATATATATACTTTCCTCGTAATAAGTCAAATGCATTAGCATTTTTTAGCATCCGTTCTGTCTCCCTCTTCTCCCCACCATCATATTATTCTTGTTTGGAATTTTTGATGTTAGTTATTTTGGATAAACATTGTCTATTTTAGTCTTAGCTTTAAAAAAGTTTTTTTAAACAGCAACAAATGTATCAAAATATTTGATCACCCTGACATCCCATATATCTTGAAGGTTCTCCTGGATTTGTTTTTCTTACATGAACACTTCTTTTAAAGGTGTTTTGATTGTGGATTTTTGTGTGTTAAACTTCGGAGGCTCTGTATGCTTGAAAACGTTCTTAATACTCTCTCACTGAAATGAGAATTTGGCTGTACTGTATAAAACTTCAGATTCAGAGCTCTTTTCTTTCAGTTTCTAAAGAAAGAAATAAATACATTATCATAAGAAAAGCTATACAATCATCTAAAAAGATGGGGTGGGGAAGGACGGTGTTTGCCAGAAGTTAAAATACATTCATAATAAAAATGTTCTCCAAACTAAGAACAGAAAAGTTGTTTCTCAACCTTGATAAAGGGCATGTATTAAAAACCCACAGTTAATGTTCATGTAGTAGAAGACTGAATACGTTTTCCCTAACATCAGGAACAAAGCAAGGATGTCCACCTTCAACACTTCTATTGACCATTATGGTAGAGCTTCAAGTCACTGCAAAAAAAAAATATACAAAAGCCACAGAGATTGGAAAGCAAAAAGGAAAATGGTCTTTACTCACAGTTAACATAATCGTGAGAAGGCAATGGCACCCCACTCCAGTACTCTTGCCTGGAGAATCCCATGGACGGAGGAGCCTCATGGGCTGCAGTCCATGGGGTCACTAAGAATCGGACACGACTGAGCGACTTCACTTTCACTTTTCACTTTCATGCATCAGAGAAGGAAATGGCAACCCACTCCAGTGTTCTTGGCTGGAGAATCCCAGGGATGGGACAGCCTGGTGGGTGCCATCTATAGGCTCGCACAGAGTTGGACACAACTAAATCGACTTAGCAGCAGCAACATAATCGTGCACACAGAAAATCCTTCTAAAGAATCTACAAAAGAGCTACTAGAACTCTTAAATAAGTTTAGCAAGGCCACAGGCTATAGGTCAATATAAAATATCAATGATATTTTTACATATCAGCAATGAACATATGGAAAGTTTAAAAAATATCATTACAGGAGACTTTCCTGATGGTCCAGAGTCTAAGACTCTGCACTCCCAATGCAGGAGGCTCAGGTTTGATCCCTGGTTAGGGAACTAGATCCCGTATGCTGCAGCTAAGGCCTGGCATAGCCAAATAAATAAATATTTTACAAAAACACTCAAAACATTACAATAGCATCCCAAAACACAAAATACTTAGGGATAAGTCTAATTATTTTAAACATGCTTTAAAAAATTATTAATTTTTAATTGGAAGATAATTGCTTTACAATATTGTGTCAGTTTCTGTCAAACGTCAACATCAGTCAGCCATAGGTATACATAAGTTCCCTTGCTCTTGAACCTCCCTCCCACCTCCCACCTCTTAAACATACTTTTTTAACAGTCTTGAAACTGAGGGCAGTCATCAGTTAGAATCCTTGAACTATAACTTGCTTAATAATAACTTGCAACCCACCTTCACTAATCAAGCTTGCTTTAATTGTTCTTGCAAATTGCATACCCACCAAGATTCTCCATAGCTTGGACAATAAATCACAAGATTTCTTTAACCACGCTCTAGAGAAAAATCTCTGACATATGGGTCGCTATACTAATGGTTGCTTAAGTTGTTTTTCAGGAACATGGGGATAGTCTTGCCCAATTCAAACTGGTCAAGATGACTGACCATTCAGCCGTGCGAGTTTCCAATAGATGTCAGAGGGACAAAAACCCCACCCTTAGGACATGCTAATGCTGCCATTTTCTGAGCATGTGTCCCATGAAGAAGCATGTAATGCAAATAACCTGCACACAACACTGATTACTTCCACCTTTTTCTTGTCTTCAACCCCCTTTCCCCATGCCTCAGACCACCCTGCTTCTTTATCCCATAAATATCCCAAGCCTCTCATCTTTACAGAGGTGGATCTGAGACTTGTTCTCCCATCTCGCTTGGCTGTCTCATGAAAAAACTCTTTCTCTGCTGCAAACTTGCACCTCTCAGTGCTCGGCTTGTTGCGGAATGGGGCACATGGACTTCATTTGGTAATAATCTGGTAATTCTATTATCTAAAGTTATTGTGGCCTAGTCCTGCTTCTGTGTTTATTTTTTTGACCCTGTGAAAGCATAAAAAGTGAAGTCACTCAGTCATGTCTGACTCTTTGCGACCCTGTGGACTTGTAGCCCACGAGGCTCCTCTGTCCATGGGATTCTCCAGGCAAGAATACTGGAGTGGGTTACCATTTCCTTCTTCAGGGGATCTTCCCTACCCAGGGATCGAACCTGGGTCTCCTGCATTGCAGGCAGATGCTTTACCTTCTGAGCCACCAGGGAAGCCCTAACTTATGAAAGCATAACTCAGAGACATTTAGTTATCTGCGTGCCAAATGATATACTTACTTGTTTTAAGGAGGACAGTCACTAGGCTGTTGTCAACAAAAAGGGCTTTATGAGATAAGAAAAAACTAAAGACACTCTAGGCACAGTAAGTTTTTGCATTCTTTCGGTTTGACATTTGGGTGCTGCTGGTACTGCTGCTGCTAAGTCACTTCAGTCATGTCTGACTCTGTGTGACCCCATAGATGGCAGCCCACCAGGCTCCCCCGTCCCTGGGATTCTCCAGGCAAGAACACTAGAGTGGGTTGCCATTTCCTTCTCCAATGCATGAAAGTAAAAAGTGAAAGTGAAGTCGCTCAGTCGTGTCCGACCCTCAGCAACCCCATGGACTGCAGCCTTCCAGGCTCCTCTGTCCATGGGATTCTCCAGGCAAAAGTACTGGAGTGGGGTGCCATTGTCTTCTCCGGACATTTGGGTAGGGGGAGGCTAATTGATTAGCTGTCATCTAGCAGAGCCTAGTCTGTGAAGTGTGCTCTTGAACGGGCTGGTTAGGATAAATAAAGAAACAATTTCAGCCCCTGTCAGATTCCTCTGATGACTTGGAGACTTTAACTGTGGGAATATTCATGCCAGGCTGAGGCTACTGTATTAGGCAAGGTCCATGTCACTTTCCTCCTCAGAATTTCTCAACTCTCACTCATGGTGATTATTTCCTTCTGCATTTTGCAATTTTAGGTAATGGGCTCATCTGATCACAATAAACTGTGGAAAATTCTGAAAGAGATGGAATACCAGACCACCTGACCTGCCTCTTGAGAAATCTGTATGCAGGTCAGGAAGCAACAGTTAGAACTGGACATGGAACAACAGACTGGTTCCAAATAGGAAAAGGAGTACGTCAAGGCTGTGTATTGTCACCCTGCTTATTTAACTTCTATGCAGAGTACATCATGAAAAACGCTGGGCTGGAAGAAGCACAAGCTGGAATCAAGATTGCGGGGAGAAATATCAATAACCTCAGATATGCAGATGACACCACTCTTATGGTGGAAAGTGAAGAAGAACTAAAGACCCTCTTGATGAAAGTGAAAGAGGAGAGTGAAAAAGTTGGCTTAAAGCTCAACATTCAGAGAACGAAGATCAAGGCATCTGGTCCCATCACTTCATGGGAAATAGATGGGGAAACAGTGGAAACAGTGTCAGACATTTTTCTGGGCTCCAAAATCACTGCAGATGGTGACTGCAGCCATGAAATTAAAAGAAGGTTACTCCTTGGAAGGAAAGTTACAACCAACCCAGATCGCATATTGAAAAGCAGAGACATTACTTTGCCAACAAGGGTTCGTCTAGTCAAGGCTATGGTTTTTCCTTATCCATACATGTGGTCATGTATGGATGTGAGAGTTGGACTGTGAAGAAAGCTGAGCGCCGAAGAATTGATGCTTTTGAACTGTGGTGTTGGAGAAGACTCTTGAGAGTCCCTTGGACTGCAAGGAGATCCAACCAGTCCATTCTGCAGGAGATCAGCCCTGGGATTTCTTTGGAAGGAATGATGCTAAAGCTGAAACTCCAGGACTTTGGCCACCTCATGCAAAGAGTTGACTCATTGGAAAAGACTCTGATGCTGGGAGGGATTGGGGGCAGGAGAAGAAAGGGACGACAGAGGATGAGATGGCTGGATGGCATCACTGACTCGATGCACGTGAATCTGAGTGAACTCCGGGAGTTGGTGATGGACAGGGAGGCCTGGCGTGCTGCGATTCATGGGGTCGCAAAGAGTCGGACACGACTGAGCGACTGAACTGAACTGAACTGTCTATAGCAATCCTGTATAGTTCACTGGAGCATATATTCTTTTCAAAGAGATTTTATATTTGCTTCTCTCTGCTTGGTATCCACTTTTAAGTTAATTTTTCAACTTGTAGGCCCCTGCTTTCTATAGGGAGTACAAAATTGAAACCTAGAACTGAGTAAAGGCAGACTATAATTTTAAATTCTCAGTTCAGTTCAGTTTTCGCTCAGTCACGTCCAACTCTTTGCGACCCCCATGAATTGCAACATGCCAGGCCTCCCTGTCCATCACCAACTCCCGAAGCCTACCCAAACTCCTGTCCATTGAGTCAGCGATTCCATCCAACCATCTCATCCTCTGTCATCCCCTTCTTCTACCCTCAATCTTTCCCAGCATCAGGGTCTTTTCAAATGAGTCAGCTCTTCGCATCAGGTGGCCAAAGTATTAGAGTTTCAGCTTCAACATCAGTCCTTCCAATGAACACCCAGGACTGATCTCCTTTAGGATGGACTGGTTGGATCTCCTTGCAGTCCAACGGACTCTCAAGAGTCTTCTCCAACACCACAGTTCAAAAGCATCAATTTTTCAGCACTCAGTTTTCTTTATAGTCCAACTCTCACATCCATACATGACCACTGGACAAACCATTGCCTTGACTAGATGGACCTTTGTTGGCAGAGTAATGTCTCTGCTTTTTAATATGCTGTTTAGGTTGGTCATAACTTTCCTTCCAAGGAGCAAGCATCTTTTAATTTCATGGCTGCAATCACCATCTGTAGTGATTTTGGAGCCCCCCAAAAATAAAATCAGCCACTGTTTCCACTGTTTCCCCATCTATTTCCCATGAAGTGATGGGACCAGATGCCATGATCTTAGTTTTCTGAATGTTGAGCTTTAAGCCAATGTTTTCACTCTCCTCTTTCACTTTCATCAAGAGGGTCTTTAGTTCTTCTTCACTTTCCACCATAAGAGTGGTGTCATCTGCATATCTGAGGTTATTGATATCTCTCCCCGCAATCTTGACTCCAGCTTGTGCTTCTTCCAGCCCAGCGTTTTTCATGATGTACTCTGCATAGAAGTTAAATAAGCAGGGTGACAATATACAGCCTTGACGTACTCCTTTTCCTATTTGGAACCAGTCTGTTGTTCTATGTCCAGTTCTAACTGTTGCTTCCTGACCTGAGTACAGGCTTCTCAAGAGGCAGGTCAGGCGGTTAAATTCTCAAGGGAAGGTGTTTGTTTTTTTTTTTAAAAAAAACCAAATAAAGAGGTTATAACAGGACATTCTCTATTTCCTCATGCATTTCTGCAGTTTCATTTCTGGTACATACTTTCACCACAGGTATAGCCCTTCAGAGTTCTAACTTTACATGAAGGCATCAGGTCTACCTCTTTATTCTTGTTAATCCTAGGTCTTTCTCCCATTGCTCTGCATCCATTAAAACTCAAAGTCCAGTAACCCCCCAGGGAAGCCTCTGCCTCAGCTCATCCAAAATTCCTGCATCCCTCCTCCCCCCACAATTTAACTCCCTCTTAATCTTGGGACCATCAAGAATGTTCCCTACTTTCTTGTGAGCTTAGCTATCCAATTAACAGAAAGCTTAATTTATTTTACAAGCATCTTAACATGTTTTGGAAGAAACAGAACTGAATACATTTATGGAACATATTCACATTCATGAAGAAAAATATATTCTAGAATAATTGAATATAAATGTTTTAAATTAGAATATGTGACAATAATATTTTAAAGATTATCCTGAATAACAAATACTCCTTGTGGTATTCATAAAAAAATCTTAGTATTCATTGGGTATTTTCAAGAGTGCTTTTACATTTTTGATAAATCACACATTGACAAATTGGGAGTAGCTTGGACATTGAACTAACTGATCCTTCCATGAACTGACCTTTTGGGATCTGAGCTGCTTCCATTTAGCTTTCAGTACTTTTTTTAAAGTACAGGTTAGTTCAGTACACTGCTTTTTTTTTTTTTTTTTTTTTGTAAAATGTTGACACATGCCTTCTCAGAATAAATTAACTTGACTATATCAACTGACTTACTTGGTGGATAAAGGTAATTCATAAACCAGTTCCTATGCTGATTTTTCTTTTGCCTTCCCTCCCAGATTCCCACTGTTATGATTTAATCTCCTCTAAGCAACATTAGGGCTTCCTAGGTTGCTCTGTGGGTAAAGAATCCACTTGCAATGCAGGAGACCCAGGTTTGATCCCTGGGTCGGGAAGATCCCCTAGAGGAGGATGGCAACCCACTTAAGTATCCTTGCCTGGAGAATCTCCTGGACAGAAGAGAGTGGCAGGCTACAGTCCATGGGGTCAAAAAGAGTAGGAAGTGACTAAGCACGTACACAAGCAACATTAATGATTATTTTCTCCACCCAAAATCTCACACAGTTTTAATAACAATAAATGAAGGGATGGATGAGCGAATGAATCAGTTAATCAATTTTTTTTCTATCTACTTACTGTTTTTTCTCTTCCAGTTTTATTGAGATATAATTGACATAGAGCACTGTATAAGTTTAAGGTGTACAGCATATTAGACTTACATACACCATGAAATGATTCTCACAATAACGTTAGAGCATACATCTTCTCATAGAGATGCAAAATTAAAGAAATTTTAAAAATGCTTTTTTCTTGTGATGAGAACTCTTAACAACTTGTCACATACACAGCAGTTGTATATCACACTGTACATTACATGCCCAGTGCTTATTTATCTTATAACTGGAAGTTTGTAGCTTTTGATAAGCCTTCTAAATTTTACTTTTTACAGTGACACTTGTTGACCTATACCTGAAATTCTGATTATTATAAATATGCTGAAGAATGTAATGATAGAAATAGGGAAAAGAAGGAAGAGGCAAGATAAACATTTTAAAATGTTTTAAACTGAGTATTATACTTCTTTTTAAAAAATATATTGCAGGAATTGAATATTGAAAGCAAAAAGAGCTAGACTGTAGGACACAGACAATATTAAAACTGACTTCAGAGATGAATGAGAGGGAATTATAAAACCCAGGTTGGAAGGGAAGGCTTCATAGAACAGGTGCAAATTGAGGTGAAGAACCTGGGTATTGAGTCAGGAAACAAGGATTCTTACAAGCCATTAGGTAAACAAACCCAATAAACTAAAGGTTATAGCCTGACTAGTCACATTATAAAAGTCCTTTCATATAGAGGGCATTTTCTACGATGATCATTTCTGCCTTTCTAATAATATTTAATTTTACAAAATTCTAATTGATTTGTTACTTTCCAGCATCGAAGTTACTGCATGAACAAAGGTAGTTCATCATTTTGAAGAGTTTTCCCAGGCACAGCATTTACTCCAGGAATTAGCTCAAACCCTCTGCTTAGTTATCAACTGGTTCATTATTCTTTGTAAGTAATTAAAATAAGTGTTCTCAGGATCAACAGTACACTCAGACCACCCTTGACACGGATAAAAGGAATGTGCTAAAGCTAAACGGACTTCTTCGTTGGTTGTTGTTATTGTTGTTATTTAGTTGCCTAGTTCTGTCCAATTCTTTGGGACCCCATGGACTGCAGCATGCCAGGCCACTCTGCTCCTGTCCCTTTATTGGTTGGGGCAGGGGGATATTAATTAACGGTATTTTATTTTCATAAAGTAGACAATCGCAGACTTTCATTTGATCACTAGCTCCTCTTTCCCTCTAGACATCCCTTAAAGTCCTAGGCTGTGGCTCTGCACATCGACCTCAGAATCAGGGTCCCAAACAATGGCTGAGAGGAGGTTTGGCAAGGGCTCTGGCTTTGAACTTGAACAAGGCCCTTGGCCCAGGTCATGGTCATCCACGTGGTCCTCCTTTGGCCCTGGCCCGGGCAGGAAGGGCCTCCCTCGGCTGTGAGGCCACTGAGGAAAGGACTTCTTTTGACAGAACATTCTTTTCAGAAAAGGGTAAAGGTATGAATCTTTCTGATCATTCTAGAAGAATGTCAGGTTTTACGGGCTGCCTTGCATTCAAAGAACCATACAGAAAGTTTATATGAACCTGTCTGTATTGATTGATGGCTTACTGTCTGGAGGTAGAGTGAGTGAAGAGGAGGTGAAAGCAGGTCCATTTTACATGCCATCCTTTGGGTTTACTACCAGAATTGCCAAGAGGATTTTAATAAACTTTCTCCCATCCAGTCTTAAGGAGAGAGTTCATTGTAAAATGCTATGGTGTACTGTCTTATATTTTGTGGAAGGTCTTTATAAACTTGTCCCATATCTGCTCAGAATGTCTCAAGAATGCTCACATACCTTTATCTTTTTAAGCAAAATCTTTCCTCTGGTGTTCTGAGTGGCTTGGGGAGGCCAACCCAGAGTCTCCCAGAGGTATCAATTATGTACACCTGCGACCTGTGTGATGGATGGAGACAGTTCAGTTTAGTTCACTCAGTCATGTCTGTTTCTTTGTGACCCCATGGACTGCATCATGCCAGGCTTCTCTGTCCATCACCAACTCCCGGAGCTTGCTCAAACTCATGTTCATCTAGTAGGTGATGCCATCCAACCATCTCATCCTCTGTCATCCCCTTTTCCTCCAGCCTTCAGTCTTCCCTAGCATCAGGGTCTTTCCTAATGAGTTGGCTCTTTGCATCAGGTGGCCAAAGTATTGGAGCTTCAGCTTCAGCATCAGTCCTTCCAATGAATATTCAGGACTGATTTCTTTTAGGATTGACTGGTTTGATCTCCTTGCAGTCTAAGGGACTCTTGAGTCTTCTCCAGTACCACAATTCAAAAGCATCAATTCTCCAGTGCCCAGCTCTCTTTATGGAGAAGGCAATGGCAAACCACTCCAGTAATCTTGCCTGGAAAATCCCATGGGCAGAGGAGCCTGGTAGGCTGCAGTCCATGGGGTCACGAAGAGTCGGACACAACTGAGCGATTTCACTTTCACTTTTCACTTTCATGCATTGGAGAAGGAAATGGCAACCCACTCCAGTGTTCTTGCCTGGAGAATCCCAGGGACAGTGGAGCCTGGTGGGCTGCCGTCTATGGGGTTGCACAGAGTGGGACATGACTGAAGCAATTTAGCAGCAGCAGCAGCAACAGCTCTTTTTATGGTCCAACTCTGACATCCAATACATGACTACTGGAAAAACCATAGCTTTGACTAGATGGACCTTTGTTGACAAAGTAATGTCTCTGCTTTTTAATATGCTGTCTAGTTCAGTCATAGCTCTTCTTCCAAGGAACAAGCGTCTTTTAATTTCATGGCTACAGTCACCATCTGCAGTGATTTTGGAGAAGAAAATTAAGTCTGTCACTGTTTCCATTGTTTCCCCATGTATTTGCCATGAGGTGATGGGACTGGATGCCATGATCTTAGTTTTTTGAATGTTGAGTTCTAAGCCAGCTTTTTCATACTCCTCTTTCACCTTGATCAAGAGGCTCTTTAGTTCTTCCTGACTTTCTGCCATAAGGGTGGTGTCATCTGCATATCTGAGGTTATTGATATTTCTCCCTGTAAACTTGATTCCAGCTTGTGCTTCATCCAGCCCAGGATTTAGCATCATGTACTCTTCATATAAATTAAATAAGCAGGGTGACAATATACAGCCTTGACATACTCCTTTCCCAATTTAGAACCAGTCCATTGTTCCATGTCCATTTCCAACTTTTGTTTCTTGACCTGCATACAGGTTTCTCAGGAGGCATGTAAGGTGGTCTGGTATTCCCATTTCTTTAAGAATTTTCCACAGTTTGTTGTGATCCACACAGTCAAAGTCTTTGGCATAGTCAATAAAGCAGAATTAGATGTTTTTTTCTGGAATTCTCTTGCTTTTTCTATGATCAAATGGATGTTGGCAATTTGATTTCTGGTTCCTCTGGCTTTTCTAAATCCAGCTTGAACATCTGGAAGTTCTCAATTCACATACTGTTGAAGCCTAGCTTGGAGAATTTTGAGCGTTACTTTGCTAGTGTGTGAAATGAGTGCATTTGTGCGGTACTTTGAACATTCTTTGGCATTGCCTTTCTTTGGGATTGGAATGAAAACTGACCTTTTCCAGTCCTGTGGCCACTGCTGAGTTTTCCAAATTTGCTGGCACTGAGCAGACGACCCACAAACTGGAGAACAATTATACCAAAGAAGTTCTCGCACTGTTACAAAAGTTCTAGGACCCACAATGGGTTTCCCAACCAGGGGATCCAGCAAAGGGACTGAGAAGCCCCAAGGAATTTGACTTTGGAGGCCAGTGGGATTTGATTACAGAACTTCCACAGGACTGGGGTAACTTGGCGGGCACAAACAAAACCTTGTCCATAGCAGGACCCAGGAGAAAGGAGCACTGACCCCACAAGAGACTGAGTCAGACTTGCCTGTGAGTGTCCTGGAGTCTCTGGCGGAGGCGTGGGTTGACGGTGGCCTGCCATGGGGTCAGGGCAGTGAATACAACAGTGCCGGCATAAACCCTCCTGAAGGAGGTTGCCCCTACCATAGTTTGGCCTCAGGCCAAACAACAGGGAGGGAATACAACCCCACCCATCAACAGAAAATTGGATCCCACATTCAGTCCCTCCCATCAGGAAGCTTTCACAAGCCTCTTATCGTTATCCATCAGAAAGCAGGCAGAATGAAAACCACAGTCACAGAAAACTAGCCAAACTGATCCCGTGGCCCACAGCCTTGTCTAACTCAATGAAACTATGAGCCATGCAGTGTAGGGCCACCCAAGACGGATGGGTCATGGTGGAGAGCTCTGACAAAGCGTGGTCCACGGGAGAAGGGAATGGCAAACCACTTCAGTATTCTTTGAGAACCCCCTGAACAGTATGAAAAGGCAAAAGGATGGGGACACATCTATGGAAATACTAGGGATATACAAGGAAGTGTGGCCTGGAGCAGAGCTGAAATCACTGCAGTCTTCCAGCAGCCTGGAGGGCAGAGGATTCTGGCTCTCAAAGTCCGGAAGGATGGCTGCAGCTCCAAGGCTGGAGCCCCAGAGGCAGGAGGTGGCCAGCAGCGCCTCCTGGGAGAGTTGCCTGGGTCACAGGGAATAGCTTCTCTACTCAGAATATCTTCTCCCTGCAGATTCAGCTGGGCTTGGACTTGCCCAGGGCTCAATTCATTATCTCCTTATATTTACAACTTTCCACAGTTTACAGGCAAATTCTTTCTGAGTTTCTTAGCTGAAATCCTTGGGAAAAAGAATCCAGTTGAGGCCATCTTTTTGTGCCAAGTCATCATTACAGCTGATTGGTCCATGGGTGGTCTGGCTTCCCTTGAAGCAAGAGTCTCCACTTTGGTCTTGGGGTCACTCATATCTAAACAGACAATGTTCCTTGCCATGGAATGACCTGCTGAGGCACATTTGGGGCTATGAATGAGTGGGGCAGATTCTCATAGAAGGGAGGAGGGTGACTGATCAAGCCTGAAGCAGCCTGGATGGTAGTCTCTCAAAAGTCCTCTGGGGAAGTATCTCCTTCAGCCTTTATTCCTGTCAGGGCCCACATACATGCCAGGACCTGTGGAAGAAACAGGCATCTCACAGCCCACTCTAAAACCCACTTGTTTTAGTTTGGATCCTTTCAAAACTGAGCCTGGAGCAAAACTTACTAAGATGTTATTGGGAGATCAAAACAAACACTTAGGCGAAGAAAGCATACTGCCCTAATAACTAGCAAGTGTCATATCCTAATGCAAAATTTCCTCAACCTTACTACAAATCAAAGAAAGGCTTTGTCAACTACAAATTGGCACTTACCAAGAGCATTGCCAATGACTGAACAACAAGGCATTAGCCATCTTCCTCTACTGAGATTGAACCCCATGCTGCTAAAGCTGGCGACCTTCAACAACCCTTGAGGGAGTTCAGGATGGAAAGAGGCACTATGCTCCAGGGAATCTGGTGGGTTAGATAGTTGGATGTTTTTAGGAACAGATTTTATGATCTCAATCGTTGCATCTCCTCATATCTAGAGAAGCACTAAACCCCTTCATGGTGACATCAGACCCTCATGACTAACAGAAAACCTTTTGTAAATTGAGTGCTTCATGGTATTGAACTCCTCCTTCACCCAAACTTTATATACTGACTTTCCCCCACTGCCACTTTGGAGCAGGCTCTCAGAGCTATCTGAGATGCTGCCTCCCGGGCTGCAGTCCTCATTTTGCCCCAAATAAAACTTAACTCACAACTCTCAAGTTGTACATCTTTTTTAGTCGACAGCTTAATTCTTAATTTTGGCCTCTTACACTGGCAAAAATGTAAATATCCATTGTTAGGAGGGTACAGAAAAAGTGTATGAGAGGGTATACTCTCATACACAATGGAAATGCTCACTCAAAGCCCTAAAAAGGTGTGGAAAATGAAGTATTTCCTGCTATATCAGTGGGCAAGAAATGTCATAGCTATCACAATTCCAGCCCTCCAAATGTGAATTTCTGAGCCATGCCAACAAGAGGAACTCCCTACAAGAGGAACTTAAGGATGTTACAGTCATCAGTGGTTATAGCTCTCTGGTGTGACCTAAGGGAATTCATGAAGAGAAGAATATATCTGTAAAAATGCAGGGTACTGGTCCTAGATAGGCGAGATGCAGGTGAAAGGAATGACTTCAATAATTCCAGATTATTGCATCTTCCCATACAGGCAAGGACCCTAAATTTCTTAACCTGATACCTAGTTTTCCTTACTTAACAATAACCTTTGATGTTCAGGCTGCCTGCCCGCTTTGTTGCAAACTTGTATATAGCCTGACTCCCTCTCCTGCCTCTGGGAAGCAGTTCCTCAGGGCTACTGAGATGCTGTCTCCCAGGAAGTCCTAAACACTCCCACCAAATAAAGCATTTCTCAGCTTTCAGGTTGTGACTAATTTTTTAGTCGACAGGTGCATATGGTCCAACTCATTTTTTTCATTTGTAGTGGTGTGGGTGTGTTAGTTGCTCAGTCGTGTCCGACTCTTTGTGACCCCACGAACTGTAACCCATCAGGCTCCTCTATCCGTGGGATTCTCCAGGCAAAAATACTAGAGTGGATTGCCATTCCCTTCTCCAGAGGATCTTCCTGACCCAAGGATTGAACCCAGGTCACCTGCATTGCAGGCAGATTCTTTACCATCTGAGCTACAGGGAAGATCTCATTTGTAGTAGGGATTTGAAAATTTACCTAATACTCCCTTAGTGTGAAACACAAATGCAGCCCTTTGGTTTTATATAACTGATCTCATTTCCTCTAAAGCAACTATCTTGGTGGAAAGTGAGAGAAAACTAAATTTGTCCACTCCACTAAATCACAGTTTAATTAAATAATGTAACCTGTCCATTTAGACCCTCAGTCTATCCAGGTAACTTCTCAGTATCTCAGCTTTTCTCTCTTCTCCTATTCTACTCCAAGATAGTTTTAGGTATATAGGTGATGAGAGGGCCTACATATCCTTATGGTGGTAGGGAAAAGGCTCTTCGGAGTTCATGTATGTTACAATCCCATTTTAGTTATTAACAAAAAGGGCAAGTGTGTTAAAGAAAAAAAAGTCTGGAAAGGTATACTGAAAAGTCCTATCTTTGAATTGTCTCTGGGAGGTGGGATTGCCCTGGGCCACTACACTCTTTTACATTTATGCATTAGTTCAATTTTATAAGAAGCATGCATTAATTTTATAATCAGAAAAAAAGAATAATGATGTTTTAATTCCAGTAAAAGCAAAGAAGTACAACAAAGGATGTTAAGTTGGAAATTTTTATTGATGTGCTAAGATATGATAGTTACTGATTGTTAAAGTGTGAAAAGTGAAAGTGAAAGTGAAGTTGCTCAGTCCTGTTCTACTCTTTAGGACCCCATGGACTGTAGCCTACCAGGCTCCTCCGTCCATGGAATTTTCCAGGCAAGAATACTGGAGTGGGTTGCCATTTCCTTCTCCAGGAGATCTTCCCGACCCAGGGACTGAACCCGGGTCTCCCGCATTGTAGGCAGATGCTTTACCATCTGAGCCACCAGGGAAGATGTTAGTAAGGTGTGAGTGGTCCACAAAAATGCAGATCTTCAAAGGAAATTTTCAAAATCTGGTTACCTGTCTCTTGATCTCTCACCTAGGGAATCCTTCACTCAGAGAGAAAATAAGAAGAGTCAGAAGGGAAGGTTTCAGGGGGGAGGTTTTGGGGTAGGATTTCTTTGGGAAAATCTAAGGAGTCACCTACTCCCTCGCCTCGTCTAGTGAGAGAGGTCTCAAGGGGACTGACCACTGTGGGAGTTTGACATGGCCTCTGTCACAGGGCACATACTCTGGTCAGGTCCTGGCTAGCTCTGGAAAGTTAAGCAGCCTTGGCAAAAAGTGGATCTGGGCATGAACTGCTCTACATTCTGAGTGCAGATCAAAGGAGATTAGAATCCTGGGGACCAGATGAAGAAGAGGCAGAGGCAAGGTCCACCCCCGGTGAAGCCTGACCAAGAGGGTGACCTATGAGGAAAAAAGAGACTTAGTGCTTAGGGACCAGGAGGCAGATGCTAAGGCATAGGCTGTGGGAAGTAGAGGAACAGGAGGAGAGGGAGCTGGGTCTGAGAAACCCAGCATGGGAGTCTCCCAGGACCCCATGAAAGCCCCTAGGAGTCAGGTTTAAACATCTGCCAGGGACCTATGGATCCCCAGGTGTAGAACCTATGAAGCCCTTCTACCAGGAACCTTCCTATCCCCCTTCCCTCTGTTCCTTTTCCCACTTCAACCTTAAAGGTCAGAAGCAGCAGCAAGATGAGGAGGAAGAGAGTAAGAAAGAGAAGAAACTGAACACAGCCCTCCCTGAGGCTGCAGACTACCCACCTGCCATTGGCCCTAGCTTTGGGGAAGTGAGAGAGAAATCTTATCTTTGAATGAGGATTTAAATACTAAGTAATAAGTCTTCATTTGTGACCCTTGGACTTTTAACTAAGGGTGCTCAGAAAAATTTATAAGCTTGACAGGATTTTTACACATGGCCAGGAAAAGACCATCCTAAACCCTCACAAAAGCCATGGAAGGAAGGGATGGACTTGGAGGCTCTTACGCTAAGTGAACTAAGACAGAGAAAGACGAATACTGTATGACATCACTTATATGTGAAAGTACAAAATACAACAAACTGGTAAATCAAAGCAGCAGACTTACAGATACAGAGAAGAAACTAGTGGTTACCAGTGGGGAGAGGGAAGGAGGGAGGAGCGAGACAGAGGTAGGGCATTAAGAGGTATAAACTTCTATGTATTATGTATAACAAGCTACAAGGATATATAGTGCAATATTTTATATATTATAATTTTATTTCCAATATTTTATAATAACCATAAAGGGAACATAACCTTAAAAAACTGTGAGTCACTATGTTTTATACCTGAAACATAAAATATTATATATCAACTATACCTCAATTTTTTAAAAGGCAATGGAAGACAAAAATAAAGTAGCTTTGATGAATACAACCCACAAGTTCTGTTTGTTCAGCATACTGGTTATAAAAGATTCTTTTCTTAGAAACCACTCTGCCTTGAGTTCCTAGATATACTGAAACAGTGCCATTCAGATGTCAGCAAGAGCCCCTCATTCTTTGGAGGTCTGGGTAATTCCATAGCTTGGAAACATTTGAGCTTGTCCAATAATTTCTCTTCATTCCTAGAATTTACTCACCTGAGGTGCCTCTTATTTCTTTGTCTGTTTTGCCTTCTGCTCTTTTATCAGCCTGGATGCAGAAATAGCATCTCTTAGCATTCCCTCTATAGAAGAATCTCCTCACACAAAGAGTTGTTGTGAGTAGTGGAGACTTAACTGAAGCTTTTCCATTTCTTCAAAGGGGAAGTATTTGATGGTCAAGGAGGTTTCTTTAGGTAAAGTTCAGTTGAGTTCCACAACATTTATGGAGTGACTGCTGTTACCAGGTACTGTGATAAGCCCTGGATACACAGAGTAAGTGATAGTCTCTATCCTCAAGATACTTGGAGTCTAGCTGGAGAGAGAATGTAAGAAACACAGCAAATGCCAGGCGAGCCCATGTTGCCATGGCAACACAGTGGGAGAGGGGAGTACACAGTCTGATTGAGGATGGGGGGAGTCCAGGAAGATTTCCCTCTGTGATAAAACAGAAGAGTAACACAGTAGCAGATTGGAAAGAGAATCAAATAAAAATTTGAGAACAGAGAAATATAATAGGTGTTTAAAAAGTCAAGGGTTGGGTTTAACCACAGTTTGGATACATGAGAAGAAAGAATCAATGAATCAGAAAACTTGGTAGAGGAAAGTACCTAGGATGAAGAAGAGACAACAAGGCAGAAAACACAAAAGCAAACACAAGAGACACACAATACAGAGAGAAGGTCTTATTTATATCTAGTTGGTATAAGTCTACTTGGAGCTGAGAATGAGCAGGGACAATTTTGAAGATAATTTAGAATTTTCCAGAACTGATGAAAGATATCAAGCTCAGAATCAAGAAAAGCAAAAAACCCCAAGAAAAGTTAGTAAAAGAAATCTATTCTTGGCACATTAAATCTTCAAAAAACAAAACAAAAAATTAAAGATAAGCAGAGGAGAAAAAAAGATTATTTCCAAAGAAGCAACAGTTAGGTTGCTCAACAGCAACAATGGAAACCAGAGAACAATGAACTGCCTTCTAAGTGCTAAAAGAAAACCGCTAGTCCAAAATTCTACATCCAGCTAAAAGGTCCTTTAAGAATAAACATGAGCAGACATTTTTAGACAAATAAAAACTGAGTGCTTTACCCACTAGCAGAAATACCGTATTAACTTTCTACTTTTGCATAACAAGTTACTATAACCTTAGCAGCTTAAAACAACATCCACTTATTACCTCACAGTTTTGTTGATGAGAAGTCCAGGCAAGGATCAGATAGGTTCTCTACTCAGAATATCACATGGCTGAAATCAAAGTGTTGGCCAAGGCTAGGGTCTCATCTGAGGTTCAAGGTATTCCACCCGGACCATGTAGTTGAAAGCAGAAAGGAGGTCTAAAAAAAGCCTAAGATTTGAAAGTATACAAATCATATTTTCTGATACAATGCAATTACACTAGGAAAAAATTCAAAAAGCTCTATATTTATTTGGATATTAAGAAGTGTTTTTAAATAACACATAGGTTAAATAAGGTATCACAAAGAAAATTAGAATAATATTCATGGGTACAGCTGATAAAGGGAAATTTATAGTCTTAAATGCATATATTAGAAAATAACAAAGGTTAAAATTAATGAGCTAAGATTCTATTTCAAAAAGTTATTTTCTAGTCTAGAAAATAAAATATTGGATTGTACTATTACTCCCAAAGATTTACTGCCTATCTCTGGGCACTGGCATCAAGTTTAGCTGTATTTTCTGCACCAGTCAATGAAATGTTTACAGAAGTGTGATATGTCACACCTAGGCAGAAGTTTTCCATACAGTTTACCATACTGTCTCTCTTCCCTATGTCCTAAGGGTTGTCAATGCTCTAGACAGTGACTGTTCTGATAGCTTGAGTCACACAGCGAAAACAATGTGGAAAAGAATCCAGCCAATCTGGATGGAACAGGCAGCATGAACGAGAAATAAACTATGTTGGTTGAAAGTCCTGAGATTTTTGAGTGATTGTTTATTAATGCAGCCTGGCTTCCCTGGTGGCTAAAGAATGATGGTAAAGGACACTTGGGTTTGATCCTCGGGTTGGGGAGATCCCCCGGAGAAGGAAATGGCAACTCATTCCAGTATTCTTGCCTCAGAAATCCCACAGACAGAAGAGCCTGGCAGGTTACAGTCCGTGGGGTGGCAAAAGTGTTGGCCATGACTTAGTGACTATACAACAATGGCTGGTGGGTAGGGCTAGCTTCTTGCCCCAGGATGGCAGCACCTGGGCAGGGAATCAGGACAAGGCAGGCTGGGAGGAAGCACGGACCACCCCTCTTGGGAGGGGACCACCACTGCAGTCCTACGGGATGACACAAAAGCTACCAAAAAGAAGCAGGAGTCACCTGGGAGACCAGGGAACAGAACGGCTGGGGATGACGGGAAAGAGGTATGTGCATGGAGGGAGGTGCTGGGATCTAGATCATGAAGTGGGTGGGTGGGGACGGGAGACACCCAGAGCCCTCATCTCCCAGGCACGGGAAAACCTTAGATTTCTAGGATTCTAAAAATAACGTAACAGAGGGGAGGGGGAATTACATGAAAGTAGTCAAAAAGTATAAGTTTTCAGTTATAATATAAATAAGTACTAGGGATGTAATGTAATGGCGGACTACAGTCCACGGGGTCGCAAAAGAGTCGGACACGACTGAGCGACTCAGCAACAGCAAGGGATGTAATGTACAACATGATACAGACAGTTAACACTGCTGTATGCTACATATGAAAGTTGTTGAGAGGAAACCCTAAGAATTATGAAAAGGAAAAAATATTTTTTTCTTTTTCTTTTATATCTCTATGAGATGATGGATGTTCATTAAACTTTGATGTATATAAGTCAAATCATGATGCTATATGCTTTAACTTTATACAGTGTTGTATTTCAGTTATATCTCAATAAAACTGGAAAACAGAATTAAAAAAACATAATTACTAAGTGCCTAACATGCACACATACAAGAATTCATGTGCCTTTCTATGGTCTCTTTCCCTTACCTAATGATCACCCCTTAGATTTTATGGCAGCTATAAAGGGAAAGACTGACCATGCAAGTCAGCCTCTGGCAGAATTCATGTCAACATTCTAGAAGGGCTGGTTGGGCTGGCCAGTTCACAGCACTGATAATTAAGACACGAGTTACATTACGGACTAGAAACGCTATGAGCCAATAATTATGGTAATACGTAAAAGTTGGATTCTGTATATGAGGATTTGGGCTACAACTACAGAAAATTGGGAAGGCAGTTGTCATTCTGTTCTACATCACATACCCTGAGATCTGGGTGGATGAAGGGACTGTTGACTCAAATTCAGTATTTTTAGGGTTCCTGTTGGGAACCCCAGATGGTAAATACAATAGTATGAAAGAAGAGGCTGGAGTAACAGATGGGAGGACATCTCCTCCCCAGGCCATCTTTCCCTCTAGATGACCTAATGACTCATGGGCACTGTGACAGCCAGTATAAATAGCAATGGATTTTATGCGGGCTCCAAGGGGATGTTGGAATAATCACACAAAACACATCTTTGAGTCAGTGCATAGAAAGAACTAAACATCCTGACAGCTTACTGTTGACACTGACTTGACTTTTCTGTTGCAGGAAACTCTTGCCCGGGATAATAAAAGTTGTAAATATCTTTTTTTTTTTTTTTGCAGACATTTCAAGAAGAAAAACATATAAAGGAACTTTGCAATTTTTTAAATAGTTTGTATCCAATCACTCTCTAAGACTGAAATCCATGCCTCAAAACCCTCCCGTTGCCCTGCTCAATAATCGTCAACTATTGCATCATGATTCTTGCCAATTCCCAATCAAGCCCCCTCACTAGAAGAGCTGCCTTCAAGTAGACCCCAACACTTCATAAATCCCAACTCTGCCTCCTCATTCTAGATGCTGCTATGCTTCTGCAGAGCTGTGTTCTCCCTTCCTGTGATGAGAACAAATTTGGCTTTGCATTATCACAGAGCTCTTTTGAGGGTACTTTCAGGGAGCCACCATTCAACTATCAAAGCCCACCAAGATCGAATGGAGACTCCCTTCACCACTGGAGCAAAAAACCCTTGATTCAAAAACAATGTGCTCCTCTCAGGCCCTCAAGCCCCTCAGGTGCCTTCCAGACATCACTAGTGAGGGATGTAAGGCTTGCCCTGCGCCCGAGTTCCGATTTCTTAAGTCTCTTTTTTATTGAGCTCCCCAAGTGCTGAGTCTATTTTGTCTCCTATCAATTAGGAACCCTTTTTAGGAATCCTTTGATTACCAGACCATATGTGAAAGTTTTTTTCTCCTCGGTGGATATCTACCTTATCACTAATCAGCCAACTATTTGTCTATACCCACCCTGGTCATTTATTGTAAACTAAAAGAATAAAGTTTATGTTGAAGAAGACAAGTGTGGGTCCCAATAAGTCCATCCCTAAGCCAGCCCAGGGAAAAATTTTGTCTCAGGACACTGATCAACACCTTATGAGAACTTTCTTCAGACTCGTTTTGTCTGTGAGTTTGGATCAACAGAGCTCTCCACACATCTTTCACCTGCTGAGAGCTGTAAATTCATCAGCGCTGCAACTGGATAAGGTCGAGCTGTGAGGTCAAGGGCCCCAAGCTACAGGATGCGCAAGCAACTCTCCACTGACATTCCCAGGCTGTCATGGGGGTTCGCTTAGTGTAAACCTCAGTCCATGTCTTCCTTGGGCCCAACTTCCGCTTCTTACTGGTATTTATGCTATTGCCCAAATTTGTGCACTTATCTTTCTAAGTAGCATCATGTCACCAAGGATGCTTCAGAATTACAGTGACCACTACAAGAACTCTGGACGTGAACAAAGTTATCCACTTGATAAGTGTCTTTGAAGGAAAAGGGAACACAGTTGAAACATCCAATGGTCTTTTCTTTTTATTAGGAAGAATCCAAAAAAAATTGGATTCTAAAATCACCTCCTTAACAGATTCCTTGGCCAAAGCAAAAGAAAAATCTGAACAACTTAAAACCATCTGTCTTTTAGATCTCCCACAAATCACAACTCAAACACACTATTCCTCTTCCTCTATCCTACATTCTTCCACCTCCTACTGCCCCATCTCTCCCTCTGACCCACTCTTCTTCCCTCATAGCCCACCAGATACCCCAAACCTTGTGTGCATGTGTGCTAAGTCACTTCAGTTGCATCCAATTCTTCGAGACCTATGGACTGTAGGACCTATGAATCTGTCCATGGGATTCTCTAGGCAAGACTTCTGGAGTGGGTTGCCATGCCCTCCTTCAGGGGATTTTTCTGACCCAGGGATCAAACCTACATTATGTTGCCTGCATTGGCAGGTGGGTTCTTTACCACTAGCACTGCCATGGAAGTCCAACCCTATCCTTACTTATCTCTTCAAGGTAAACCTTCTTCAGCACAGAGAAAACTGTTAATAGTGAATTTTAAGCTCTGGTTCCATTCTTAGCTGAAAGCCATTATCAAAGACTTTCCAAGGCCTAGACAAGATAAGGAGAACAGTGAAGAGAAATTCAGATTAGTCTGAGGTACATATAATCCAGGGTGACCAGATATATACCAATTAGTTCATATGTTGCAAAAAGTTCAGTGAAAAGGTCAGAACCTCCAATGATGACTTAAAATACTGTGACTTGAACAGGAAACGGAAGGGACTTAGAAACACCACAGATGTGGGTCAAGGTCTTTTGGAAACTATTCTCTGTCTTTTCTGTGAATTCAGTTCAAGCCAAAAAAAGAGAAGTCTGATGGAGACTTTAGGGATAGGTTCTTTAAAACATAATGGCAGGGTTCAGTAGTAAATCTTGAAGCAGATGGGACCCTGGCTCCCCCTCTCATCTTTTTGTAAATTGCCTCAAAGCAGAAATAGGGGATTTAATACGCAAGCAAAAAGTAGGGTGGGAAATAGGCCCATGCCAGATCGCCAAAACCTTGGAAGAGCTCTATTTAAAAGAGCCCTAGAACTAACAGACTAAAGGGAAAAGAAATAAAAAAAATTATCAGTGAAGGTGTTCAGTTTCCCATTCTACCTGCAAACCCAAAAGGAAACACTTGTCTAGAAACTAAAAGACAATCTTACAATTTTGACTGATATCATCACAATAATAGCAATCTTAAATCTGAGCACTATTATATAGATCTTCCTCAACTTATAAAGAGGTTATATTCCAATAAACCCATCGTAAGTTGAAAATATCATTAAGTCAAAAATGCATTTTGTAAACCTTCCATTATAGCCTTGCTGCCCTTAAACATGCTCAGAATTTACACTAGACTATGGTTTGGCAAAATTATCTAACACAAAGCCTATTTTATAATAAAGTATTGAGTATCTTTTATAACTTACTGAATACTGAAAATGAAAAACAGAATGGTTGTCCAGGTATAGAGTGGTTGTAAGGGTATTGGTTGTGTCCCCTTGTGATCACGTGGCTGCTGGGAGCTGCCACTTGCTGCCTGCCCAGCATCACTAGTGAGGATCTTACTGCATTTTGCTAGACTGGTAAAAAGATAAAAATTCAAAATTTGAAGTATGGATTCCACCAAATGAGTATCACTTTCCTACCATCTTAAAGGTGGAAGAAGTTGCATCATCATAAGCCAGGGACCTGCTGGAACAACCCTCTCCTTGGATTCAACAAACTATGTGGTCAGGAATCTATCTGATAATTCTCACACCTTCCCTAGGCCCCAGCACTTAACCATCACCCTGTACTTTTAACCAAGGAATGTTCTTTTCTCCTTTGTGACATTATACTCATTAACTTAATAGCAAGGGATTTACTGTGTGAATGGAATTGCCACATTAAATGCTCTCCTGATGGCCTCTTCCTTTCAGTCCCCGAGGACCTCCCTGTTCATAATGAGGTCCTGGCTAATGTGAATATTGATTTACCAGTACTTTTGGTGGTAAATCAAACATAGACTGCAGTTCTCTTGTGGGCAAACAATTCCACTTACATTCTACTGGAACTAAATGCATGGTGTTCAGTTCAGACTGACCCACCTAAACCTCTATGCAAATTTGCCCAACAGCCTTTAAAACAAGGCTCTAAGGAAGGAATAAAACTAATAATCAAAAGCCACAAAGAGAAAGGTGTTTTCATACTTCATCCCAGTCTTTGTAACACTCCTATTTCCCCAGTCAAAAAACCCAGTGGGCAAGAGCATAGATTCACTTATTAATAGTTCCCTGGGGCCATAAATATTAATGTCACTCTCCACTTCCCTTTAGGAGCAAACTCAAATACTGTTTCATCCTCAAGGTCTGAGGAGACTGGGCATGTGTTGTACAACTGTGGAACGCTGTTGTGCTTTCCTTGGTGTGCCTTTAAGTTAAAAGTGAATACCTATCTTCTCCAAGTAAAATCAACATACCTGGACTGGTATGCCTCAGCTTCTGAGGTGCCCTCCTACTTTTCACAAATCCTCAACCAGGACCTCTGGAGCTTTAATTCGCCCTGTGATCCTATTCTTAGCCGATATGTAGATAATCTTTCTTGTTCCAAAGATGAGGCTGGCTCTGAGGCTGATGCATCTGTTTACTCTTTTAGCTCGGAGAGGGCATATGGGTTCCAGAGACACATTAACAATTTGTTAAAGGACAGTGCACAACCTAAGATAGGATTTATCCCATGAAGTAAATCTCTTACTCCAGACAATCAGCTGTGCAAAAGCTTCCCAGCCAACTAAGAGATAATTATGAGGATTCTTGAGATGAATCCTCATAACGGCATCACCAACTCAATGGACATGAGTTTGAGTGAGCTCTGGAAGTCGGTGATGGACAGGGAAGCCTGGCATGCTGCAGTCCATGGGGTTGCAGAGTTGAACACGACTGAGTGACTGAATTGAACTGAGTCTCACTGGCCACTGTGGGCTGTGTGTTTCCAAGTTTTCTCATGCTCCCACACCATTATTTGACTTACCCAAGTTCCTGGTAACCAAGTCTTTTCTCTGAGAACAAACATAAACTAATTTTTTTAGTTCGAGTGAACTGTTCAAAACCCTCTTACTTTGGGCCTAGTGTGTGTTAGTCTCTCAGTTGTGTCCAACTCTTTGTGGGTAGCCATTCGCTTCTCTAGGTGAATCTTCCCAACCCAGGGATCAAACCCGGGTCCCTGGCACTGCAGGCAGAATCTTTACCGTCCGTGCTATAAGGGAAGCCCAACTGTAAGTCAGTAAGCGATCTCACCGAGACCTTAACTTCATGAGAATAAACACCAGTAGCTTAGCTTCTCTGATGATCCAGTGGCAAGAACTTCCCACTTTGTTCAGGGGCAGCAGCTAAAGGAACAGTCTCCCACTGGCTTGGCTTTAAGAGTCTCCTTTAAACCAGATCGTCCCCTGTGCGGTACCATCTTTGTTGCTCCCTGAAAATACACATTTCTCATTAAGTCGATTTACCTCCTGTGAACTTCCTTTCCTTCTCTGAGATGCTGCAAAGATTGTCTAGGCAGTACTCTCCCTCTCTGGGAAGCAATGAACTCAGCTTCCTTCACCTGATCAGCAAGTTATTTTGGCAGCATTTCTGAGCTGGCAATGACAGCATTCTTTATCAGAATGTGTCTTAAGCTCTCATCTGGGAGATCCCAGATTATTAAAAATTAATTAAAAACAACCTCTACACTTGTATTTGCCACTGATTTTGTCAAACATTACTGATTGGATCATGGTTGTTCTTTGTTCTTGTTCCTACAGCCTCTTACTCCCATGAAAGACAGTGGTGACTAGTGGGCTGGGGTCTTGACTTTTCTGGAAAACAGCTCTAAGGGGGTCTAGCATGTGTTTGTGTTCGTTTTCAATGAACTATCCTGCTATGTTCCTCCTGCCAGTGCCCCAGGTCCACACAAATATCGGTGCTCCTGTCAAAGAACATGTTAGTTGCTTAGTCGTGTCTGACCCCATGGACTGCAGCCTGCCAGGCACCTCTGTCCATGGGATTCTCCAGGCAAGAATACTGGAGTGGGTTGCCATGCCCTCCTCCAGGGGAATCTTCCCGACCTAGGTAGGGACTGAACCCAGGTCTCCTGCATCAAAGACAGATTCTTTACCATCTGAGCCACCAAGAAAGCCCAAATAACAGTTTGACCCCAACAGGATCTGAACACGCAATCAACAGGCAGCAATACTGCCTCAGATAGTTCCCTGGAGTCCAGCAACCTGGGGGCAGGCTTAGCAAAGGATTGGAGAGAGAAGAGGGAGGAGAGGTTTTCCTTATTTTGTTAGGATTCCTCTTATCAGCTCTGCTTTTCTTTGGCTGCCCTAGGGCTGACTCTGGGGAATGCCAGACTGGGGCAAATCACAGGGTGTCCTCAGGCCGCCTCCATCCAAAGGACACACACAGCTCTCTCCAAGTGACATCCGGTTCTGGTGACCAGCAAGGGCAGCCAAAGGGTAACCAAAAGGAGTCTGTGTAAACTGAGTAAACTGCCAAAGCCACCCCCATCTCCCTTCATCTATCTCCTTGTCTCTAGGAGCTCAGGTCAGACCCTAGAGCAGCAGCCAAGGTGAGGAATTCTGCCTCCCAAGCAAGGAATGGAGCTGCATTTGGAACCTGGAGAAGAGGACATCTAGGGCTTCCCTGGTGGCTCAGATGGTGAAGAAACTGCCTACAGTACAGGAGACCTGGGTTCAATCCCTGGGTCGGGAAGATCCCCCGGAGAAGGGAATGGCTACCTACCCCAGTATTCTTGCCTGGAATTCCATGGACAGAGCAGTCTGGTGGGCTACAGTCCATGGGGTCTCAAAGAGTCGGACAGGACGGACCCACTAACTAACACTGAAGAGGATTACGGCGGGGGCGGGGGCGCAGGAAGGCTGCCTTCAACAGACGCCCCCTTGTGGCTGCAGAGACAAAGGCCCAGCAGCCTGAGCTCCACTTCACAAAAACTTCCCGCAGGTTACAGTTGTCCAGAAGCACGAAGTAGTGTCTCCTGACACTGAAGGTGGTCAAGCTCACTCCCAGGGTTACGTATCAGGCAGGGGCTGCGGAAGAAGGTGTGCACCTTCTAGCTCTTAGGGGTCTATACTCAAAAGCTTGCTCTGACTCTCCGGTCTTCTGGAATCTTCGGTCTGTGCCATGCACTGTCACTTAAATAACCCTGTTTTGTCGCTTTGGTCTTGCGTGATGGCCTCCATCCGCACCCTGGGCTGTACCCGGAAGCGGGGCCACCATAAACGGGTCTCAAAGGGTTGTAGGTCTGCCTCCCCCGCCTCCCCCGCCTGCCTTGTAATCCTTTGAACTTCTTAGTACCCACAGCACAGGGCTAAGTCCTGCTAAGAGCTCGGTACAGCTTTGATCAAAGTAGTCTTTATACACTAGAATTAAGAAATAAGTAAATACCAAGTTGGAGAAACGGCTTAAAACGTTACCAAGTTGGAGAAACGGCTTAAAACGTCTAAGAAATCAAGGGCAACAGGATTCTGCAGAGGAAAAAAGGCCTGCCAGCTGGGGTGGGGAGAGACAGGTTGGAAAGAGGAACTCCACTCTGAAGAAAGAACGTACAAATCTTTCGCAGGGGAGGCATCCCGAGAGTCGCGGGCCTCGGAACGAGCGGGTTCTCCAGAGCGCCCCGGGGTTGGCGCGCAAGACTCGCGCGGCCCAGCAGGGCGGGAACCGGGCGACAGCCGGTGGCTTCCCGGGGAGGCTCCTTCTCCGAGTTGGGAGCTACCGGCCGGCGGGCCTCTCCCCGGATTTGTGACGTGCCGGGGCAGCGGTGGTGACGGGGCCACCACACAAAGCAGGGTCGTCGGGGCGGGGGTCTCCCAGGCCAAGAGCCCCAGTGGGATGGGGAGGGGGTGGGGAGCGAGGCGCCCCCGGGCGCCGGGGCTCCGCGCGGTATTAAAGTGAGCGCCGAGTCTGCAGTGGCGGCGGCGGCGCGGGGGTGGCGCCGGTGCGGCCGCGAGCGCCTAGCGCGCGCCTGGCTGCTGTGGCCGCGTTGGCGGCCCGCGCGCCTGGCTCGCCGAGGCCGCGCCACGCCCCCACGGGGGTGGAGCTGCGGCCGGGGGCGGGTCCGCTGCTGGCGGCGCCCGGGCCCGGGGCGGGGGTTGTGGCAGCAGCTGCAGCAGCGGCGGCGGCAACGGCGCCAGGAGCTGTTGCTGCAGAGGCGGAGGCTGCTCCTGGACGCGTCCGAGTCGCGCAGCCGGAGTCCCAGCCCGGAGGTGCCGGGCGGTGCTCTGGGTGCTGCGGCTGCTGCCCGCCCTCCGCTGCCAGGGCCCCCGCTGCCACCCGGGCCCCGGCCGCAGCTCGCGCCCCCGTCAACCCCGCCCGCGTGTGTGCCCCAGCCGGGACGCCGCCCCCGGCCGGGTCTCCACTTCTCGGCCGCACCTCCCATGACTGCGCCCGCTCG
Organism: Bos indicus; assembly: GCF_029378745.1. Classification (NCBI taxonomy): domain Eukaryota; kingdom Metazoa; phylum Chordata; class Mammalia; order Artiodactyla; family Bovidae; genus Bos; species Bos indicus. Next base: position 29,116,146 of record NC_091770.1, read on the forward strand.
AAGATGGCTGCGAAGGGCGCGTACGGCTCCCACCTGAAGATGGAGAGCGAGCTGGAGCGCTGCCGCGCCGAGGGCCACTGGGACCGCATGCCCGAGCTGGTTCGGCAGATGCAGGCGCTAGTCGTGCTGGGCGGCGGAGGCGGCCGGCGAGGCAGCCCGAGCGCCGGGTTCACCTCTCTGGACACCGGTGAGTAAGGGAAGGGGCCGGTTCACGAGCGCGGAGCGCGCGAAAGGCGCCGCCTCCTCCAGGAAGCGGGCCCCGACTGCCTGGGGCAGGAGGTGGCTGCTTTCGGTATTACTCGTCCTGCGTTGCTGATGTTAGGAACAGCCAGGGTACTTAGGAAGATTCTTCTGCCCCAGGAGAAACACGTGCAAGGTGTTTTGGGGAAGAGAAACGGGTTTTGCTCTCTGCCGTTTCCGATCTTGTGGGCTACTCCGACTTCTGTGAAATGGTGGTACCAACACATATCAGCTCAGGGCGTGGGCTGGACCCCGGCGCCACCCCTCCAACCCCTATTCCGGTTCCTAAACTCTGTCAGGTGAAGACTATCTGTCTCTCTTTGCCCTCCCCTTCTTCCCCCGTCAAATTGACAGCGGAGCTCTGTGCACAGCCAGTACGGTTGCGGGCTTGACGAGCGCCAAGGTGGAGTGGTGAAGTGGAAAAGAGGGCTGGTTAAGCCTTAGTTTCCTCTTCTATGTTCTGCTTCAGGACGCCTCTAGTCCTGCAGTCGGTGACTTTAGCAGTAGGGCTGGTTTGGCTGGGCTGGGCTCTTGTGCCGAGGCGGGAAAGCAGCCTGATGTGGCGGTGGGGAGCACCCCGCCCCAGTTTCCAACCTCAAATCCTGTTCCTCGTACCTTCAGCTCAGCCCGGCGAGCCCTGCCTTAAGCCCTCTCTGTGCTAAACCAACTTTAGAGCCTTTGTGGAAGGAGGCAGGCAGTAAATCAATACAGATATAAAGTTTTAAGGACTGCCCAGCCCGTGGAAGGCTCTGTAAGGAGACAGAATGATAATAATAATATCAGTAATAAGTAACTTGCTCACTCACTGTGTGCCAGTGTCTAAGCCCTGTAATCAACTCGTTAATTTCTCCAACAACCCCATGAAGCAGGTACTCTTGTTTGCCTTTTTCAGACAAGGAAACTGAGGCACAGATTACTTAAGCAGCTTATCATCCAGCCAATAAGTGGTGGAACCAGGTTTTGAACCCAGGTTTCTTTTTTTATATATATATAATTTATTTATTGGCTGTGCAGGGTTTTCGCTGCTGCCTGTGGGTTTTCTCTAGCTGTGGAGAGCTGGGGCTGCTCTCTAGTTGGAATACACTGGCTTATTGCAGTGGCTTTGCTGGTCGTGGAGGAGGCTCTGGGCACAAGGGCTTCAGTAGTTGCAGCTCCTGGGCTCTAGAGCACTGGCTCAGTAGCTGTGGTTCATCGGTTTTGTTGCTCTGCGGCGTGTGGAATCTTCCCGGACCAGGCATGGAACCTGTGTCCCCTGCATTGGCAGGTGGATTCTTATCCACTGTGCTGCCGGGGAAGTTCCTGAACCCAGATTTCTGAGTACATCCTTTTAACTACTTGCACCATTACCTCTCAAGGATGTATTACACAAAAACTGAGCTTGAAGACCTGACGAAAATGGATGGGAAGCAGAGGGGTGATCAGAGGGCAATTGTGTGCGAGATTGTGGAACTCAGAGACAGGGGAGGTTTCAGGAAACAGCAGAACCGATGCTGGCCTCTAATTGGTGTTGGGAAAGGCAGAGTATTGTTTCCTGGTGAGGAGGAAGGATGGATGGACACCGAGGGAGCTAGATGCCAGGGATGGACAGTTGGTCTGAGACTCTCAGGTAGGTCTGAATGTGGCAGTGAGTTGCATTGGCCAGAGCTAAAGATGCATGTGGGAGAAACTGATGGGAAGGATTGATAAATTTTAGGTTCCCTCTCTCCCCTGTGTGGGGTGATGTGGTAGGGTGGGGCTGGTGAGGGTGGAAGGGAAACTGACCCATGCCAGGGCATTGGGGCCTGGACAGTGCGTGGGAATCTGAGTGAGGTTGGCAGCACCTCAGAGAAACATGCTGGGCCCACGAAACGAACCAGGGCCTCCTGGAGGCTCCACAGGGCTGTGCTTCCTAAGCCGGTCTTCAGACATCTCAAGGAGGTTGACTAATTAAGTCATTGGTATTGCAGGACAAAAGAGTTTGGGGAATCCCCAAAGCTAAGACATTAGGCTTAATAGATTCAATATGGTTAAACTGATGTTTTAAAACTGTAGGACTTCTCAGAGCCTTTCATGTGCTCACCTGTCGGTGATATTCAAGCCCAGGTTAGAGTATAAACACACATTTCTCAAACTTACTTTGACCATATGCTATGAAGCATTATTGGGAAGCACTGGCATGGCATAGTTATAAATGGTATGTGTAGTTATAAAGTGCTTCTTCTATTTGAACAATTTTTTTTTGTAAACAGCCCAGTGGGGAAGGCAGGAATGATTGTCCCCACTTGAGACACCAAGGCCCAGAAAGGTCACATAATGAGTAGTATGTGGCAAAGAATGTGTACCCAAACATGAGTCTCACCCACCAAGTCTACCAGGGACAGTGTGAAGCCTGGCTGGGCTTCACGGTGAGTACTGGCCAGCCCAAAGAGGGAGGCTGCGGGCACTGGGGTCTTTACTGCCAATTTTGAGGTTTGGTTCTATAAGTTATTTTCTCCCACTGTTAAATCTAGATACACTTATTCCAAAATGCACACACGCACATGTACACACAGACACACACAAGGAAGGAAAACAAGTGATTTCCAAAGCCCACGTGTAGGGCATTTTTGGATTGTCTGCTACTTTGGTTGTTTCTCCACTGAGTTCCTTATCACTGGAAGGACTGGCAGCCTATTTTTTTGAGGGGGTGTTGGCACTGACCACCCCCCCACTGCAACCCAAGAGGGAGATTCTTAAAAGTCCCACCTGGTCGATTAGATTGTTACAGTCAAGGACCAGAAGCGTCAACATAATGACATAATTTGGGAGAAGGGAGGAAGCTGAACCCCGGCTGAACCCTGCTTTACAGACTGAGGCCCCACTGTATCTGTGGGGTTTCCTCCAGAAGCAAAGAATAGCTCCCAGGGCCTGGGTTTCACTCCAGGCAGCAGGAGGGGAAGACCCAGCTGGCGGGGGGGCCCTCTTTCTGGTCAGAGATGAAGGAGTGAAGGATCAGGAAATGCTCCCCCAAAGGGGGCCCTTATACCCCTCCTTTCTTGTTTGGGGAGATTGCTCCCCACCACCTGCCCAAGGGGAAAGGGGTTGTTACTGTTTGTGCATTTTCTTTCAAACATATCCGGTTTAGATTTGGTCAGGATGCAGCAGGGGAACCCCAGAGTGTGGCTAACTGTAATGGGGTTTGTTCATGTAGAAACAAAGGATCCCATCCAAGTGGTTAAAAAAAAGAAAAAAAACCTTTATTATGAAAAATTTTTTAAACATCAAAAAAGTAGAAAAATGAATCTCATGTATCCATCAACCAGTGTCAGTAATCACAAACCCATGAATAGTCTTGTTTGAGCTATACCCTGGCCCATTTATCCCCCGCATTGTGATTTCAGTATTTATTTATTAAATAAGAACTCTTTTGAAAAATAAAACTCCCATATTATTATTGCAGCCCCCCTTCATCTAATGCTTAACTTTACAGTTCATTTGCTAGAATCAGGATCCAAATAAGGCCACACATTGCATTTGGTTAATGGATTGATCTAAGACACTTTATTATGAAAATTTCAAACATACAAATTTGAAAGAATTTTGCAGTAGACACCTATATTGTCGCCGCCTAAATTCTGATATTCTTTTACTATACTGTCTTTAATCACTTCTGCCACACTGTCCATTCAGCTCAAGTCTCTTAATCTGTAGTTATCCCCCTTTTAAATTAGTGATTAAAAAACCTGGCGATTGTTCTGAGCTTTTTTTTTCAGCTGAAGCCAGAGGGAGTGTGTTTGAGGCAGGTGGCCTGTCACGAGTTTTGCCCTCTTCCTCCTCTTGCTGCGGTTGGAAGGTCCCACCCTTTGCAGTTCTGTGAAGTGAGCAGTTGCAGAGACCAATGTGTCCCCTTTTGACCAGGAGGGAAGGGGCTGATCTGAGCACCTGGCCCGCTGGCTGGACCCAGCTTTCCTGACTGAACTGAGAAGTGAAGAGAAGGGCGCTGTGCCCTGAAAGTATGGGTTCTGGGGAGGAGGCTGGTATCCTTAAAGTGGGTCCCTATGACCTGTTACCCATTGAGAGGCCTGGAGAGGGGCAAGAATGGAAAGGAAGTTGGCCCCAGAGGCCTCCAAAACAAGGTGGGAAGACTGGGGGGCCACTAAGTAGGGGCTTCCTTTGCGCCTCTGCTAAGGCAGAGGGCTAGGCTGGGCCGCCACAATCAAGAGCCAGGCTGTCAGAGTCTGTGGCACTGTCTGTGAGAAAGGCCTTTCTAATGCCCTGGGAAGGGAGAAGCTGGAACACTTAACCCGACCCAGGATAGGGAGTAGATGTCAGACACTAAAATGATAAAGAGCAATTTGTTTTACCTTTGGAGAAGGATAGGAAAGCCTCCATCTACCTCTGTCCTTATTTAACAACTGAAAACCTAGAATAGTCTTCAGTTCCATAGACTGACCACTTGAGGACAGTGGGATGGAAAATGTGGAGCAGGGAGGAGAGTTGGACAAGGAAGAAAAGAAAGTAAATTCCCAACATCCACTTTGAGTGTCTGCTAAGTGGAAAAACAGAGACTGAGTAGGGAGTGAAGAGGGAGGGCAAAGGGTTCTGGAGAAGGCCCCGGAGTGTTCATTTACAAAATAGTCTGTAACTCACAAATGTGTAACGGTGAGAACTGTTCTTATTCCTGACCTTGGAATTAGCTTTTAACCTACTGTCTACAGCTCCTTAGACTGTTCTTCATTTCCAGACTATCAGAGGCTCTGCTCTGCATGGGATGTGGGAAAGACACACTGTTCTTTGGCTGCGTTACGTTATGGTGGGTTGTGACCATAACAGTATTGCATCTCTGTTGTCACCTATAAAATGAGTATAATTTCTACCTTTCAGAGTTGTGCAGATTAAATGATACTAAATGATAAAGTACCTGATCCTCAGTACGTGCGTGCGTGCTTAGTTGTGTCTGACTCTTTGTGACCCCATGGACTGTAACCCATCAGGCTCCTCTGTCCATGGAATTTTCCAGGCAAGAATACTGGAGTGGGTTGCCATGCCCTCCTCCAGGGGATCTTCCTGACTATGGATCGAACCCGCATCTCCTGCATCTCCTTCACTGGCATTCTTTACTGCTGAGCCACCAGGTATTCAGTGAGCCCTCAGCAAACATCAGCCCTCCTTTGGCAGTAAAAGGCACTCTTGTGTTTTAAAGTAGTGCTTCTCAAGCTATCTGTGGTGAAGGCTCAGTTTTATGTTCTGGATTTTGGGTTTTGTGTGTTTTTTTAGATTCTCAATCTATTGTGCTCTGATACTTTCTTAAAATACATAAACTGATACCCACTCACCCCCAGTTTTCTAGTATTTGATTCAGCAATTGTTATGTCACATGATTATCAGTGTTTCTAAACATACGTTATAAATTTCTGCACTCACCTGCAGGACTGGGTCACAAACATGCACAGACCTGCCCCAGCCCATGGACCACACTTTGAGCAGAATGTGTTCCGAGGACAGTTCCGTTATTTTGAAGAGAGGTAATCACTGCAGACTCATCTCACATGCTAGTAAAGTAATGCTCAAAATTCTCCAAGCCAGGCTTCAGCAATACATGAACCGTGAACTTCCTAATGTTCAAGCTGGTTTTAAAAAAGGCAGAGGAACCAGAGGTCAAATTGCCAACATCTGCTGGATCATGGAAAAAGCAAGAGAGTTCCAGAAAAACATCCATTTCTGCTTTATTGACTATGCCAAAGCCTTTGACTGTGTGGATCACAAGAAACTGGAAAATTGTGAAAGAGATGGGAATACCAGACCACCTGACCTGCCTCTTGAGAAATCTGTATGCAGGTCAGGAAGCAACAGTTAGAACTGGACATGGAACAACGGACTGGTTCCAAATAGGAAAAGGAGTACGTCAAGGCTGTATATTATCACCCTGCTTATTTAACTTATATGTAGAGTACATCATGAGAAACACTGGACTGGAAGAAGCACTAGGTGGAATCAAGATTGCCAGGAGAAATATCAGTAACCTCAGATATGCAGATGACACCGCCGTTATGGCAGAAAGTGAAGAGGAACTCAAAAGCCTCTTGATGAAGGTGAAAGTGGAGAGTGAAAAAGTTGGCTTAAAGCTCAACATTCAGAAAACGAAGATCATGGCATCTGGTCCCATCACTTCATGGGAAATAGATGGAGAAACAGTGGAAACAGTGTCAGACTTTATTTTTTTTGGCTCCAAAATCACTGCAGATGGTGACTGCAGCCATGAAATTAAAAGACGCTTACTCCTTGGAAGGAAAGTTATGACCAACTTAGATAGCTTATTGAAAAGCATTGATATTACTTTGCCAACAAAGGTCCGTCTAGTCAAGGCTATGGTTTGTCCTGTGGTTATGCATGGATGTGAGAGTTGGACTGTGAAGAAGGCTGAGCACCAAAGAATTGATGCTTTTGAACTGTGGTGTTGGAGAAGACTCTTGAGAGTCCCTTGGACTGCAAGGAGAGCCAACCAGTCCATTCTGAAGGAGATTAGCCCTGGGATTTCTTTGGAGGGAATGATGCTGAAGCTGAGACTCCAGTACTTTGGCCACCTCATGCAAAGAGTTGACTCATTGGAAAAGACTCTGATGCTGGGAGGGATTGGGGGCAGGAGGAGAAGGGGACGACAGACGATGAGATGGCTGGATGAGATCACTGACTCGATGGACATGAGTCTGAGTGAACTCCGGGAGTTGGTGATGGACAGGGAGGCCTGGCGTGCTGCGATTCATGGGGTCGCAAAGAGTCGGACACGACTGAGTGACTGAACTGAACTGAATCACTGCAGATGGTGATTGCAGCCATGAAATTAAAAGACGCTTACTCCTTGGAAGGAAAGTTATGACCAACCTAGATAGCATATTAAAAAGCAGAGACATTACTTTGCCAACAAAGGTCCATCTAGTCAAGGCTATGGTTTTTCCAGTAGTCATGTATGGATGTGAGAGTTGGACTGTGAAGAAAGCTGAGCACTGAAGAATTGATGCTTTTGAACTGTGGTGTTGGAGAAGACTCTTGAGAGTCCCTTGGACTGCAAGGACATCCAACCAGTCCATTGTAAAGGAGATCAGTCCTGGGTGTTCTTTGGAAGGAATGATGCTAAAGCTGAAACTCCAGGACTTTGGCCACCTCATGCGAAGAGTTGACTCATTGGAAAAGACTCTGATGCTGGGAGGGATTGGGGGCAGGAGGAGAAGAGAATGAGATGGCTGGATGGCATCACCGACTGGATGGACGTGAGTTTGAATGAACTCCTGGAGTTGGTGATGGACAGGGAGGCCTGGCGTGCTGCGATTCATGGGGTCGCAAAGAGTCGGACACGACTGAGCAACTGAAATGAACTGATGGGCCCTGGAGAGTATTTCAAGATTGAGCTTTGCCTGGAAGGAATTGGTTTCTTGTGGCATGAAAGGAAAGGAGCCAGGGAGCTCAGGGGAGCTCTGGGCTGGGCAGTTGAGTGGCTGAGGTGGGATTGGTGGTCCAGCGGCTGGGCTGCAGACCTGGGGGGCGGGGTGGAGGGGACGAGAGCTGTGTGCGCAGGCGCACCTGGCCGCAGAGGGGCGGGACCAGCGCAGGAGGCGGAGCCTGGGGAGGGTTTCTGTTCCCAGGGAAGTGGGTGTATGCTCAGTCCCTCAGTCTTCTCCAGGTCTTTGCGACCCCATGGACTGTATAGCCCTCCAGGCTCCTCTGTCCATGTAATTCTCCAGGCAAGAACGCTGAGGTGGGTTGCTGTTTCCTCCCTGGGAAGCAGCCAGTTCCTAACTCTGCCTCAAGTTTTACACATTAGAAGGGGACAGCAACTTGCCCGGTGGCCGACAGCTCAGAAAAGCTGCTCAGGCACCTACTTCTAAGCAGCTCACTTCCCTTCCTGCCTGAAGATTTTGGAAACGTAGGATATTTCCCTTTATTCTTGAGTTGATTTAAATTTTATTTTTGACTGGATAATATATTCACATGGGTCAGTCTTCCAAAGGTAACCAAAAGAGTGAAAAGCCTCCCTCCATTTATGCCCCTTCCGCATAAAGCAGCAGAGTTAGCAGATGTTTATGTAATTCTTTTGTGTGTTTTCATGCATAAATGCACAGTGGCCCACTGTGTGTGCTCCACTTTCTGATCAGTGTATCTTGAAGTTCATTTCATGACAACCCATACAGAACTTCCTAATTTCTTTATATGGTAGTACGGCGTCCCTTTTAATGAATGTATCATGCTTTATTTAATCAGACTTCTCTTTATGGACATAAAAGTTGTCTCTAGTTTTCTGCTATTATAAACAACATTGCAGGAATGGCCTTATATGTCAGTTGTTTTACACATGTTTGAGGATGTCTGTAGCCATGGGATTGCTGAGTCAATGGAATGTGCAAGGAATAATTTTATCATATGTCACCAAATTGTACTTTATAGCGGTTCCACCAACTTTTGCCCCACCAGCAATGGATGATAGTTTGAGCCATCATTTTTGCCCATTTCATCCAAATGTTAATTTTAGAAACCATGAGGTCAGTAGCAAAGAATGGGCTTGTAGGCTATGGCATACTCAGAGGGCACACATCCTGTTATAGTTTTCTTGGGTCTGGACTTCCCGGGTACTCCCTGTAGGGCATCTCCCTCACAGAGAAAGACTCTTACTCAGGGACAGGCAATTGTATACCCATGGCTTTGAGTTGTGAGCAAATTGCAGTGGTCCTGAGAGTAAGGAGTGAGTGGCGTTCTGAGTAGGTCTGAGAATGCCATCCTGGCAGCAGGAAGAGCTCTAGAGGAAGTGGGACTGAGCTCACCTTCCTGGAGGCATTTTGGATCCGCATGGAAGTCCCGAAGCCCCATGGCTTCCCCGTGGGGGAGTGGAAAAGATCTGTTTCGCTCAGCAGCTAATATTTATTGGGTGCCTGTATTCAGTGGTCCTTGCTCTGTTCAAGGGGACTGGGCCGTGAGCCAGTCACACCGAGCACAGCCACCTGAGGCTATCCCTAAATCACCGTCAACCTCAAACCCTGCACCCTGAGCACCCGGATCCCACCTCACCCAGGTTGCCCCTGCTGTAAGTAGCAGGAATGTGGTGGCCCCAAGAGTGGAGTTTTCAGTGCCGTTGGGGGGATGGCAAATTAAACCAAGCAGTATAAAATCACTAGCCAAGTAGTGAGGTCTATAGATGAGCTAACGTATGTGAGAGAACTCCAGAAAGTGCCAAGGATTGAAGATGTTCAAGGATTTGCCTTGCTACACCAGTAAATCTGCTTCCTGCCTTAACTCCGCTTGGCTGTTAGATTATCCCAGTCCCGTGCCATATTCAGCCACTTCAGGTGTCTCCGACTCTTTGTGACACCATGGACTGTAACCCACCAGGCTCCTCTGTCCATGGGATTTTTCAGTCAAGAATACTGGAGTGGGTTGCCATGCCCGCCTCCAGGGGATCTTCCTGACCCAGTGATACAACCCACATCTCCTACATCTCCTGCATTGCAGGAGGATTCCTTACTGCTGAGCCCCAGAGGAAGCCCAGGTTATCCCAGGGTCATGTTCAAATACCGTAAAAACAGAGAAAACCAATTCTGGTTACATGGAAGTTAGGAGCACTAAACTCCTAAAATGTGTAAGCCACCATGCTTATTTTTCCTCTTCAGTTGTTTGGGAAACGTTCCTTCTTGGCGTAAGAACTTATCACTGTGGAGCACAGATATGGTTTTGTCATTTTAAATTCTGAAATTCCGGAATTTGTTCCAAGTCCTGGGAACTCCACCTCAACCGCTACACTGCAGAAATTAAACCAAAGCGGGCAGTTTGTGCTGTGACCGTGGTAGAATGTCTGTGTTTTCTCTTCAAAGGCTGGTTAAAGTTTGTGGAATCTGTGTCTTTATTTTCTTAGACCTGGACCATTCATGTGCCTGGGGCGGGAGTGCTTGGGAGCGTACAGTCTTCACACTCGCCCTGTTGAGGGGACTGCTGCCCTCACTTACCAACTCTGACTCCTGCCCTGCTTTCCAGATGACTTGGGGAAATTGCTCCTGGCCGAGGCCCTCCTAGAGCAGTGTTTGAAGGGGAACCACGCCACAATAAAAGACTCCATCCCTCTGCTGGAGAAGAATGAGCCGAAGATGAATGAAGCCAGAAACCACCTGAGCAGCATCCTTAACCACGGGAAGCTGCCGGTAAGCGGTTCTGCCCTCTACCCAGCAAGCCTGGGGCTGCCTCTCCTCTCTCCTCCCTCCTGTCTGCTGTCCAGCCTTGCTGGGGTCATCTGGTTGCTGGAGAAGCATGAATCTCTTAAGGGTCAACCTTGCGCCATTCAGTACAGTAGCCACTAGCCACAGGGCTCATCCAAATTGAGACGTGCTGTGAGTGTAAAACACACACTGAATTTTGAAGACAGTACAAAACGCGGAATATAAAAGATCATTAATTCTTTATGTTGATTACATATTCAGATGATAATATTTTGAATGTGTTACATAAAACATTATTAAAATTAATTTCACCTCTTTTACCTTTTTTAATGTGACTAGAAATTTCTACTAGAAAAACCTAAATTACACTTGTGGCCCAAGTTGTATGTTTCTATTACACAGTGTTTGGTTGACCTAGTTTGTCCCTGATCATTTGGCCTCTTCCAGGGTCTCAGGGAAATAAAACCTAGTAAGCCTACTATCTAGTTGGAAACAGGCAAATACGCTGTTGTCTAGCAATGGAAGCACTCTATAACATGGCAGTCCAGTTTGAGTCCACGTGCATTTATTGAGCATCTACTGAATGCAAGGCATTGAAGAGTGATATAGAGGGAGGTACAGTCTCAGCTTTCTTTAGGCCTTTACTGCTCAAAGCATGGTCCACCCACCTGCAGTATGGGTATTATCTGGGAGCTGTTAAGAATGCAAAATCTGGGACGTCTCTGGTGATCCAGTGGCTGACTCTGCACCCCCAATGCAGGGGCCCAAGTTTGATCCCTGGTCGGGGAACTAGATCCCACATGCCACAACTAAGAGTTTGCATGCTGAAATTAAAGATTCCGCATGCTGCAATGAAGATCCAAAATAATCACATAAACAAACATAAATATAAGGGAAAAAATACAAAATCCGATTCAGAATCTGCATTTAAGAAAGCTCTCTCGGTGATTCTCATGCACTTTCTTTAAGTTTGAGACTGTTCTCAATTCCAGTGTATACTGAGTTGTAATAGAAGTATTGGTATGTCATTAGAGACCCAAAGAGGAAGTAATTTTTCAAGAGATATTCCAAAGTAGTATATTTCCTGACTTAAATATTTACCTCAGGGAGGCTGCAGGGCTACTGAGAAGATAGTCCTATTAAACACTTGTCCAAGGTGGACTGTGATGCATGCCACTGGAGTAGCTTATGAGGGGAGGCAAGTCTTAGGGGGACAGTCCCTGTGGTGAGCTGGGGCAGTCAGACTCAGGCTGATGGTAGTTCTGAAATTGGACCCATTTAGGGGCTGGACCTTAAAAGGGGTCAGGATATGGACTTACACAGATAGAACAGTGCATTCTAAGCTACGGAAGCAATGTATGATCCAAAAGTTCCTCTTAGAAGGGTTTCCTTAAAGTATGTCAATTAGCAGGAGCATCAGGGGATGGCTTTAATTAGGTATAAAGGGACATCGTGACCAGAGAGTTGGGAGTGAAATACCAGGCCAGGAAGTGGGTGTGTTTTCGGTAAGCTGTGTGGGGAGACTGTCCTGGGAGTTTAAGGTTACTGCCTTCAGACTCCTTGACAGGGATTACTGTAGTCCTGGGAGGTTTTGTGCTGGATTAAAATAGCTGCTTGACCCTGAGCCTGTCCCCTGATCTTCCAGGCCTTCTAGTTTCTCATCTGCCCATCAAAATGGCTGAACTTGACTGGTAGGTCTCAAGTTTTTCCCATCAAGACCCTTTAAATTTTTTTCTTTCCGGTAGACTTTTTAATTATATATTAAAAAGAATTTTTTTTTAATAAAAATGACTCGGGCTTATTGGAAAAAAAGGTTCACTAAAATAAAAAACTAGTTTGAATAATAATAAGTCCTTGTTTCCACTCCAACCCCCGTGCTCACTCCCATCCCGAGCTGAGCTCTGGTCATCACTTGCTGTGAGTTCCATATGCCTTCTCTATGTTAACAGTCACATGTACACATGTATGGAGCTTTCTTTTCTTCTTAGCGTTATAGGGTTCTTGTCAAGTTGCTCTTTTGCACCAAAAACTCACTTGATGCTATCTCCGTGCCAATATCTCATTCTTTGTATTTGCCGAATGGTATCCACATGTATTATTGTGAAAGCTGCTTTATCTACCATATCAAATTTATTCAATACAGATTTTACCATGCTTTATTAACCAGAGACAAAGATAGGCACTGCTAACATTGAGAAATTCACTGTTATATGGACCAAGGCTAAAAACTCCATGTTAATCAGGCAAAATAAAATATTAAATAGTTTGTGGGATTCTCTATCTTACCCCAAAGGCAAAGGTGTGACTGGGGTGTGATATTTCTTGGCAGCAGATGAAATCTCAGGTGGCTTCCCATGCATTCTGAGGCATTCTCCTGGGGTGAGGAGGAGACGTGGGTCCCGGAGCACCTCCTCAGGGTAGTTTGGAAACTTCTGCCCTCAGTCACCTCCAAGATCCTGTACAGCTTCGTGCTTTGGAGGCTGGTGAAAATGAGCCATTTGTCTTGACTTCGGTGTCCAGTGAGTGCCAGGTTTTGCCCCATCTCACTGGTGCTTCACAGTAACCTTCTGCAGTGGTATTTACTGTTATTCCCATTTTCCAGATGAGGAAACTGAGACCTAGGAGAGGTGAGTCACTTCGCCAAGGACCGCAGCGTAGTTCTTGAACACAGCCCGTCTGACCCTGCTCCCACATTCCCATGTTCTCTGCCATTTCTCAGTGTTGTGTACTGAGTGCTGGAGTAGAAATTAAATAATGACTGAGAAACTGGGACCAGGAGCTGACTGTGGCTCAGATCATGAACTCCTTATTACCAAATTCAGACTTAAATTGAAGAAAGTAGGGAAAACCACTAGACCATTCAGGTATGACTTAAATCTCTCATGATTATACAGTGGAAGTGAGAAATAGATTTAAGGGCCTAGATCTGATAGAGTGCCTGATGAACTATGGACCGAGGTTCGTGACATTGTACAGGAGACAGGGATCAAGACCATCCCCATGGAAAAGAATGCAAAAAAGCAAAATGGCTGTCTGGGGAGGCCTTACAAATAGCTGTGAAAAGAAGAGAAGCGAAAAGCAAAGGAGAAAAGGAAAAATATAAGCATCTGAATGCAGAGTTCCAAAGAATAGCAAGAAGAGATAAGAAAGCCTTCCTCAGCGATCAATGCAAAGAAATAGAGGAAAACAACAGAATGGGAAAGACTAGAGATCTCTTCAAGAAAATTAGAGATACCAAGGGAAGGTTTCATGCAAAGATGGGCTCGATAAAGGACAGAAATGGTATGGACCTAACAGAAGCAGAAGATATCAAGAAGAGGTGGCAAGAATACACAGAAGAACTGTACAAAAAAGATCTTCACAACCCAGATAATCACGATGATGTGATCACTCACCTAGAGCCAGACATCCTGGAATGTGAAGTCAAGTGGGCCTTAGAAAGCATCACTACGAACAAAGCTAGTGGAGGTGATGGAATTCCAGTTGTGCTGTTTCAAATCCTGAAAGATGGTGCTGTGAAAGTGCTGCACTCAATATGCCAGCAAATTTGGAAAACTCAGCAGTGGCCACAGGACTGGAGAAGGTCAGTTTTCATTCCAATCCCAAAGAAAGGCAATGCCAAAGAATGCTCAAACTACCACACAATTGCACTCATCTCACACGCTAGTAAAGTAATGCTCAAAATTCTCCAAGCCAGGCTTTAGCAATATGTGAACCGTGAACTTCCTGATGTTCAAGCTGGTTTTAGAAAAGGCAGAAGAACCAGAGATCAAATTGCCAACATCCGCTGGATCATGGAAAAAGCAAGAGAGTTCCAGAAAAACATCCATTTCTGCTTTATTGACTATGCCAAAGCCTTTGACTGTGTGGATCACAAGAAACTGGAAAATTGTGAAAGAGATGGGAATACCAGACCACCTGACCTGCCTCTTGAGAAATTTGTATGCAGGTCAGGAAGCAACAGTTAGAACTGGACATGGAACAACAGACTGGTTCCAAATAGGAAAAGGAGTATGTCAAGGCTGTATGTTGTCACCCTACTTATTTAACTTATATGCAGAGGACATCATGAGAAACGCTGGACTGGAAGAAGCACAAGCTGGAATCAAGATTGCCAGGAGAAATATCAATAACCTCAGATATGCAGATGACACCACCCTTATGGCAGAAAGTGAAGAGAAAGCCTCTTGATGAAAGTGAAAGTGGAGAGTGAAAAAGTTGGCTTAAAGCTCAACATTCAGAAAACGAAGATCATGGCATCTGGTCCCATCACTTCATGGGAAATAGATGGAGAAACAGTGGAAACAGTGTCAGACTTTATTTTTTTTTTGGCTCCAAAATCACTGCAGACGGTGATTGCAGCCATGAAATTAAAAGACGCTTACTCCTTGGAAGGAAAGTTATGACCAACCTAGATAGCATATTCAAAAGCAGAGACATTACTTTGCCAACAAAGGTCCATCTAGTCAAGGCTGTGGTTTTTCCTGTGGTTATGTATGGATGTGAGAGTTGGACTGTGAAGGCTGAGTGCCGAAGAATTGATGGTTTTGAACTGTGGTGTTGGAGAAGACTCTTGAGAGTCCCTTGGACTGCAACGAGATCCAACCAGTCCATTCTGAAGGAGATCAGCCCTGGGATTTCTTTGGAAGGAATGATGCTAAAGCTGAAACTCCAGTACTTTGGCCACTTCACGCAAAGAGTTGACTCATTGGAAAAGCCTCTGATGCTGGGAGGGATTGGGGGCAGGAGGAGAAGGGGACAACAGAAGATGAGATGGCTGGATGGCATCACTGACTCGATGGACATGAGTCTGAGTGAACTCCGGGAGTTGGTGATGGACAGGGAGGCCTGGCGTGCTGCGATTCATGGGGTCACAGAGTCGGACACGACTGAGCAACTGAACTGAACTGAACTGAGAAACTGGGACTAATGTGGGTGGCTATGTTGCGGCTCCTGCTGTTAGAGATCTCATTTGGCATCTGTGAAGTATTTCCTCACCTCTTCTTCTTACCTGAGTGTACACATGAGGTCACTCTTCCCTGTTTATTGACAGACAGTGGGGCACAAAAAGGCTCGGTGACAGCCCTGATCTGTCCAGTCGAAGGACTGTCCCCCAGACCCAGTGGCTTCTTGCAGAGCATCCTTCCACGGGGCTGAGGCTCTGTGGTTCCCACACTGTTGAATTGACAAGCCAGGTTCAAATTCAAAGGCATGGGTCCCAAAGAGCATAGCCAACTTTTAATTCTGCCAGGAAAGGACATTCACAAAGCCCCCAAGCACAACAGCAGAACCATTCCATTTTCTGTTACTATCGGTGCATAAAAGAACAAACATCTTAACATCAAAACACAAGACAGATATGCTTAAGAATTATGCCCTTCTTAATTCTTAAGAATTAAAGGCAGCTTTTTAACTAGCATGACTTTAACTTTATAAAACATTCACCGCATCGTCCTTAATTTTCCACCAGCTTGGGGGAAGCTCTGTTGTAAACTGTTATTGGTTCACCAGGAACCACTCCAAGCTACACCGTGTCATCTCGGCCTGAAGCATGTCCTGAGCTTAGCTGCCCTTTTCCTTCTTTACAGGAGAACAGAATAATAATAATAATTACTCATGGCCTGTGTTTATGTAGCTCCTTTCTAGAGAGAAGTTCAAAGCTCTTTTCTGGACTTCGTCTGCTTATGCTCTTGGCTTCGCTGTGACGGGAGGTGATGGGTGGCTGTTATTATCTTGCCCTCAGCAATGGGGAAATCCAGGACAGAGCAGGGAGGAAATGCGCCTCCAGAAGGTGTGTGATCTGTGGCCCTGACCCAGGGCAGAGGTGACCTATTGGGGGAGACTAGCAAATCCCCTTGAAAAATTCAGCCTTTGAGCAGGTCTATAGTTAGCAGGTCAGGCATGCAGGGGGCCCAGTGGGTCTGCTTGGTGGAGACATTGTGGGGGGTCAGCAGAAGGGAGCTCTCTGGTAGCCAGGGAGGCTTCTAGGAGGAGGTGGGCCTGAGCAAGGCCCCGAAGAAGAGTGGAGGATCTGCATAGACTGAGGGGAAGGGAAGACTGTTATAGATGGGGCTTGTGTGAGCAGCAGCAACGGAAGAACGTGTATTGGACCAGTGAGGGAGGGGATTGGGGCTTTGCCGTGTTCCACTTCCCTCTGTTGGCTTCTGAGAAGGCAGTAGGTGGTGAGGAGTGGTGGGTGCTTCCCCTGGGGTCATGAGTACCCGAGACTCTGATCTCCCTACAGGGGGTCAAGGGCAACACCTTCCTGTTGGTGACAGAGGCCGGGAGTGGGGACCAGGACTGCATCTCCCCGGAGCTTCGTGGACAGAACTGGTGCTCTGTGGGGGGGGTGGTGCCCAGAGCCTGGCCAAAGGGGTGGTGGGCTGGCTGAGCACAGACATGGAGGCGGAGGGCTACCAACAATGGCCTCAGAAGGTGGAAGATTTTAGAATAGTCTGGGCCCACGTCCAAGGCCAGGACTCTAAGCAGGGCTGACCAGACCTGCTCGGGTCCTGAGGGAGTTCCCAAGAGTGCTCATATGGGGCGGAGATCTGAGTGTAAGCAGTACTTGATCAAGTAGGGGAAAGAAAACAGGCTTGCGTGCAGGCACTGGATTCTGATAAGATAAGGGCGGTGGCCTCACAGGCCTTCACTCTCCTGTCTTCTGGCCACGTTTGTGGCTGTGGCCGTCTCCCTGCAGGGGTCCTGCTGCTGTGGGTGAGGGTTTCAGCTTCAGGCCCCTCACCTGCAGGACTCTTTCCAAGACCTTTCACCTGGTTAAATATACATATATGCATCTATCTATCTATCTGTGTAGATGGGGCTTTCCAGGTAGCACTTGCGGTGAAGAACCCACCTGCCAGTGCAGGAGATGTAAAAGATGCAGGTTCGATCCCTGGGTTGGGAAGACCCCCTGGAGGAGGGCATGGCAATCCACTCCAGTATTCTTGCCTGGAGAATCCCCATGGACAGAGGAGCCTGGAGGGCTACACTTCATAGGGTCACAAAGAGTCAGACACGACTGAGGTGACTTAGCACGCACACATATACATATATATATAGAGGACCCACAATTATATAAGCTTTAGGCCCCCTGGACTGCAAGGAGATCCAACCAGTCTATTCTAAAGGAGATTGGCCCTGGGATTTCTTTGGAAGGAATGATGCTAAAGCTGAAACTCCAGTACTTTGGCCGCCTCATGCGAAGAGTTGACTCATTGGAAAAGACTCTGATGCTGGGAGGGATTGGGGGCAGGAGGAGAAGGGGACGACAGAGGATGAGATGGCTGGATGGGATCACCGACTCGATGGACATGAGTTTGAGTGAACTCCGGGAGTTGGCAATGGACAGGGAGGCCTGGCGTGCTGTGATTCATGGGGTCGCAGAGAGTCGGACACAACTGAGTGACTGAACTGAACTGAACTAGGCCCCACGAAACTTGACTGGGTCTCTGACTCCCTGCTTGTATTAAAAGCAAGTGTCTGAACTGAGTGCTAGTGCCTGCCTTGGGTGAAGCTTCTGGGGCTTCTGGGAGCTTCAGGAGAAAGGAATCAGGGCCCAGTCTGTAAGCCACTTGCAGTCTAGTTGGCAGCATAAGACACACACACACACACACACACAACACTTTTAGGGACTCGTGTGAAGATATCACCAAGAGCCATAGTGTAGGCCAGGGACCACAGGTGTGCAGAGAGGGGAGCTGTCCACGTGTACTTGAGGGGTGGGAAGGCTTCCTGGAAGAGGAGAGGTGTTCTGAGCAGGGTCTTAGGCAAACCGTTATGGCTCAGAGCGGGGAGTGTTCATCCCTGGGTACCTGGTGGGGTGGGCCAGGGGCGTTGCGGCAGGAACCCGTTGATGTGGGCCTTGTCCTTTCAGCCGCAGTATCTGTGTGAGGCCATGCTGATCCTGGGCAAGCTGCATTACGTGGAAGGCTCCTATCGAGATGCCATCAGCATGTACGCGCGGGCCGGCATTGATGACATGTCCATGGAGAACAAGCCCCTGTATCAGATGCGGCTGCTGGCAGAGGCCTTTGTCATTAAAGGTAGGTGTGGGCACCAGCCGGGGCTCCCCTTCACTGTGCCCAGGTCATTACACTCTGACCCCCACGTCCCTGGAGCACTGACCGGCCAGGTGGTTGCCAGGGTAACCAGCCACACCGCTGGCTGACTGCAGGTATGGGCTGAATGTCAGGTTAGAAGGCTTGGGTAACCCGCCCTCACTCTGTTGACAGATAGGAACCCAACTGTGTGCCCTTGGGCATATAGCTCTTCACCTTTCTTGGCCTCAGTTGATTTTTCTATAAGACAGGGTCGTAATAACCTGCTCTCACAGGGTTACCATGAACAAGAGGAATCAGTTGTGTAACCAGGTTGGGAAAGGCTTAAGAAATGTGCCACCTGTCGTCAGGCTGGCACCAGTATTGATGTTGGCTACAGGTCAGGTGCTTGATGGCAGAGAAACCTGGAATTGCTCAGATATCTGCTGCTCTCCTGCTGTGAGTGGCCCAGGGGGGTGGTGCTGGGATCCTGTGATGGGCCGGTCAGAGCCACCTCCCAGGGTGAGTAGTGTTCTGGTGGGGAGCTAGGCACATGGGCTTAGTAATGTAGGAATTTCATGATGGGGGTTGTGGATTCTCACGTGGGGAAAGAGTGCCCTTGACCTGAGCTTGTAGGCGTTACATGGTAGTGAAAGCCCTGCCCCAGACTTTGCACTGCAAGCTCCTTCTTCGCTGGACCCTTGAACCCTGGGATCATAGAGCCTGGGCAGTGGCTCTTGGTGGCAGTGAGGGTCGCAGGAACCTGTCCGTCCAGACTGTTACCAGGATTCTTGGATCGTCAGTCTTTTTATTCCAGCACAAACCAACCCCCAGAGTCTAGAAACACGTGTGGCCCTGTGGGGATTTGGTGCCTGGTAGTGGCAGAGTATTTGTCACCTTCTTTTCTATTGTAGACGGGGACATTCTGCCATCTTATATACAGGGAAACTGAGGCCTAGAGAGGGAAGGTACCTCGCCTAGAGTTACCCAGAGATCTGTGGTGGAACCAGGATTGGAACCTCCACCTCGTGTGATGTTGGCTTTGGACTATGATTCCCCACTCCCAGTCTTCTGTCTCCTTTGGGTCCCAGAGGACTGACTAGTCTGAGCAGGGCGTGGCCTCCTTTGAGAGCTGTTCATCCACCCCTGAGTCCCTGGGTCCCTTTCACCATTGAGAGACTGTTAATGCCCTCCTGGGAAATTGCTGAGATTTTCACCCAAGACAGACCCAGTACCAGGCTGTGAGAAGCAGGTGCCCATCTCGGATGGTCCAGTGTGGGGTCTTCTCCCATTGCTGTCTTGTCCCTTTCTCTGCACCCCTGGCACAGGCTGGGGGGGGTCTTGCGGGGGTTGATCTTCATTTGGCATTTGAAAACCACCTCTGCCACCAACTCCCCAAACCTAACACCCTTCCGCAGGGCTCCTTTCCGGCACTTTTTCCTGTAGACCTGGCTCGGTACCTACTGCTCCCTGTCTCCTGCTTTCTACTCTTTCCAGCACGCCTCCAGCTTCTTGGGGGAACACAGGCCCGGTGGTCAGAGGTGCTGCAGGGGAGGTAAGGAGCCGGGTGTCCCCGGCGTGGGCTGCTCGATCATCTGGCTGTGCTGGCTCCCAGCCCCCACTGACTGCACGCGGCCTTGTGCTTGCCTGCCTCCTCTCTGCCTGCCCCCTCTGTGCTGTTGCAGTGCCTGTACCCTGCTGCTTGGCATGCTGAGGTTCACCTGACCCTGTGTGTGCTTGAGATTGCACGTGGCCTCCAGAGTGTGCATGGTGTTGGTTCTCCTGGGTCTAGGGGATCCAGCAGGGTTCCGCAGAAGAGAGTAGGGGGTGGGGACGGCTCATCATTGGTCCTGACTCCATTTGTGAGCATGGGGCTTGTGTTAGTCTGCCAGGCTGCCAGAGCAAAATGTCATTGACTCATGCTCAGTCATGTCTGACCCTTTTGCGACCCCATAGACTGTATCCCACCAAGCTCCTCTGTCCATGGGCTTTTCTAGGGAAGAATGACTGGAATGGGTTCCTCCTCCTGGGGATCTTCCTGACCCAGGGATCGAGCTATTGTTTCTTGAGTCTCCTGCATTGCAGGCAGATTCTTTACCACTGAGCCACCTGGGAAGCCCCAACAAAATGTCATAGACTGGGTGGCTTAAATAATAGGAATTTGTCACAGTTCTGGAGGCTGTGAGGTCCAAGATCCATGTACCAGCAGCGTTGGTGTCTGGTAGGGGCTCACTCCTTGGATGGCGGGTGGCTGCCTTCTCGATGTGTCCTCACGTGACCTGTCCTCCCTGTGGGCTCCTGGAGAGATCTCTTCACCTTCTTATAAAACCTCTAATCCCATCATCAAGCCCCCACCCTCATGACCTCATCTAACCCTAGTTACCTCCCAAAGACACCATCTCCAGATACCATCCAATTTCGGTTAGAGCTCCAATGGATGAACTTGGGGGCCCACAAACATTCAGTCTGTAAGTAGAATGGTGGCAGCAGCATGCCTCAGAGTTCAACAAACAACAATATATATTTATTAAACCCTCACTCCACGGCAGGTATGCCCTCCTTCAGTCTACACAGTAACCCGCTGAGTAGGTGTTCTCTTCATTCGTATGTTCTAGACCAGGAGTTACAAGCAAAGAGGAGAAGGGACCCTTGTGGATGTCCCTGGAATTGGCAGAATCAGGATTTGAACCCAGGCAGCCAGAGCTCATAAACACTCTGTGATGGTGCTGCTCAGAGTCCTAGACTGGAAGGAATCACGGAAATGATGTAGGTCAGTTCTCAGGTAACAGATGAAAAAGGCTGGCGGAAGTGAAACAACTGGCCTGGACATCAGTTCGCTTGTGTGTGAACCAGAATGCCCTCCCTCCAGGCTGCTCTTTTCAGCCTTTGTCGGCAGATGTTGGGTGGCCTCCTGCAAAAGCCTGACATACCTGCTCCCCAGTACCCTGCCTGACCAAGCCATTACAGCTGAGCTTCTGTACCGTCTTGCATTGGAGTCTGCTCTGTGGTTCCACCTGGTCCCTTCCTGTGGGGCAGGGAGTTGGGTTCTGCAGCCCACCTGGCTGGAGGGAAGGGGGTGAGGCCGTGTGTCGTAGTGGGAGGGGCCTGAGCGCCCTGCCTGGAGGCTCAGTGGGACTGTAAGTGTGGGTTTCTCAAGAGCAGGCTCTGGGTCTCTTCACTCATGAGAGACATAAAAACACACTCAACTCACCTGCTTTCCCCTTCAAAGCAGAGGGACTTGGCAGTGTGTCCTCTGGGAGGTCACTCACCAGGACTTGACCTTGCTCTGAAGTTGGGGAGACATGGATGAGAACAGAAGATTCTTTCTGATTCTCAGGGAGAGCTTCAGACATCGTCCCAGGAGCTCGAGAGAGGGGAGCAGTTGAAGCAGTTGTGGGTTTCTCTTGCTTGAAGTGAAGAAACCTTATGTGCACATGCATGTATATTGCATGGAGTGGGGGACAGGAAGATATATGACCCTCCAACCCCTCTAAGGGAAAAAAGTATTGTCTATGTCAAATTTGATCAGAAACAATATGAAAACTACAAACTTTTCACTAAGATAGAAAAATAAAACAGCTTCACTTCCCTGTCTGAATGAACTGTTCCCCAACATCACACCTGGGATCAGACTGACCCGATCCTGCCAGAAGCAGAGGACTGGATTTTAGGGCCTCACATGGGCCTCCGGGACAAGGCTGGGCTCTGTCAAAGCCTCTGGCTTTAAGGAAGGACTGCCTCTCCCCAGGTCCTCCAGCTCCTTCTGGCTGCCGGGTTGATGGGTCTGCCACACAGAAATAGGCCTATCTTATGGCCAGCTGCTCCCAAGTGCCGGGCTGGCCCCGGATGGAGCTGAGGGCCCTGTCCCTGCCTATTGCAGTCCCCCAATTGGTCCCTCATCCCCCAGTCTTCCAAGCTCCTCTGGTTATCTGACTTTGTGGTATACCCAGAAACGTGAGGTGTGGGCCCTCCTGCTCTGGACCCTGAGAGTATGATGGGGGCAGAGCGCGGAGCGGGGGCAGGATTATCACATGCACCACCCAAATTGGAAGTGTAGACTCAGGCCCCACACCAGATGTACTGAATCAGAATCTGCATTTTTAACAGCATCCCCAGGTGATGTGTATACACCTTACAGTTTGAGAAACAATGTCCTGGAACTCTCTTTTAATAAACATTCGTTGGCTGGTGGATTGACCTTTAGTTCATCTCTAGAATGAAAGGGAGTTTTTATGCTCACTCTTTGGATGCAGAAACTGAGGCTTGTCCACAGTTGTGCAGCCTGTGAGTAGCAGAGCTTGGACTGGTGGCCAGTGGTTGTCTTCCAAGCTCCCATGGCTGACTAATATTCCATCATATTAATATGTATGTTCCGCGTCTTCCTTATCCATTCATCTGTGATGGGCATTTAGGTTGTCTCCATGTCTTGGCTATTGTGAACAGTGCTGCAGTGAACACAGAGGTGCATGAATAGATACCTCCTTTTGATACTGTTCTGATTGGTTTGGGGGAAACATCTTCCATTTACTTTGCATTAAAGACAATCTAGGATAATTTGGTGTCAAGGCCCTTCTCAGAAGACCTGTCCTTAGTACTGCCCATCTTTGCAGAGCCCTGCTGGTTTGATTCTGTGTGCTTGTGGCTGTCAGCCTGTCTTCCTACGAAACTTGAAGCCCCTTGAGGATAGAGGGTCATTTCTTCAACACTCCCAGTCTTCTCTCCCTCTTCTCCCTTCCCTTCCTGGACCACATGTTTCTGATAAATGAGGTCACTCCTGGTGCTCAACATGATCTAGAAAGTTCTGTCCCTTCACCTTTTCTTGGGCCACTGTCCTCGCCAACCAACCCCATTTTTGTTCCTCTACGTGTAGGTAGCGCCAACACTTCCTTCCAGACACAGTTCAGGTGCCTCCTCCACCAGGAGATCCCCCTGATTGTAGCTGCAGAATACAGCATTCTCTCCCTCTGTCAAGCTCATTTGGACCTTGGCCCAGTCTCCCCAGTTAGAGGTCAGTTTGCTTCTCCTGCCAGGGGTCTGGTGTCTTGTCATTGTACCCCTGGCCCAGCTCCCACTGGAGAGAGTAAAATTTGCCAGCAGTTGATCCAGCAAGTGCCTGGTGGGGGTGCCATGATGGACAACTCGGGTCCCTCCTCTCAGAGGAGTGGCAGGTAGGTGAGCAAAGCCCACTGCTGGTGTGCTGTGCCCGGGGAGAAGCAGCTGCTCTGGAGGAGGCCCGCAGCTTGCAGTGGCCATCCCAGCGCTGATGAGTCATAAGCCACCTAGTGCCACTCTTTCCGGCCCCGCCTGTGCATCAGCAGGCTGTAGTGTCCGTGAAGTCCACCATTTGGGAAAAGCAGGAAATGGGAACACCCAGTGGTGGCTGGTCTGTAGCTTACTCCCATGGCCTGCTGGGCAGGATGCCAGACTTGCTGCCTGGCCATGGTGTCCTGGCCACATGGCTGCCCCCAGTTCTGTGGGCTGCTCTGCCTTAACATCTTGGCGGGGGTGGGAGGGTCAGTCTTTGAATCCTCTTGGGGGCTACAGCTCCTCAGCTGCCCATCTCCAAGTAGGAGAATCACTGATGTCCAGGGAGAACTTGTTTGATCCACTCTGTTCCAGAGAGGGAAGTGAGTGAGACCTAGCAAGTTGTGGGGCCTTCCCAGGTGAGCTGGCAGGTGAGGCTGAACTTTAGGATGGATCAGCTGCAGATGGATGGAAGAGGTGCCTTCCAGGTAAAGGAAAAATCCAGAGGGAGGCCCTGGGGAAATGGAAGTGATGTATTTGGAGGAGGGTATAGTTATACCTTTCTGGAACTAAGAGGGTATGCTGGAGGGACTGGGAAATAAGGGGCCATCAAGAGCCGGCAGGAAGGCTTGTGGTATCCCTTTTGCTGGTGTTCCAGAACTTTGGCCCTAGGTGGCCATACCATGAGGTGTGGCACAGCCTGTTTCCCGTAAAATTGGGCTCATCTGTTGGCCAGCACGCTGTCTGGGTCCATCTGGAGTAGTCTAGGCAAGGCCATTGTGGATCCACATAACAAACTGTCGTCTTTTCTGTTGATCTGAGTTCTAAGGGTATCCCCAGTTCTCACGGACATGCATGATGCTTCAAGGCCTGTTCTTCTGACATCTTGAGCCTTACCCAGTTCAGCCCCGAAAGCCCCAGTGCCGCTGTCCACCTCTCAGCAGTTCTTTGGCAAAGAGCTCCCTTCTCTCTTCCAACCTGTGTTGCTTCCTGTTCTCTGGCCCTTGCTCAGTGTGGTAATGACCCCCCATTTCTGCGGCCGTGTGTCCTGCCCTGAGCCCTACAGACGTAGTCATTGCTACCTAGTTTGGGGCTTGTGGGCCCCTTGAAAGCCAGAGGTGCCTTGTGCTTTAGCCAAGCCAGTCCCTTTGCCTCTTGCCTGCAGCCCAGCACCAGGGAGGCTACCCTGGGAGGTATATCTGCTGGCCGACCAATGAAAGGATGGCCTGGCCGTGGAGGGAGATGGCCCTGGTTCACCCAGAATACTGCAGTATGATGCTAAATTGTGAAAGTGCTGTGAAAATTTAAAAGTAAAAATGTAAGAAACATTAAGTAGCTGTGAGAAATTATCTTTTCCTCACCCCTCAAGATTTTTTTTCTGTTCATTCAGTCTGTGAAACCGCCAGCTTTTCTACTGTCTCCTGGGACTTTATGGCTTTATTTGTGTGTGTGTGTGTGTGTGTGTGTGTGTAAGCTCAAGCTTATGCACACGTGTCCTTTTTAAAAAAATTAACCATTTATGCGTGCATGCTCAATCACTCAGTAGGGTTCCAAAGACTGTAGCCTGCTAGGCTTCTCAAACCATGGGATTTTTTTCCAGGCAAGAATACAATTTTATGGGTTTAGTAAAACTGAAAAAAATGAAAGAACACCAGGCAGCTCCTAGGGCAGGATATGGTGGGATATTTGGTTTGGGGGGTTTTTTTAGTCCTGGTATGGCAGGAATTAGCTGTTTATTTTGGCTTCCTTCTCAAAGGGGCGTGGGCCATCTGCCTTGTGGGAAAGCAGGTCAGCCCTGGCCCCAGACTGTGAGCCCTGGAGTGAGAGGCTGGCCTGCAGATGGAGAGGAATGAGCAGTCTGGGCGTCTTGCAAGGGGCTGGTGTGTTCATTGTGTGCTCACCAAGCCTTTACCGAGGTCCTGCCTGGGTGGAGAGATACAGAACAGGACAGGAAGGTGGGCGGACTCACAGAAGGGAGACCGTGGAGCTGGAAGTGAAGGAGTCGGTGTGGTCTCCCTGCATCGTCTCCTCGTGGCCCGTTCCTCCATCGTTGGAGGCCACCCCTGAGAGTAGTTGGTGAGGGTGTGAAATTGGACAGGACACTGAGGGGTGCATTTGAGAAACCAGCACAGACACTATGGCCCAGCTGTGCCAGGGTAGACAGCTGTCATTCAGCCATTAGATACACATGTGAAAGGCAGGCCCCCATGGGTGGCCAGAAGCCTGAGATTTGGGAACCCCTGGTGGGTCATCGAGGGTAAGTAAGGAAAGACGTGTGGAATCTGGGCTGAGAGGACAGATGGTGTTGAAGCCGGAAGACCTGGGTCTGGCTGGCACTTAGAGTGGAGGTGTTGGAGGGAATCTCTTCTCCCTGAGTTAGATTTCCCATTTGTCATTCTTGGGAAGGGCTAAACCCCTACCTAAGAGATGATTTTGAGCATTACTTGAAATGTTTTCTGAGAGCACAAGCTCTGTTTTTCAGTATATCATCAAATTTAATGTTCACAGCCAACCTATGAGGTGGACACTGTTAGCGATCTTATTTTGTGTTTGGGGAAACTGAGACTTACATCTCTGCAAATATTTTGGGGTATATTCTTCCAGTCTTTTTTTCCTGTAGGTTTATATGTTTTAAAGAGAAATAAGTTCATACATTCATGTATTTTTTAACTTGTTTTTTGAAGTTAATATTTTATGAACTAGTTTCTAGTATGTGTGTACATTAAAGTAGCATCATAGCATTTCATTGCAAGAATCTATTGCAGTTTAGCAAACTTATCTCCTGTTATTGAACCTGTAGGTTAAGCCTCTCTCTCTCTCTTTTTTTTTTTTTGCCATTATAACAGTGCTGTACTGGATATATTTAAAACTAAATTTTTAATTTTTTTGCATACATTATTTTTTTAAGGATAAATTTCTAGAAGTAGAGTGAAGTCAAAGTATATGCACTTTTCAGAGACTTTGATACAAGTCAAATTGTCTGCTCTTCTTTTCTTAAATTTTTTCAATTGGTAAAATATAAAATTTAGCATCTTAACCATTAAAAATCTTTCAGCTGCAGTAAAATACACATAAAATTTATTATCTGAACCATTTTTAAGTGTACAGTTCAGTAGTGTTAAGTACATTCATGATGTTGTGCAACCAATCCCCAGAACACTTTATCTTGCAAAATTGAAACTCTGTGTCCAGTAAACAGTTTTCCGTTTCCCTCCCCCAGCCCCTTGCAGTCCCCATTCTACTTTCCGTCTCTGATTTGACTACTCTAGGTCCCTCATAGAAGTGGAATCATACAGACTTTGTCTTCTATGACTGGCTTATTTCACTTAGCATGATATCCTTAAGGTTCATCTGTGTTGTTGCATATGGCAGGATTTCCTTTTTTTAAGGCTGAATAATATCCCACTGTATATATATCTTACATTTTCTTT
Organism: Bos indicus; assembly: GCF_029378745.1. Lineage (NCBI taxonomy): Eukaryota > Metazoa > Chordata > Mammalia > Artiodactyla > Bovidae > Bos > Bos indicus. The sequence goes on from NC_091770.1 coordinate 29,143,254, forward strand.
ATCTATCCATCAATAGACACTTGGGTTGCCTCTGTCTTTTTGCTATTGTGAATACTGTTGCTATGATCATACGTGCACACATATCTCTTCTAGACCTTTTTTTTCAATTCTTTTGTGTGTATACCCAGAAGTAAAGTTGCTGGATCATATGGTAATTCTGTTTTTAATCTTTTGGGGAATGACCAAGCTGTACCATTTTGTATTCCCACAGTTGTCCGCTTTTGAGTGTGATTTATAAGGGTTCTTCCCAACCTTGCCTTGCGGCTTCCTCTCTTAGGGCTTAAGCAGTCACTTGCATGTCTTCCTCTCTCCCATCCTCCACCTCCATAGGGTGTACCCTTCTTGCGTGCCCTGTACTCTTTGACCAGCTGGGTAGGCAGGAGGGAGGGCTCCACATATCTGGAAAGTTCCACTATAGAGGGAGCATCGCGTTCTCCATCTCCACGTCCAGAACCCCAGGCTCCAAGGGCGGGGCTTCTTGGAAGAACTGCTGTCCAGGATGGGATGAGTCACTCAGACTGATGAGGCCAGGGCCAGTCTGTGTGTTGAGCCCAGGGCTGTGCCAGGGTCAGTTTGCCTTCAAACGGAAAGTTTGGAGTTCTTGAAAAAGCAAGAGTTCTTGAAAGAGGAACTCCCCTCTCTCATAGGACAGGGTGTTTTCACAGAAAGACCCCTCTGCTAGTGGAAATTCAGGAGGTGGTACCCAATGCTTGCTGGTAGCCCCTGGCTTCTTGACACTTGACAGGGCTGGGATCCACTGGGATCCTTTGGGGGCAGGCTCAGGAGCAGCCTGTCTCCGCCTTGGACCTCGTATGGTCTCACACACAGGGCAGAGGGTGAAGAAACTCGAGGCCTGGAGTCCCTGGTATATTTCCCATTAGATATTCATAGACAGGAAAATGGACTTTCATATGAATCAAAGAGCAAATATAAGACAAAGAAGCCTTTTTTTACGGATAGAACTCAGTGATTGGACTGTGACTCTCACTAGGAGGAGCCATTGCTAGTTCCAGGAAGCTTTTTGGTCTTCTGTATGTTGGAAATTATTTCATACACCACCACATCAATGACTATATCCCCTCTAATTTGATCTTCATTAGTTCCCTAGTCATAATTGCTTCCTTTAAAAGAGGAATATTTTTATTGTTTTTAGATATATTTTTATACAGTTCCTAGGTCTTGAGTGTGTAATTTGATGAATTTGGCAAATGTAGATACCCATGTAACCAACAGCCCAGTAAAGACAAAGAACATTTCTATCACCCCAGAAAATTCCCTCAGGTCCTTTACCTATTGATCCCTTCCCCAACCCCACCCCAGGCAATGACTGCTTAGTTTCTATTAATACAGGTAATAATTTTGCTCTTGTTTAGAATGACATATAACTGAAATCATACAGCCTGTACTTTTTGATATCAGACTTCTTCTGCACAATTATAAGTTCTGAGAGATTCATCTGTGTTGTTTATTTCTGAGTAGTATTCCATTGTATAAAAATGCTACGGTTTGTTTATAAATTCAGCATGAACTGTTTTTTAGAGAGGAAGAAACTTCACCAGGCTCTGCACTCTGCCTGAGTGAACGTGCACATTCCTCTATGCATCCTTCCACTCACTGAACACCAGGTCTTGCTTTCGCTGGGTCCAAAGATCAACCAGAAATGGGCAGAGAGGAAGGGCACACGCAGAGGAGACGCAGCTAAAACGTTCTGCTGGTTTTGGAGTCGAGAGACTTCCGAAGCCTTCAGGGAAGAGGTGGTTTCGCTGTGAGCTTCTAAGGAGGATGGGTTTAGAATTCTCTCCTAGCGGAGAGGCCCCTGCTAGGAGCTGAAGGAACGGATGAAGCTTGGGGAAGGTGGCAGCCCCACAGACAGATGCTTTGTTGCGGCCAGCCCAGCAGGGTCTTGGAACTGGCAGCCTGAACCTGCCAGGCAGCTGGCATCACCCATCCCAGTTCTGGGCCCAGAGGTAGGGCAGTAGGGAACCCAACCAGTGGCATATCTCTGGCCCGGGCTGGGGAGGGCGGGCACAGGATGAGTGAAAGCAGACCCTCTCTGTGTCTTCTGGAGTTGGCTGTGCCCTCCAGCCATCTGCGCTTGGCTTCCAGGCCAGGCCCTGAACATTTCTGTGTCCCGCCATCTTTCGGGGGCATTGGCCATGGTCTCAAGAGGAGAGGCTGGGCCAGCACTAGCAGTGATGCAGGGGACCTGCCTTCTTCCGCCTTCTTGTTGCGTCTCCTCCAGCTCACCCTCTGTTCCTCCTCCCCCTTCAGTCCTCTCCTGGTCATGAGTCATTTGGCAAGAGGCATGTTGACACTTGGTGACCTGGGTAACTGAATCTTTGTGTTGAGCAAGGGCCTTCACAGCCTGTGCCCAACGTTTCCCAGACTGAGGCACCCTAACCTTTGAACCAGTTCACACCCCATCCTGGCAGAGGGCAAGGTCACTGAATCCATATGGGTTGACATCTCGCCAAGAAAAGCAGTGATTCCTTACCTTCTGTTTGTAGAGTACTCTACTTTGTCAGACTTGATCGGGCTTGTCGTTTGTTCAGCCAGCCAGTGCTTGCATCGTGCCTACTGTGCGCCAGGTTGTAGAAAGGGGAGCGTGATGAGGTCTGTGCCTTTAAGGAGCCTACAGTCTGGCTGAGCAAACATGTGCACAAATAAATAAGTATAAAAATAGTGGGGCTGAAATATGTAAAGTGTAGACCAGGAGAGATGCTTGGTTATGCCAGGGTGTATCAGGAGGGGCTCCACAGAGGAGGTGGCACTCAGTGGGGCAGAAGGTGAGCTGTAATTTTGGGTGGACTTTGGGGGGTCCTTACATTCCAGGCAAGAGGAGCAGTCTGAGCCGTAGTCAGCTCAGGCTTAGAACAAAGCACCACAGACTGGCTGGCTTATACCCCACAGACACTTGTTTCTCATAGTCCTAGAGGCTGGAAGTCTGAAATCAAGATCAGGTTCTGGTGAGGCCCCTCTTCCAGATTGTTTGTTATTGTTTTTAGTTGCTAAGTTGTGTCTGGCTCTTTGAGACCCCTGATTGTAGCCTGCCAAGCTCCTCTGTCCATGGGATTCTCCAGGCAAGATCACTGGGGTAGGTTGCCATTCTCTTCACCAGGGGATCTTTGTGACCCGGGCATCAAACCTGTGTCTCCTGCATTGGCAGGTGGGTTCTTTACTGCTGAACTAGATTGCAGGCTGCCAACATCTTGCTGTGTGCTCACATGATGGAACAGATGAGGGAGCTCTCTGGGGTCTCTACAGACACTAATCCCTATCACGAGGGCTCCAGCCTCAGGATTTAATCACTTCCCCAAGGCCAGCCTCCTCATATCATCACCTTGGGCTTTAGGTTTTCAACATGTAACTTTCAAGGGGATACAAACATTTAATCTATAATGTGTGGTGAGAGACAAGGCTGGGGAGTTGACAGGGATGAACCTTGGAGGGTGTGGTACAGAGAGTCAGGAGTTTGGATTTTATACTATAGCAGCAGGGACCCTTGGAGGGGTTGTAAGCAGAAGAGTTTTGGAAGGATCACCCTGGGAGCCAAGAGCAGGATGGATGAGAGCCTGGAGGCAGAACTGTGACAGGAAGGCAATTTATCTCTTTATCTACTCAAGAGATAAAGCCCGAGATAAGGAAATAAGAGAGGGGAAGGGGAGAAGAGGTTTGAAATGTTAAAATGGTCATCAGTTGGATGTTAGGGCCAAAGGCAGAGATGAGGATTCTCTTCTTATCCCTTCCTTCCGTCAGTTCATCTTGAACACCACTACATGTCACATACTGTGTGGGCACAAAGATGAGAAAGATCTGAGTTCTGCCCCCTGAGAACCACCATCTAGGACAGCACTCTCCAGTCAGGACTGTGAGTTGCACATGTCAGGAGGACAATTTAAGCAGACTTTGACCCCTCCCCTGCCTTGAGGGAGAAGTCGGGGAAGTGATTTATTGGTGCATACATTGGAAGGTTTCAGGGTGTAGTTCTTCAGGTTCAAACTCTTTAGGAATCTGCCCTTTACCATCATGTCTCATCTCTGCTCTGTGTAGACTTCATTTTTTTTTTTTAATGACTAAGCGTTTAGTCAATCTTTTTCCTGTCTTAAAACAACAACAGATATAAATATAGTTGTTTTCCTTCACAGCTTTCTCTTCCTGCTTTCTTATAATTCTGGGATTTTTGTTTTTGTTTTGACTTTAGAGTTACGTTTTCTTATATTTAAATTTTGGTAAGAAGACACATATGTATAAAATACACCATCTTAACCGTTTTCAAGTGTAGCATCACATTAATGACATTCACATTATGTAGCTTCGTTTTAAGGTCAGCTTTCCCTAACAATTCCAGTCTGACCTCTTAGCAGCTTAACAAGCCCAGTGGAAGGGGTGAGAATTCTGGGATCGGGTCCTCTTGGCCCCACCTGGCCAAGTGCACACCCTAGCCAATCACTGTGGGCTTGATGATAAGTCAGCCTGGATCACATGCCTGCCCTGGAGGTGAGATAGGGGCTGAGGCTGCGGGATGGACACTCAAAGGGAAAGTGAGGTGCTGCTGCTGAAAGAATGGGAAGTGAATGCCAGGGACACAAAAACAGATTCCCCTGCAGGCACATAGGACCTGAGTGTGTAACGAAGGCAGGGTAGAGATTGGTTGGTTCCTCAAGAGGTCTGTGTGTAAGTGCTGTGTAATCAAGCATCTGTCATGTGCAAGGACTGTGGCAGTGTGACAGTCCAAAGAGACTCATTTGCTCAAGTTGAACTACTGGGGGAGAGAAGAGTTGGATGTAAATAACCGCTCCAGGATGTAGATGTGGTGAGTGCCTGGGGAGGGGTCAGGATTGCTTCGTGGAGTGCTGCCTGGAAGGCCAGGCAGGAGTTGGGCATACGGGTACCACCAGTGTGGTTCCCCACATGGGGCACGGGTGCCTGCTGTCTGCCCACTGCTTGATGCCAGCCGCTGCTAATGCCATTCTTGCTTTAGGCCCTCCCCCGCTTCCCTGGACCTCTGCCTCCCACTGGCTGCTCCAGAGTCTCAGATGAGACCACCCTGGGCGCCTGAGAGGGGGCTGGAGTTGGGTGCCCCCACCTGCAAGCAGGGCAGGTCCGAAGTGCGCCCCTCCTCCTGCAGGCCTCTCCCTGGAACGCCTGCCCAACTCCATTGCTTCCCGCCCCCGCCTGACCGAGAGGGAGGAGGAAGTGATCACCTGTTTTGAGAGAGCCTCCTGGATCGCTCAGGTGTTCCTGCAGGAACTGGAGAAGGTAAGCTGGAAATGACAACCCCGTCGTCATCACTGCCGTCTGCTGAGCATGTGTATCTGTGCACCACCCAGCCCTCCAGTCTCGCCAACTAACCCCATAGGTTATGCTTGTGCAAATTAGAAAAGAGGGCCCTGCACCCATCCTTAAGATGCTCTGGAAACTCCTTATAGTACCCTGATCCTGTTAGCATGAGACTCTTTACTGCCAGAAAACAGTTTTACTAAATAGAAGAGTCCACACTGTCTGTGGGGAGCCGGCAAACTCCTTGATGAGCTCAGCTCGTATGACCAAGTTTGACAGCCCTGTTTGAGACAGCCCTCACAACAGCTCTATGAAGTAGGTATTATATGCATCCCTGTTTAATAGATGATTCTTAGGTTAGTCTGTTTGCCCACTCCTCTCCCCTTGGAGGGCTTTCCCGGGTGGCTCAGTGGTAAAGAATCCATCTGCCACTGCAGGAGACACAGATTCAATCCTGGGTCAGGAGGATCCCCTGGAGAAGGAAATGACAACCCACTCCAGTATTCTTGCCTGGGAAATACCCCCATAGACAGAGGAGCCTGGCGGGCTACAGTCCATGGGGTCTCAAAGAGTTGAACATGACTTAGTGACTGATCACCACCACCCATTCCCCTTGGAAGGGCGCAGTCAGGCCAGTCCTTGTAGACAATCTTCTCAACTCTCAGGTGCCCTGGGAGTCCCTTACTGGCTCCCCTGGTGGGAAAGAGGCCCATTCTTAAAGCTGCAGAAACAGGACTCGAGTGTATTTCCTGGCACAGGTCCACGTGGAGACTTGAGTTGACCTCTGCCAAGGTCACATGCAGTGTTTTAGAAGCTCTTCACATTTGAATTATATATGGTTTGAAGGAAGCATTCAGGAAAAAGAGAAAGTCACCCATTCAGTAGAAGCCTGGCCTTTGGACTCATTAAAGGGGATGATGCAGGCGATGAGCTGTAATGGTCTTCAGGGCTGGAATCAGCACCCCGGGGACTCTGGGCTCACAGATGGGCCTCGATAACTGGTTATGTGGGTCCAGGGAGGGCAGGCCGTGGAACCCTGTGCATTCTTGGCAAGACTGGGTGTGCCTTCTAAGACCCAGCCCCAACCTCTGAGGAACTAAGAATCCTTCTTAAACCTACGTCAGTTTTTTAAAAATAAGGCGGATGGCTCGTTAATTTTTTTCCCCTTGGATCAGAGAGGGAGGTGGCATAGTGAAGGCAGGCCCTCCCAGAGCTGAGCTTAAGTGACAGCTCAGTTAATAATATAGTTGTTCCTCAGCTTCCCCAGAGACCCGGGGTCAGCCATCCAGCTGTTCTGAGGTATGTGACAGGGCCAGTGCAGTGCCTGGCGTTTGGTAGGCACTTGAGTGCTTGTTGAATGAATGTACCAATAAATACAGAGCCCGGAATGTGTAGCTGGCCAGACTTGAGTCTGAGATCATGGCTCAAGCCAGCTTTGTGTTCTCAGGCACTTTCTGAGCCTCAGTTTCCTCTGAAGTGCAAATAAAACCAGCATTGAAAGGCTGTTATGGGCATCTGGTATTTGCATGCAGAGAATGGTTTAGACTTATTTTATTTATTTATTTTTTCTGAAGGGTAGTGTTTTATTTGAAAGACAGCATGGACTTCATACATATCCCTTATCAATGCCTTTAAAACCAAACAACTTTAAAATTTAGCAAGTTTCTCCAAGTACAAAAATACACGTTTATTACATACGGTAGTAAAATTTGTCAAGATACACAAAATCAAAGCATTTTAGATAAAGCATTGGTCTAATATATTATAGATTGACAGAGTATAATAAAAATGACATGTAGTCTGTCTTCAAATCATACAATATAATACTTAGTGGGTAGGAAACTATCCACTCAGTTTAAAGCATAGAAGATGCTGAGGTTCTTCCGTAACCATTGCTAGTCTCTGTGTTCCCTTAGATACTCCTGTAACATTTCATGTGAATAGTTAATATTGCTGGAAAGTATTATATTGTAGACTTACTTTAAATGGAAGCAGGTCAGGTTGCATTTGGTCTGAATACTGAGCTATGTGTCCCTGAGGTGCCTGGGGGCTTGGGAAGTGCTGGAGCCGCTGCCACCGCCTGGGCTGAGCCTGGCCCCAGCCCCTCAGCCTTGGAACCTGCAGACAGCAGCTGTCTCTGTGTCCCCCTTGCTAGGTCACAAGTAACACCACATCCCGGCACCTGAAAGGCTCGCACCCAGTCGACTACGAGCTCACCTACTTCCTGGAAGCCGCCCTCCAGAGCGCTTATGTGACGAACTTGAAGAAGGGGTAGGTCGCCGGCAGACGAGCAGGATCTGGTCATTTCTTCCCATCCTGGAAGCTGCTCACAGTGGTCTCGCTGAATCAGGTCCCCCTTGTCTCTTGGGGATGTGTGTGTGGACTCCCTGGAGAGGACAACGGGGGGTTGGCTTGTTCCTGTCTTGTCAGATGAGCGTGCCCAGGAGCTTGGGACCGGGGCTGGGCTTCAGGAAGCTGCTGAAGCAGTGAAGCCTGCACGTGTTGCAGGATGGTTGTCTTTAGAAGCGGAGGTTCCGGGAGCCTGACGGGGTATGGGAAGAGTGAAGGGCAGTGAGCCAGGCGGTCTGGTGGTGGTTGCTGTCGCCTGAAGTGTCAGCTGGTCATTTCGCTTCTCTGAGCCTCATTCTCTCCAAAATATAATGGAAAAGGCAATTCCTGCTTGTTCCATCTTTCAGGGGGCTGTGAGATGCCAGGGGAGATGTGAAAGTAAAGGCTTGGCATTGTTTTGGGGGTGCAACTGCCTGCATATGAGGTGGCAAGAAGCTCGTTCTCCTGTGTGTTGACTGGAGAGCCCTGGGATGCACAAACATGGGCCGAGAACCCCTTTCTTAGTCTTTTGCTCCTTGGGGTTAAGAAGCGCGCCCTCCTTGTGAAGACCTGGTGGATGTTCCCACCTGCTGGGGTTGGGGCTGGGGTGTAGGTGCCAGGCCCAGCGTGGTGTTTCACGGGGTGCATTGGGTGGTGGTGGAGATGGAAGAAGAGGCAACCCAACCTGGGAGGGTGTGTTGCTGGCAGTGTTGGGTCTTTGGCGGTTCTACAGGGCTCAAGGCCTCCACCAGGCCGGAGACTGGCAGGCAGGGGCCTGGGCTTCCTGTGCCCCGAGTCCCTTAGCATCATTACCGCCTTCTGCAGACACTGGAGGGGCTGTGAGGACGTCCAGGCAAGCAGGGGGACTGGGGGAGTGGGGACTCGTGTGCTCGATGGAGGTGGTCACTGTGCAGGCTGGGCGAACACCTCGCCTTTCTCAGGCCTCCCAGGCGGAGGTGGGCCTGCCACACAGGTTCCCTCCTCCCCACAGGTGAGGAAACAGGGTCGGGATCAGCTTTCTTTGCTCTGACTGGCTCGAGTCCTCTGAAGCCCCTGGGTCATTTTTGGTGTGATTCATTTTGTTAAATTCCACTCTATTCATTCTTTTAACATTTTTGGAGTAGAAGACTCTTACACAGGAAACCAAATTAAAAAGGTACAGGAGACAATAAGTTTTCCTTCCATCTCCACCCCCTGCCTCCTGGTTCCTCTGTAGGCAGTGTTCCTAGGCTCTTGTGTCATTCCAAGATAGTTAGCAGCGTTCCTAAGTGATTATATGCATGTAGTATTTTCTTCCTTTTTAAAATACATATTCTCCCATTTGCCTTTTTGCATTTAAAATGTATCTCTTGGAGATTGTTCCACATCAGAGCTGCCTTTTCTTCACATTGCTGCATAGTATTTGCAGTGCCCTGTAGTTCATATGTCCTACTTCAGATGTCCTCAGTTTACTGGGAACTGGTTTACTCAGTTCCCGACTGAGGAACAAATAGGTCACTTCCAGACTTGGGCTCTTTTCAGCATATTCCAGAGTCCAGAACAGAACCACACCGGTGCATTATTTCAGTGGGAACCTACAGGGTAAATTCTAACAGAGGGACTTTCTGGATTAAAAGGTATGCGCATTGGTCATTTCACTAGAGATGGCCAGCTTAGACCTCACGTGTGTGTTAGTCGCTCAGTCGTGTCCGACTCTGCGACCCCATGAGCTGTAGCCCGCCAGGCTCCTCTGTCCCTGGTATTCTCCAGGCAAGAATACTGGAGTGGATTGCCATTCCATTCTCCAGAGGAACTTCCCAACCCAGGGCTCAAACCCTGGTCTCCTGCCTTGCAGGCAGGTTCTTTACCATTTGAGCTACAGGGAAGTCCTGCTTGAGCTACAGAGATGGCCAGCTTGGACCTCGTAGGGGTTTCCATTCCTGTGCCACCAAGATGTGTGGGAGAGGCTGCTCTGTAAGCTCTCACAGCGCAGTGCAAGCTTTTTTAAGAAAAGTTTTATTGAAATATAGTTGATTTACAGAGTTGTGTTAGCTTCAGGTATACAGCCAAGTGCTTCAGTTGTACATATATGTACATGTATTTGTCTATATTCTTTTCCTTTACAGGTTAATACAAAATATTGATTATAGTTTCCTGTGCTATACAGTAGGTCCTTATTGGTTATCTATTTTTTATATAGTAGTATGTGTATTTTAATCCCAAATACCTAATTTTTATCTCTCCCTTCCCCAAAACGAACAATTTATTGATCACTCCTTCCTTCCTAGTTTATATAAGTAATATGTTTATGGTGGAAAATTTGAAAAATACTGAAAAATACAAAATAGACAAATTAAAAACCACATATTCAATCTTCATATCAGAAACTGGCAAATTATGACCTTTTGACCAGTCACCTGCTTTTGTAAGGTTGTTTTTAAAACACAGCTCTCCCATTGGTTTAGATAGCTTTTAGATCTATGGCTGCGTTAGAGCAACTACAGAGTTACATGACTCCAAGCCTAAGATATTTACAGTCTGACTCTGTACAGAAGAAAATTTTCCAGCTCCCATACTCCAGATAATCACTATTAATATTTGATATATGTCTTTTCACATTTTCCTATGTATAGATATACAGGTGTATTTTTTTCTTTTTTTTTAAACAGCAACAAAACAGTATCATAATTCATAGGACGCTGCTTTCTGGCCTGCGTTTTCCACTCAGGGCTTGGTTGCAAGCCTCTTTTCTGCCCTTGCTCATCGCTTTTCCCTATGAAGTTGCTCCCTGTGGGGTCAGGGGAAGATGACCAGGCCCACCCTGCAGGTGGGCTTAGAACTTGGTGGGCTACGTGGCTGGGACGGTCATCCTTGAGCTGGGCTTTGAGGGAAGGGAGATTCCCAGGGACAGGAGGAATCTGGGTGGGGCAGAAGATAGGATGGGGCTGAGGATTCTAGATGGGGAACTTGGGACACTCCAAGGCAAATACACCTGGGAAACAGTGAGTTAAAGACTTCCCAAATCCTGTAGGAACTCCAAGGAGCTTGAATGCAGCTGGTAAATTTTCAGGAGGAGCCAAAGGCGTGTAAAGTTTTCAGCTTGGTTTGACATGGAGCCCTTGTTTGGGATGGAACTCTGAGGGGGATCAGCCGGCTGGAGGCATGGTTTCTGGCCCAGGTAGCTTTTCCATCCAGCAGGCATTCCAGTCCCATCAGAGCCACATCCCATTTGGGGTGTTGGAAGCTCTGAGCTTCAGCGCTTAATACCTGGAAGAGAAGGAAGCAGAGTCCTTGCCCAGAATGCGGAGCAGGCCGTGGCGAGGCCACTCCCCGGAGGCAGAGGTGGCTGAGATGGCCGGAGGTGGGCCCGGGCCTGGGGACAGGTGGTCCTGCCCCAGCTGGACCCCAGCCTGGAGGAGACCTGTGCCCCTTCCTTTCCCCCTATCCTGCCCTCCTGATAGAGGCAGTGGGTTGCCCCACAAGTCCTGTCCTCCAAATGGTAAGAAAAGGGAAACGGTCCCGGCCAGGGACACAGGCTCCCTCCTTGCTCTTCCCTCATACGCGAACACCCAGCCCAGCACCCTATTTGTCACAGCTGCTTAGAAAGTCATTATCATTTATTTGTATTATTTTTTAGAAGCACTCCACAGCTAGATGGGCAGCTGCCTCAAGCTTTAAATTTACACTTACAAAGAAAAAACTCTCAAGTGCTAGGCCAGGGAGGTGGTGGTGTCCCCATTTGGGATGCAAGGATCAGGAGGCCCAGAGAGCCGAGGCAGTTTTCTTCCCAAGGGTGGTACTGGCCTGGGTGCCCCTGGGTGCCTCACACCAACCAGGCCAGGCAGGTGGGGCCATTGGGTGGCACCCTGTCTCCTCTAGCTCCATCCACCATCTGCTATTTTGTTCTTATTTGATTACTGAACCTCAGTTTCAGTGAGATGGTGACCTGGCAGGCTGGTTCCTGTTTTTACTGCTCAGGCAGCTGCCACCTGGCTGGTTCCCTTTAGCAGGAGACTGTTGTCACCCTGATTTTGCAAATAAAGTTTTATTGGCACATAGCAACACCCATTATTTGCATATTGTCTCACCCACAGAACTGAGTAGTTGGGCTTGAGACTGGATGGCTAGTCCTAAAATATTTATTCCCTGGCCCTTTACAGAAAAGAGTTTGCTGACACCTGCTCTCTGCTTAAGAACTCCTTCCTGTCAGGGCCTCTCGCAGGAGAAGAGGTGCTCTTTTTCTGTAGGGGAGCCCTGTGGAGCAGAGGAGTAGATTTTGGGGGGAGGGGACAGTTCTTTTTGATGGCATTGCATGGCTTGTGGGAGCTTAATTTCCCGACCAGGGATGGTACCTGGGCCGCAGCAGTGAAAGCGCCAAGCCCTAACCACTGGACTGCCAGTGAGTTCCCCAGGTGGTTCAGATTTTAGCGTTCTGTGCCCTTCATTCATTCATAAGGAATACTCCTTTTGCTAATACATGCCACGCGTTAAGTGCTGAATTTGTGCATTGCTTGCTTGTGTACTTTGTCTTTCCAGCACTCCTCTGAGGTAAGTACTGTCATTCACATCCCCACTTGACAGATGGGAAACTGAGGCACAGAGAACACAAGTGACTTGTCCGGAGCAGAGCTAGGACTGTGTATGCTGGTCTTGCCTCACACCATTAACCACCAGGCTACACTGCCCACAGCAGATACCAGGTTAAGACCCCATGGCCACCCCCTGAGGTGCTCACAGCCTGCCACATGTTCCTGCGAGTATGCCCCTGCTTGGTGTGTGTGGTCTCAGCTTCTGGTTTGAAGAGTCGGTGGTCATCAGAGCAGGGCTGAGGAATGGGGAGGCACTCAGTGACCCTGAGTGCACTCTTCCTCTGCCCCCACCCTCACCTCTAACAGGGGGTCTCTGTCTTGCATCCCAGGGTGTGAGGGTCCAAGAGGAGAGTGGGAATGAAAAGACACTGGCGTATGGAATTCAGAGCACTGTTAACTCCCTCTCCATTGAGCTCCCCTTCCTTTCACCCCTCAGGGCTGCCTGCTCCCTTCCCCATACCGGTTTTTCTGCTGGTGTGACGAGGTCAAGGTGAGCATCTTGGACAGCCAGGAGGGAAGGAGAGAGCCAGCAGTTGTCAAGCACATGCTGTGTGCCAAGCTGGACCATGTGCTCTGTGAAGGAGGTCATGTGACCCCCGGGGCCAGGGCTCAAATGAACTTGAGTCAGTTGCTTGACATCACTCCCTGGGGTTCCAGCTTCAGATTTGAGTGGCCTGGAAACCCACGCCACTTAAGGTTTCGGGGGTGTCAGAGGGCAGCCATGGCACCTGTGGGGTGTGTGGGAGAAGGACAGGGTCCTGATGATCCTTGCTGTGCTGAGTCAGGGCTCCGCTTCCTTCTCTGGGACCCTGAGTCACATTCTTAGAGAGTGGCTCCTCTTCCGGAACCAGGCCTGCTCCTCCCTAGAGTAGGCCTGCTTCCTGCCCTGTCTTTGTTCCGCACACTCAGGCTGTGTGCGTCTGTGTGTGTGTGTGTGCGTGCACGCACCCCTTGTGGGCAGAGGCATTAACCAACCATCACCCCTCCGGGAAAGCCCACGTCATTTTGCTTCGTTTTCTGTGGCTGTCACTTTGTTCCCCTGTCTTTGTCCTCTATCTCCTGAAGCACAAATTTTGGTCCTTAAAGCCAGGATGCCAACTCCCCCAACCCCTGCTCCACCCTGCCTCCCACATATAGACAAATAGAGATTGAATCATCATTTGTTTCCCAGCGAACAGCCCGAACATTTGAAAGCCTGAGTGTGAGGAGCAGTTCTCAGGATGTTGGCAGCAGCTCGGTCCTTCCCTCTCTGTTTCCTATGAACTCATCCAGCCCAGAGGTGACCCTGGAATGTGACAAAGATAAAGTAGTCCCGGGTGCCTGGGTGGGCTTTGAATAATGTCTTTACACCTTTCTTCTTGATAGTCGCCAATATTTGTTGAATACTTACTGCATGTCAGGCAGAATGCTGATGCCTTTACATGTAATCCTATAAAGTTGGAACTAGTAATATCCCCATTTTCCTGAAGGAGAGTTTAAGGAACTTGCCCAAAGTCACAAGGCCAACAGTTGGTGTTGCCTCCAAACCTGGTGCTGAACTGTCTGTCCCACCCCACAGCCTGACCGCACTTGAGAACCACTGTCTTAGCTCAAGGTGCAAGAGGCAGGGTCGGGGGGAGACTGGGATGCAGATACCTGACACCCCCGTCACCGTCTCTGGAGCAGCCCTGGAGAGTCTTTTAAAGGGCTCCAGAGCCGTTTCCTGGTGGTTAAATTTCACTCCCATTGTCTGGGCTCTTGGGGTGTTTGGGAAGAGTTGGGGAAAGGTGGCTAAGATGGAAAAGCCCTGAGGAGAGCCCAGCAGCTCATCTCCCAGCTTGCTGCTGAGAGCCCTGAGTGTCGCCCCCAGCCGCCTGGGCCGGATGAGGACCCTCCTTACAGAGCCCGCGTCTGAGCGGGAGCTGTAGGAGCCGTGTGTGGACGGTGGACAGTGCCCTGTGCTGGAGGAAAAGAAGGCAGGGAGCTGGGCGCCGCCTGGGACAGGGTGGACTCTAGGGAGACACTGTGTTCTGACAGGCTGGGCGGAGTGGAGTCCCTGGGGCTCCGGCACTGTTGGGTGTTAGAGGACATTTGTTAGGGCCTAAAGAACAGGGGGAGGTGGTGGTATCTGCTTCTCAGACTCTGGGCTGGAATCTGAGAGCCGGAGCTCATTCCCATGTGGGCATGGTGTGGACCCAGGCTCCAGAGGATCAGAGGAGACCCTGCTGAGAACGGGGTGCTCAGCCCCAAGGGCCAGATGACCACGAGTAGTGCTGGCTCCCAGGGCCCAACCTGTAGAGAATTGAGGATTGATTCCTCCAGTTGAGGATCTGAAATAACTTAAAGGGTGTGGTGCTCTCCACTGTGCAGTGTGAGTGGTGTTTGCTTGGCCTCCAGACAGTGCTTCTCCTTTAACCCTGAGCTTCACTGAGGCCTGGGCCTCCCTCATGCTGCCCGCTTACTCATTCAGTGTCTGAGGGACATTCATTTTTTCCAAGGGCCTTGCCCTATTGATCCAGCAGTTAATTTCCCCAGCTGACTCCTGCCCCTTGCTCTGTGACTGATGGCAAAGTTCCTAATTGACCTGGGACTGAAAGTGCTGGCCCGAAAGTCCCGAGTTAGAAGGCCCCTCCCCAAGGGCAGGGACCTGGGGTACCTGGGTTCCACTTCCCCCTCGCTGCCACCAGAGGGCAGCCGTGGACTCTGGTTGGAGCCTCGCCCCAGGCAGTTCTGCGGATGCCGACTACCAGGAGGAGGCATCTCTCAGTTGGGGGTTGGTGAGCCCAAGGTCTTGGCTGTGGGGGAGGCTTGGTTCTCCTTTGCATGAAGCAGTTCCAGGAGTGAAGCAGCAGCGGGTAGCTGAGGGTGGTGCAATGCCAGGGACACTGTTGATGACCCTGACCTCACTAGAACTGGGTCTCTGAGCATCTCCCAAGAAAAGAATGTGAGCTGACTTGTCTCCTTCCCCCACAGTGGGCAAGGGGCCATTTCTCCTTAGAGTGTTTTTTTTTTCCCTTCTGTCTCCCTAGATGTACAGAGCCCATTCTTGGCTCAGGTCTGGCAGCCAGCTTGGGTTATGTGGGTCGAACCAGGTGGGCTGAATGTTTTGTGCGTGCTTTTTAAAAAGTTTTCTATTTTTTTTTAAATCAATAAAGCAATATATGTTCTTTGTACCAAAACCAAACAATAGAGAAGGGAATGAGAAGGGAATGTGTGTTTTCTAAGGGAGTTGCAGGGCTTGGCAGGCTGTGAAGCCTTATGAAAACACCCTCCCTTTTACTGTGTGTGTGTGTAGGTACCTTAGAAAACCCAGCCTGCTATTAAGTATAACCCAGTGAAGGATGTGTCCAATCAGCAGTAATTTAGTATTCTCATCAGCCACCCAGTATCTGCAGTGCTGGGGGAGGGCAGGAGACGGATGGCTCAAGGGGGCATCCAGGGAGCAGAGTCACCCAACGGCAAAACCCAGGAGAGCCTCCTGGTGGTCACGGAAGAGACCTCTTTAGGCAAAGGGAGAACTTGGAGGCCCATCAGAGAAGGCACATCCTTCCAGCCTCTCTCAATGCACAGTCTTTACTTATTGTCCTTACCACCACCCATCCCCGACCTCGCTAGAACAGTCCCCTTGCTTGGATGTCCTCAGGGCCCTGCACGGAAGTGTCACAGTCTTTTTCTGGGGTTGAGAGTGAAGAGGAGAGCTTTAGTTTTTGAAAATGATGATGTGGTTCTGTGGCAGGAAGGAGTAGCTTGATAACCATTTGAACTTCACCTGACCCTGTCTTCTGGTTCAGTTCTCCAGCTGTTGAGACCTGGCTGTGCATTTCTGGGTCTTTGACCAGAAACATCTCATACACGATTAGCAGTGCCAGCCCTGAAACAGAGACTTCTGGCCGGGGCCATGCATACCAGAGCCTGTTTAGGTTCCATTCAGTGGTAATTCCATGTATTTTCTCATTCCCTGTTTCTCATTCTCTCCCTCAAGAAAATTTGTTGAGCACCCTACTGTATGCAAAATATTTTGCTAAGCTCTTGAATAAATCAGGAGCATGGCTAAATTTATAGACCATGAGCTCCTTACGTGCAAGCCCATAAATGAGCTATTCATTTATCATCAGTCTCTTAATTCATTCCCCCTGTACTAGTTGGATGCCTGTTGAGAACAGGTAGTTGGTGTTCAGTATCCAGTTCAGTTCTGTCACTCAGCTGTGTCCGACTCTTTGCAACCCCATGGACTGCAGCGCTCCAGGCTTCCCTGTCCATCACCAGCTCCCGGAGCTTGCTCAAACTCATGTCCATTGAGTCGGACAATATCCAGGTACTTGGTATGCCGTGAGCCCTTTGAAAAGACTTAGTCGAGGGAGTCCTGGAGGTCAGATAGCCAGGAAAGGGAAGTGTAACTGTGCCAAGTCAGAACACCGTTGTCTTTCTGGAGGGTCTGGTTAGCTAGAAGGGAGTGAAATCTGAATCCCTTGGTGCCTGCAGGGAGCCCACCTTTTCCATTGCGTGAGTGATGGCCTGAAAAGGCAGGCGTCTTCAGGGCTTTAATTTTCCCCTTGGAGAATGGATGGATTTATTCCACAATAATTTCTTGAGTGCCTCCTGTGTTCCAAGCATTGAGCTGGTACCCAGAAATATGAAGCTTCCCTCACCAACCTCATTAGAAGTTGCAAAGACTGAATGAGATAAAGTGCTTTCCAAAATCCTCCCCACTGCTTGCTGTTGACCAGGGGCCCTGGGGAGCTTGCCACCTCCTTGCATAGCCCACCTGCAGGCCACTCTAAGACAGGTTGTTTCCGTTGACCCATGACTGCACGCACATCTCTTTCTCTCTGCTCCTGACCAGCCAGGGTTTGCTTGAGTTGGAATCCATGGCCTCCTGGCTTGTCTGCATGCAGCCTGATTCTGGGCCAGGGTTTGTTGGAGGCTCCTGATTGGATATTGTTTAAAGTGGCAGCTTTGCTCAGAAAGGTCAATGTGAGAGATTGGAACAAAGAGATCTTTCAAACTGGCCTCTCACGGGGTTCAGAAAAGTCCCAGCTCTACCTGGCATCATCAGTTTAGACCTGCGACAGGATTATTCAGGCTGGTGGGAGAGACCCCAGCTTGTTTCCCATTTCCTGGAGGGGTGAGCTGAGGGAGAGGGGCATTCCTGACATTTCAGAACAGATCAGCATTGGCCAGGAGCCTGGGTCTCTCCCTGTCTAGCTCCGGCCACCGGAACCTTTGTCGGTTTTTCTCTTTATCTGCATTCAATAAAAATTGGAACTTACCCAAAAGATGCCTAAGGGTGATTACTTTGCTAAAAAATTCTTGGAAGCTTATTTAGATGCCCAGTTCCCTTACAGATTTGAAAACAATAAAAATATACAACTTTGGGAGCACAAGATCTTGTTAAAATACAGTGCTTATTCCTAAATTGTGTGTGTATTGGGAGAAACAGGATCCCTGGGAGTCTGCATTTCTCCCAAATCCCCAGGCAATGCCAGTACTGCTGACCTGGGAGTACTTTCTGAGTGTTGATGATATAGAAACTACAGGCAGAGAGAGGACAGTCCTTGCCTTGCAGTGGGAAGAAGGGATCATAGTCCTTGTTGGCTCTGGCCTCCTGGTAGCAGCCTTGGCCAGGCTGCCAGGGAGGAGGCTGGCAGGTAGCCCACAGAGTGGAAAATCACCCACAGGTCCGGGGCACTCCTGGCTTCTTCTGGGCCAAAGGGGCCCTGGGCAGCCCCAGGGTCCAGCCTTCCTCAGCCTGTGGCCCAGCTGCTCCAGCAGAGCTCTCCCGCAGCTGAGTTCCCAGAGCCAGCCGTTTCCTGTCTTCTGAGAATTCATGCATCTTTTCTCACTCTTCTAATAGTGGTGGCCGTGTGGTTTTCCTCTCAGCTGCCCCTGCTGTCCACCTCTGGGTCCTTCTCCAAGGCAGAGTCCTCAGTGGGCTTGAAGGGCTTCTGCTGCAGACTCTTGCTTTCGGGCTTGGGGCTCCCAGCCTGTCCCTGGGTGTGGTCTGCCTATCAGGGAGTCCTATTCTTGTGTCCCCTGTGGGCGGGGCTGATGGAAGGAGAAAGATGGACACAAAACTGGAGCAGCCCCTTGGGTACTTCCTCCCCCTCTACTCATTAGCTTCTGAACTTCCGTGCAAAATAATGTGGCAAATTAAAACATAAGTAATGTGACCTTTAGGACCCAGATTAGAAAGGAAAATAGGGAAGATAGCTAATACTCAGTAAGTCTATACCACATGCCTGCTGTCCTCAGGGCTTCACATATATTCGTCTTCCTGACAGCACTGGGAGCAAATGAGGAATCCTCCTGCAGACAGGGAGACTAGAAGTCAGATTGGCTACCTCACTTTCCTAAGATTGCAGATTTAGGATCTGGCTGCAAAGCCAGGGTTTCCATGTCAGGTTGTTCCTCCTGGAACCTGATTGCTTAGCATAGGAGAACTGGAAGGCATTGAGGAATCGACTAAATCAGTGGTTCCCAAACTTGAATGTCATTGGGACCCTCTTGGAGTTTGATAGAACATGGATTGCTGGACTCCACAGCAGAATTTCTGACCCAGCAGATCTGGAGTAGGGATCCTCAGAATTTGCATTTCTAACAAGTTCCCCTGATGCTAATGCCGCTGGTCCCACCTTAATACCTCTAGTGGCACACAAATGGCTGTAAGTGATACACGGACTAAGGTTTTTAAAGTACTTCTGAAAAAAAAAAGTACTTCTGTATGTAATATTTGTTAGCAAAAAAGAAATGCGAAACCTGAAGCCAAACAACTTGTACACCAAATCCATGATTTCAGGTATGTTTGATGAAGGTGGGATGTCTACTGAAGTAAAAAGAAAGAAGATATTAAGAAAAGTATTGCACAAAGCAGTAACACTAATGGTGTACAGCTAGTAGCCAAAAGTGTAGATGTGGCATGTAGATGATAGGAGTCTGGGAGATGCTGTTTGAAACTGAAGGTGTGACTTTATAGAGGAGGGGGGCTGTGCGCAGTCCCCTGAAGGTGAACTCTGCCTTCAGTAGCAGCCCCCAGACAAGAAGTCTCTAAGGAGCCTGTGGTGCCCTGTGCTTCATGCCCTTCCTGGCTCTTTAGAAGCTCTGGACAGACTAGGGAAGATTGCTGTGATTCTTATTCTATCTCCCAGGTCTTAGTCTCCATTGTCAATCTTACAAACGGGGATCAAAATTTATAATGTTGCTTGCTTGCTTGTCAGAAACCAGAGGTTTCCGGAAGGCAAGGAATTGAGCTTCTGTCCTTTTATGGCTCCAAGCTCAAAGTCCCCAGGAATCTGTTTCATGCATAAAAGCTGCAGGAGGGACTCATGTGACTTCCCGAGTGGTCACCTTTGGCTTTTTATCCTCTTTCATTTCTAAATTTGCTTCCCTGGCAGCTACTGATTTTCCTTGTGATCTAGAGAACCCCCCAGAACAAGTGAGGGCATTTGCTGAGCACATGCTGTATGCCCAGGCTGAGCTTCAGGAACAAGACAGGAACCCTGCCCTCAGGGGGTGCAAAGTGCGAAAGGGGGTCAGCCTGTAAATGGGAAATGACCGCAGTGTCATGCTTGCTTCGAAAGAGAACTTAACATGAGGCAAGAGCTACACAGTCAGGAGGGCCTGGGAAGGCTGCAAGGAGGAGGTAATATCGAAAGTGATGTGTAAAGACACAGGTGTTTTTTTTAAGGATGTGTAGGGGAAGGGGGAGAAGGCAGTGGCAACCCATTCTTGCCTGGAGAATCCCGGGGACGGCAGAGCCTGGTGGGCTGCCGTCTATGGGGTCGCACAGAGTCGGACACGACTGAAGTGACTTAGCAGCAGTAGCAGGGGAAGGGCTCTTAAAGGCAGTGAGGGAAGCCTGTGCCAAGACTTGACATAGGGAAAGTTGTTCAGAAAGGACTCAGGTGGTGAGAGATGCCATGGGAGAGAGGCAAGGAGCAGGCCTGACAGCCCTGTGAGGGCCTCAACTGGATTCTGTAAGCCTGGGGGGACCAACGAAAAGCAAACGTGGAGGGAAACAAGATGTCTCCTGCGTGTCAGGTGGAGTCCTCAAGGGACAGTGGCAGCAGTTTTTCACACTCAGGTCACACCCATCAGTGGGTTGCATAATCTACTTAGTGGGCTGCTGCGAGCATTTTTCAAAAGGGGAAGTCGCAGGAAATGTAAAATAGAACATATCAGTGGATTGCCGTGCATGTAGTAGAAACGTACTTCAGTTCTATGTAAGCAGTGTGTGCATATATATAGGGTTGCAATGTCAGGCATATTTCTTACTGTGGATCACACTTTAAAAAGCTTAAGGCTCAGAGGCCTGACTGGAGTGGGCGAGACCAGCTGTTGCTGTCATCTAGGCCCCAGGTGATGTAAGGACTAAGAGGAGGGGATGGATTCCAGTGTAGACCAGAGGTGGTGGGTGAAGATGGAGAATTTGAGGCTGACCTCAAGTCTGAAAGTTTGACACTAGCCCAGAGTACTTGGGCCAGAATGATATCTTTGAAATAACCCGATCCTTTTTTTTTTTTTAATTGAGGGTAATTTCTTTACAATTGTGCATAAACCACTTGTTGTGTTGGCTTCTGCCATACATCGACATGAATCAGCCATAGGTATACCTATGTCCCTTCCCTCTTGAACTTCCCTCCTTCCTCCCACCCCGTCCCCCCGCCCCCCCCCCCCCCAGGTTGTCACAGAGCAGCTGGTTGAGCTCCCTGCGTCATATAACAAATTCCCTCTGGCTCTCTGAAAGACCCAATCTTGGTCCCTTTCTGATGGTGAACTGGAGGCCTGGGTTTCTGGAGGGCTGTAGGAAAGAGGAAGCCTTTGTATTCTTTGATCAGTGAAGTCCTGGGCCCCTAGGATCCTGGTGTTACAGTTCTGACCTTTCTTACCAAGTACTGGATGTTGTCGGGTAACATTCAAATGGGCAGGCTCCTCCTAGCATCCTCAGGTTTGATGAGGATGTCTTTGTGGGAACTAGGCTGGTAACGACCCTGCTTCTGTTGTCTTCCCACTAGGAACATCGTGAAAGGCATGAAAGAGCTCCG
Organism: Bos indicus; assembly: GCF_029378745.1. Classification (NCBI taxonomy): domain Eukaryota; kingdom Metazoa; phylum Chordata; class Mammalia; order Artiodactyla; family Bovidae; genus Bos; species Bos indicus. Next base: position 29,164,450 of record NC_091770.1, read on the forward strand.
GGAGGTGCTACGCACTGTGGAGACCAAAGCAACTCAGAACTTCAAAGTGGTAATGGAGGAGCCCCAGGGCTGGGTGCTGGCTCTGGCTGGTTTATTCAGGGGTTGATTTCAGCAGGAGGCTGCAGAAGTCCTAGCAGGCAACCCCTGAATCAGGGATGACCATATGTCGCGTGCACGTGTGCGTGTGTATCCTCCCCTGTCATGCTCACGGCAGACATTGCTAGTCAACCGCAGCATTCTTTTCCTCCAAGCCTGGGACACGCCCTCAGCATCCTTCTCATCACAGCACTGTGCATAGCCCCTCACATTAGATCAGTGCTGAAGCCTCCTGACATCCCTTCCTAGCACGGTGGTGTGCTACTTCTCAGGCTTTTGTTTCTGATCTTAATAAAGAACTTTGGCTCGCTTTCCTGCCCCACTTCAGGCCTGCCCTCTTAGGCTTTTATTCACCCCGAATCAGAGCCACAGCTGCTTCTCACTCTACACTTCTCTGTCAAATATCAGGAAGGTGTCTGGTGGAGAAAGCTGCTTGTACTAGGGGGCCTTACTCTCTGCAAGGGCCTGTGAACACTCAGAGCCATGCTGGGCTCCGTGGGGCCAGAAGGAGGAGGAAATGTACCTCTTGTCTAGAGAAGAAAGAGGACAAAAGATGAAGTGGGAGCCATCAAAGGCCAACGGAAGGGGTGGGGGCAGCTCAGTGCTAGAGGCACAGAGAAGGGAGGGGGCTCCTTGGGGGTGGAGTGGTGGGCCTCCTGGAGGGGCAGCACGTGGCCAGCAGGCAGATGTGGCCGGGCCGTGGGTGGAGGGCCCAGCAGGGCAGAGCCAGCGTGTGCCTGCATCTGAGTCCTGCCCTCTCTGCCAGATGGCCGCCAAGCACCTGGCAGGGGTCCTGCTGCACTCCCTGAGTGAGGAGTGCTACTGGAACCCCCTGTCTCAGCCTCTGCCTGAGTTCATGAGCAAGGAGGAGAATTCCTTCATCACGCAGGCCCTGCGGAAACCTCACCTCTACGAAGGAGACAAGTAAGCCCTGTCTGCTCAGGGGACCACTCCAAACTCAGGCCACCGTCCCTGGGGTCGGGTTCCCAAGGTGGCCCCTCTCTCTGCTCCACGCTCTCCTGCACTTTCCGCCCAGCTCCCTGCCAGGCAGGCTCCTTAGAACAGGCAGGAGCCGAGTAGACTAGAGAAGGCAGGGCTCACGGTGGGTGTAGGGGTCCTGTATGGCTTCCAAAGGCCAAACAATTATTCGAGGAGTTCCTGCTTTCATGCACTATCTGTCTCGTTTGTGCCAGTAATTGGAGGTGGGGTCTGTGAGCTTCTTTCCCACTCTTCTCTGCAGCTTGCCCCAGCCACTCACTGCAGGCAGCGCTGGGGGCTGGAAGGGGCATCCCCACCCCCACCCCAAGAGCACTGCAGTGCTTCCCACCCTCGCCCACCACAGCCTTTCAGGTCCATGACTCTGGGGCACGATAAAGAACTGCAGGTGGAATCCGGTGCCTGTGAATTATGCAGGGGAAGGTCACCTTACGAGGGCTGGTGCCGACGCCGGGGCAGAAGGGCCAGTGGGGCAGGCCAGCGTGCTGCTTGGTGAGGGCCACCCTGCAGCCAGATTGCCTTCTTTGTCCTCCAGCCTCTACTGCCCGAAGGATAACATTGAGGAAGCCCTGCTGCTGCTCCTCATCAGCGAGTCCATGGTGAGTGCCAAGGCTCTACCCAGGCCTCCAGCCTCCGCCCTGTGGGGGAAAGCTGCGGGGCTCAGGCTTAGAACACCAGGTCCTGACTGAGATCAGCCCCCCGTGGATGTCACTGCAGCAGGCTTTGCTTGCCCCCCAGGGGGTGTGGCTTGCTTATGAGCTTTAGGTGTGGTGTACAAGGCTGCCTGCGGGGGCCTGGGTCCTGTCCTCCAGTGACCAGGGACTAAGCTGACAAGTTCCTACCTCCTCCTTCTGGAATTAAATGATATCATCAGCTTGTCAACAGAATGTTGCATGAACAGCTGGGAGCTGGGTCTGTGGTGATGGAGGGGAGTGGAAGGAACGTGTAATTCTCATGGCACAAGGCCTAGATTCAGGTTCCAGCCCTGCCACTCAGTTGCTGATGGCCCTTGGGCAGATCACCTAAGCTCTGTGAGCCTCATCTCCTCACCTCTAAAGTGACAGTAACTCACAGGGGTGAGATGCCTGTACAAGTATGTATTCATACACTCGTGCCAGTCCTTTTTTAATCTTTATTGAATTTGTTTTAATATTGCTTCTGTTTTACATCTTGGTTTCTTTGGTCACAAGGTATGTGGGACCTGGGCTCCCCAACTAGGGATCAAACCCTCACCCCCTGCATTGGAAGGCAAAGTCTTAACCACTGGACTTCCAGGGAAGTCCCATGCCACTCTTAATTCAGAGTATCATCTACTTTGTGCCAGGCCCCTTCTGGATGCCAGAAAAACAGCAGCAGACAAAATGGAGAAAACTCCCTGCCCTCATGGAGCTTACATTCTAGTGAGGGAGGTGGGCAGTGAACAAATAACTCTTCAACTATCCAGGGTTTCAGGGCCTGAGTGCTGTGCAGAAATAAGGCGGAGGGGGTAAGGCGTGAAATACTCTCTAGATTTTTTCATAAGACCGCTTGTCCTGCCCCAGGCAGACACACATACACACGTGTGCATTCATACACGCACGCCTGTGCCACGGAGGCTCAGTGAGGGGAAGAGATGTGTTGGGTAGTCCAGGAGGTGGTGAGATAAAGGATGTGGCCTGAGGGGACTGGAGGAGGCGTGGGCAGGAGCAGCAAAGTCAGGTGTCCTCTGATGGAGGGGCCCCTCAGAGCTTATAAGCTGGGGACCCCTGGGTTGAGAACTAGGTTTCTAAAAATGATGCATCTGAGAGCAGTGACTGAAAGTGGAGTTTAAGAAACCAGGTCCCCCAAACAGCCAGAAACAAATGTCTCTTTGGACACCTGGACCTGTGTGATGCCAGGGTTTGTTTAGAGAACTCTGGTCAGTGGGTTGTCTCCAGCTGAGCAGGTCCTTCCTACAAGTAGATGGGGGGTAGGGGGGTGGGGGGTTGGGGTCACTGGATTAGGGGAGAAAGAGTGTATCCTTCCTCAGCCAGGTGGGGTCCATTCAAATCCAAGAGTGCCCAGGAAGGGGTGTGGATATTTGGATCCCAAGAGCAAAGTGGCCAGGATGTGGTCCTGAAAGATTTGCAGGGCGTGTGCTTGAGTAGGGGCATCTAGCTGGTTAGCCCAATGTGGGCGTAGCGGTACCAAGGCCAGATCTGGTTCTCATGGGAGAACAGTGCGCTTCTCACAGACTGAACCCCAGTTTATAATTATGGACCCTCAGCCGTAGACCAGCATCCCCTCCCTGCCCCCTACACACACCTCGGCCATCTCAGCACCTACACCATCAGGTAAGACTGCAGGGGAGTCACCTGCCTTGGGAAACGCAGGCCATCATTTTCACTTTCCTGTGCTGAGGGTTGCAGTGTTGTCTGCAGGTGGGACATCAGAAGGTGAAACTGGGAACATTTCTTGAGTCCTTTCTCTGCCAGTTTCCAAGCTGATCACCTCTTCTAGTAGGCACTGTGTTGAGCCATGTGAAAAGTAAGTTTCATATTGTTTAATCTAATATTACTATGTTCCCATCTTACAGATATGAAAAGTAAGGTCCAGGACAGATGTGTGTCTTGGTCAAGTTCATTTGTTGTTCACTTGTTAAGTCATGTCCGACTCTTTGGGACCCCCATGGAGTGTAGCATACCAGGCTCCTCTGTCCTTCACTATCTCCCAGAGTTTGCTCAAATTCATCTCCACTGAGTAGGTGATGCTATCAAACCATCTCATCCTCTGCCACCCCCTTCTCCTTTGCCTTCAATCTTTCCCAGCATCAGGGTCTTTTCCAAAGGGTCAGTTCTTCGCATCAGGTGGCCAGAGAATCAAAGCTTCAGCTTCAGCATCAATCCTTCCAGTGAATATTCAGGGTTGATGTCCTTTAGGATTGACTGGTTTGATCTCCTTGCAGTCCAAGGGACTCTCAAGAGTCTTCTGTAGCACCACAATTTGAAAGCATGAATTCTTTGGTGGTCAGCCTTCTTTATGGTCCAACTCTCACATCCATATGTGACTGCTAGAAAAACCACAGCTTTGGTCAAGGTCACATACTATAATCCTCGCAGCCATGATTCAAATCACGTCTGTGATTCACTGACTTGGTTTTCTCATCTGTAAAAGGGCCAGGGGGATAACTTTGATAATCAAGTGAGACAGGGCTTGGGAAGGGCTTTGTAAACAGGGCCTTGGCTGTCTGTATGAGAATGGTCAGCGTTTATCTCCCTGGCAGGGACAGAGGCTGGACTCTGTCTCTGCAGAGGATTTCCTATGGCCGTTGCTTGATCTGGGTGCCCAGAACCAGAATCTAGATGCCTTTCCATTAAAGCGATTCCCCCCAAACACTCCAAGTAGAAAACGGCCTTTTATTAAAATGTGACCCACGCTTGGAGCCGAGGTGGTTTCCCTCCCAGCAGTTCTTTCCCTTTTGAGGGAGGGTATGTGGCTCACTGGCCTGCACAGGCGACGTGGTGGGGATGTGGTGGGAATTCCTTGAGGCATGCGCAGCAGAAGACGTGCTCTATGGCTGGGAGGAGGCACTCTTCGAGGCTGGCTGGTTGGTTTCCTCCTCCTCACACCCAGCCTGTCACACATCTAGAAGTTTCAGACATCTGGAAGAGGGTGTTGGCGATGGAAGTAGTTTGATGTCTCATCTGAGGGTTTTCCACCTGGGGATCAGGATCTGACCACTGTGGCTCCAAGTGGTTTCTCAGAGTGACCAGACTGCCCCTGACTTCTCACCTGCCCTAGATGTACCCCCTCCTTCCCCACAGGTCACATTCTCCATCAGTTGTGGGCACCCCTGCCATGTTCCTGCTCTGACCCCTTAACTGACCACCTGAGGCTCAGCCTGACCTCCATGTACCAGCAGGATTTTCCTCATCTCCCTTTAATGCTGGCTGGGTTTGGCTGGAGGTGGTCAGGAGAAACTTCTAAAGAAGATGGCTGCCTTGCCGGCTCCTTGGGTTATCCCAATCCCTATAGGACTCACTAGGCTACGGCAACAGCTATTCCAGCACAACCAGCCCAAGAGGCAGAGTCATCACAGCTCTCCACCTCCAGGTCCCCGGTGCAGCTGCTTCAGGAAAGGGTGTTTGCAGGTTTCCTCGGCCCCTGTTTTGTGATCTGGAACTCACAGGAGTATTCTGTCTGAGTGCAGGGCTGGTAACGTAGGTATGGTTTTTGTGGCAGGCTGAGTGCGATCAGAATGAATAGGGGAGCCCTTGTCTTGCAAGAGATAAATAGGAACCGTACAAATGCTATCATAGAAATGCATAGGACATGAGTTACAACTGGCTAAAGGAGACTTGTGTTTTGTACTCAGATTTGAATTTGGGGGGCCAAAAGGGCATTTAAAAATGCCTACCCACCTACCCATCCATCCACCCACCCACCCTCCATCCATCCAGTCTTGTCTGAGCAGCGATGATGTGGCATGCGTGCTCAGCACTGGTGACAGAATGATGACAAGTTAAACCACAGCCCTTGTCCCAGATGTCCTCCTACCTAGTGGAACATGCATCTAGGGACCCGGAGGAGGGCCTGGCCCCCCAGTCAGAAGGAATTAGCTCAGTCTGCTGAACCTCAAATGCATATTCTGGTTTTTGAAAAACCATGTGTCAAAATCAGCCTGATTTTCTCACTGGATAACCAGAGGGACTCTGTCATTTCTAAAATCTTGATCTCAGGCATGAAAATGTGTTATAGCAAACTCAAGCCCCTGTTTCTTTCAGCTGGGGGAGAAGTGGCTGCTGCTGTCAGGCTCCTGGGAACTGAAAGAACACAAGGCTTGGGTTAAGAGAGGGTGGGTGGGTGGATAAGTCTCTGGGGCCTGGGATCCTGAGGTCAACAAACTAACTGCCACTCATGCCCAAAGGCAGGCAGCCAGCCATTTGAATCTTGAGTTGGCCATTCACAACCTTTATAGCCTGGACAGGTTCTTACCTCCTTGATTCTCTTGTTTTCTCATCTGTAAAATGGGACCAATAAGATCTCTTTCTCCACTGGGTGGATGAAGTACAAAAATGAACACCAAGATGCCCGGTACATTGTGGGTGGCCAACGTGTTTTTGTTTTATCCTTATAGATACCTGGTTCTGACTCAGTAATTTTAGAAAACATTTAGGTTCAGTTCTGGTTGGATGATAAACCGATTTGAGGATACAGTTTTGTTGTTGTTTTTTAAAAAGTGCTTCCCGGACTTGATTCCATTTGGAACTCCGCAGATGAGCACAGATTGTTCCAGCTTCTGGCACCTGGTTTTCTCGGACATGAGGCCCTGTGTCCTGCAGGCTGTGAGGGGAAAGGGCTTGTTAACCACTGCCAGCTCAGAATGCTCGAGGCAGTGGAGATGGGAGAGCCTCGCACCCTCGCTGGCAAGAAAGCTTCTGCTGCAGAAGCAGGGGGCTGAGAGGGGCCTGGCCAGGATCCTGTGTAGATGAGACGTGGCACAGAACATGTTATTTCTCGGTTCCGTGGGCTGGCAGCTCTCGAGCCAGTGGTAACGATGTCTGCTGGTGGGGAGCACAGCAGGAGCAGAATGTGACCGCGTCCTCCAGGGAGGGATAGGCGCAAATGCCGCTGGGAGACTCCTTTCTAGGGGGATGGCTGTGGGGGGTGAGCAGCAGGCCCGGAGGCGGGGTCCATGGCCAGCCGAGAGGCTGTCACTGAGAACGGGGCTGATGTGGTCCAGGGAGCTTGTTCTCTGCTGAGAAGCAGCCCCTGAGACCTGAGTGAGAAGCCCAGCCTCATGTTTTGCTTTGGTGCTTCCCAAGCAGAACCACCCCAGGGCCTCTGCTGGTGTGGGCGGGGCTGGCGGATTCTTCCTGAGAGATACCTGGAGGCAGGGGACGACTTGGGGTAAAGTCAGAATGTCTAGGTTCTAATCTGGGTCCTCAACCCCCTATCTGTATGCCTTGAGTATTCTTCTTGGTCCCTCTGGATCTCCGTTTTCTCATCTGATAAAAAGGACAATAGAATAGGGGATGGTCATTGTCAGCATTATGTGATAATACTTACAAAGGACTCTACAAGTTAGTTCCCTTTCCCTTTACCCTGCTTGTGTCCAGGATCAGAGGAGAAATGGGGCTGTCAGGGCTGTCTGTGGTCAGGGCTGTCTGTGGCCCTGCGGCCGAGGTTGGGGACCAGGGCTGGCCGAGAAGCCCATAGGGCCGCAGGTACTTAGGGCAGTAGAAGCTTGTCCTAGACTGGCTGTCGGAGGTGCAGCCTTAACTCCTGGAGACCGCGCACAAGTTAGCAAAGCTCCTCGCACAAGTTCCCATCTGTAAAGGGAATACCGGCAGTTTCATCCCGCCCTTCCATGGGGTTAGTATGAGATCATGGCAGTGATAATTCAGCTTCTAAAATGCGTGGCACCCACACGAGGGGTGGCCGTTTGAGCAAGGACCATCCTGTCTGAGGTGTCACACCGCTGGTCCGTCTGGGGCAGAAGACATGCCCTTGTGGGTGTTTTCTTAAGGCGTGATTTTGCTTCATGGGTACATGTCCAAAGGCCACAGTGGGTCACACTGGATGATGGAGGGGTGGGAAGAGCATGTTTCTTTGACTTTTCCTCTTCTGACCTGCTTGGTCTGGGCAGACTGCCCCTTGGAAGGACAGCAGAGCAGAGGGTCCAAGGCTAGGAGCTGGCACAGGTGATGAGCCCTGCCTGGGATTAAGTGCATGAAGTAAACAGGAGCAGGGCTCCCCCCGAAGTGGAGGAGCCTGAGGTTTTGCAGGGGAAAACAGGAGAATAGCCTGTCATTATCCCAGACTAGTAAGGAGTGGGGTGATGAGAAAAACATTTAGTTTCCATACGGTTCATGACTGTCACTGCATCTGACGTGCAGGACGTCCTTGTGAGGACATTTAAATGGTGGAAGGGAAGTATGTGAGGGGGCCAAGGGTGAGGCAGGCAGCTGATGGAGCTGGGCGCAGAGTTGTGGCCTGAAGGAGGGAGCTCAGTGGAGGAGGAGGGAGCTCAGTGGAGGAGAAGGGAGCAGGGCAGCTAGGGCGCCCTGGGTGGGGACTCAAGACCCCAGAAGGTCTGAGGCCCTGTGCACCGAGGCCTGCTCTGGTCCCTGAGCTGCATGTGAATTCACCCTGTCACCAGCGCCCCCACCCCCGCCCCGAACTGTGGCTTCCTTTTTTCTTTTCTGGTTCTCCCCCACCCCACCCCGTTGTCATGGTTACATATACATGCTACCCAGCTGCCCTGCAAACCCGGGAGTGTTTCACCGCAGCCCTGCCCCAAAACCATAGCAACTGCTTGCAAACTTCTGCTTTTGGGTTTCCTTTGGGGAACCATACTTCCCTCTTGGTACAGGTGCCAAGTCCTGAGGACCCCTGGGAAGATGCCTTTCCTACTGTCTCCGTGTTGGGGTGGGAGGGAGTCCTCAGACAGAGGAGATGCTGTGTGGTTCCCTCATCCATTCCTGTCCTTCTAACCTAAGGCTTGCCCAGAGCTTAGGAGTCCACGCCTTCCTCCTACCAACCACACACATTCAGAGACACTGTTCTCTTAAAGGTCAGGGTCTAGGGCAACAGGAGGAAGTTTCCACATGAGGGCCAGAATCTTTCTGTTTCAGATGTCACTTGAGAGTGCTGTGTGCAGGCTTGTGCTGGGGCTGGCAGGCTAGAGATGAGCAAGATGCATTCCTGCCCTGAGAACTAATGAGCAAGGGGGGCATGTGGGGCCCGGGTGTGTGCCTAGGGTTGGGAGAGGATGTGAGGTGGGCAACCTCACCTGGCAAGACAAGTCAGGGAGAGCAGCAGAAGGAAGGGGTCCCCAAATTGAGAACACAGATGGGCCTTGGTGAGGGGAGGGAGCTGCAGGGAAGGACCTGGGAGCTAGTGGAGAGAAGCTGGCCAGTGGCATAGGGCTCCTTCGCAGCCACAGAAAGGAGTGGGGGTCTGGCAGGGTGCTCCTGGAGGACAGGCCAACCAAAGCTTACTGCTTACTGTCCTCTACAGTAGACTGGGTCCTCGATCCTGCAGGGTACTGCTGCTGTGTCCTTTTCCATAGCCCCTCCCTGAGAGCAGGGACTGTGTCTCCCCCGCTCTCAGCCCCAAACCTCCGGGCCCCATCCCACCATAGAGGCAGCCCCCACCCTGGGTGGCCGAGAGCTGGGGAGTTGCTGGAGGTGGAGGAGTGGGCAGGTCCATGGCTGGGCACAGAGTGGGTTTTGTGTTCCTTGGTGAAATAGCTGCTGCCAAGGCTGTCCTTAGAATCTCTTCTCTTCCTGTTAGTGTCTGTGTGGGTGGATTTCACTGGGAAGGAGGGGGATTTCTTTGGCACTTTCCCTCTCCACTCCTCTCCCTTAACCCTTTGGCATCTGAGCGGCTCTTGTTTACCAGGCTGGCACTGGGACTCAACCTTTCTGGGGATCTTCTTCCATCCCCAGCACCCTCTCCTGGGGCAGTCTGTGCCCATCAGGGTAGTGGACAGCCCTGGCCTGTTGTGCCCAGAGGAGCAGCCCCATCAAGGCCATTGGGCTGCCTTACTGAAAAGCCCCCACGAGTGAGTCACGTCCTTGGGTCTTACAGGCATTTTGGCTTCTAGAAGCCTCTGGGAATGCACGTCAAGCCTGCACGGTGGGACATGTCCAGAACCTATAATCCAAATACCGTTGAGCTTTTGCCTCTGTAGCCATCACCCTTGGGAGCCCCAACCCCTGCCCTGGCGGAGGCAATAGTAGTCTTACATGGAAGGAAGTTGTGAGGACCACCTATGGACACATTGTTTGAACCTGACCAACAGGATCTGGGTTTTAAGGGTCAGGAGGAGGTCTTTTTAATCCTGTCAAAGAGGTCAAGTCCCTGGGTCTGAGGTCCTTTGTGGGGTAGTAGAGGAGAGTGAGTCTCGACTCATGAAAGGGGGTTCAGCCCTTTCTACAGAGGGAGGGGGTGCTGGGAAGGGACCCCTTTGGTGGAGAGGAGGCAAGAGGAGGGAGGACGCTGGGAGCGGCCAGTGGGAGCGTCTGCCCAGAACCCAGCTTTGCTTCTGCTCAGACACAGCCCTCAGAGAGAGAGAGAGAGAGAGAGAGAGAGAGAATGTGTGTGTGTGTGTGTGTGTGTGTGATTGGAGGAGACACAGGGGGACCAGAGCATTCCTAGCCTTCCCCCAACCCTGTCAGGATCCCCATGACCCCTGTTTAGCTTCTCCTGAGTGCTGTCCCCAGAATGTGAGTGTACAAGAATGGGTGGGACCACAGGCCACAGAACAAGTGGGTCGCCAGTTCCTGATGGGGGGATTTCTAGCTTGGGTTTACAGAGCTCCTCCTTTAAATTGTGCAGACTCGCCCACTCCTAAAGCACGTTTTCTCTTGCCCCTCCCCTCCCAGAGCAGTCCCTGGCAACTCTGAGCTACTGGACTCCTGGGTGCCAGATGCCAAGCACAGAGACCTTGGGTTGTGGGGAAGTTTCTGAGGACAGAGGAGAGTTCCATAGTGAGAAGTCAGGGACAGGGTCTGGGCCGGACATGGGGGTGATGGGAAGGAGGTATAGGGGTCCTTATCGGAGGAACTTGGGGGCACCTTCAGAGGAAAAGGGCGCGGAGCGGCCACCACCCAAACTCTAGTCCTGTGAGTCAAGCCGCAGAGCCGCCCCCAATCTTGTCAGTTCCCAGTGTTATCTGAGGGTTGTCCTGTGAGTGGATGATTACACACACAAGGACTGTCCCAGAGGACAGCTGGCCTGTCCTCTCAGCAATGCCAGTGTCCTGGAGACAGAGGAGGGCCACGGGACTCCTAACAGTGAAAGGAGGCACAAGAGACTTGGTGCCCACCTGCAGAGCATGATCCTGGGTTGGATCCTGGCATGACGGCTCTTCCATGAAGGCATCGGTGGGACGGGAGGCAAGATCTGAATATGAGCTGCTCGTAGAAGATAGAGGGGACAGTGTTCCATCTCCTGAATTTGGCATTTCTGTTGTGGTTATAGAAAGAGTGTCCTATTTAGGGATGAAAGTTCAAGTTGCTCTAACTGGCTACCATAACTACTGCTGCTGCTGCTACTACTGTTACTAGAGAGTCAAAGCCACTGTGATCCACATTACCAAGTTGGGTTTACTGCTCTTGTATTACTGTTCTTGCAACTTTTCTGTAGGTTGGACAGCTTGCAGAATAAAACACTGAATAAAATCAGGAGCAGGGACTCAGGACTGCTCCATCACCCCAGCCTGGGCTACAGGTGGAGGGTTTGCTTGCTGTCGTGGTGGTGGGGAAAGGCTCTGGCTGGCTCTAGGAGTGTGGCCTGGGTCAGCAGCGAAAGGGTGAAGGTCACTGGGCCTCAGAGGCAGGGGCCCTGTGAAGACAGGCACCTGTTTATTCTCTGTCCTCACTCTTTTCTAAACCGTGTCTCCCCACAGGCCACTCGGGATGTGGTGCTGAGCCGGACACCGGAGCAGGAGGAGGACCGGGCCGTGAGCCTGCAGAATGCGGCGGCCATCTATGACCTGCTGAGCATCACGCTGGGCAGGCGGGGCCAGTATGTCATGCTCTCCGAGGTACAACCCCCTCCTCATCCCTCCCCTGCCGCCACCAAGAGGTCCGGCTCTGTTCTTAGGAGACCCAGCGCAGAGAGGGGCTGCCCTTCACTGGCAGAGTGTATCTGTTTTTTCAAATGTTGTCGTGTGTTTTTTCCTTTGAAAGAGCACGTGGTGTTATATAGCGAAGCCCAAGAGGATAATTATCCACCCCTCCGTTTCCCCTGGAGGTGATGCTGGTTTTCTGTGACTGCCTCTCCTGGAGGGGTTCTGAGCTGAGAGTGGTTGGGAGCCTGGATCCCCCTCCCACCCCCTCTAGAATGGGCACCCCCATTGTATTGGGCAGACCCTACTGGGGCAGCACTCCATGGGCTGGACCCAGGGGATGGTCCCGCTCCAGGATGTGAGGACCAGGGGCACAGAGCTGCCCGTCCCTTCTGCCCTCCCCCGGCACCCAGGGCGAATGGCATGTGCACATATTTGAGCTTTCAGATCCAAGCTGAGATCAAGGGTGGCTCTAGGGCCCTGGGCTTAGGTGGCCCTCTCAGCAGCAGATTCTCTGTCCACATGTTTGGGAGAGCTCCCGAGAGGAGGGGCAGTGACACCTGCCGAGCCCTTGCTTACACCAAGGCACCACGGGAGGCGCTTCCAGAAGATACCATCTTTAGTATCAGGAGATAAGTGGTCTCTTAAGTTCGCCAGTGAGGAGGGCGAGGCCTGGTCAGGTGGTTCTGCCCGGGTGCAAGGGAGTGTGTTGAGTCAGCACGGGAGACCCAGGCCACTGAGCTCTGCAGGTGCCTGTGTGTGGCCCTGTGCCCCTCACCTCTGTCCCCGGCCCGCCTGACTGGGACCATACGGTGCATCCTGGCCTCATGTGCTGGCTCTGCCTCTGTCGCCGGGAACCACTCCTGTTGGTTACTGTCAGGTCTCACGGTCAGCCCCTGACTTGGGGTGGCCCCGATAAGAGGGCCAGGGAGCAGATGGTTTTTCTTGATGGTTGTCGCGAAGAGCAGAAGGAAGCCTGTGCATTCGGGCATCATTCTGTACACGGGCTTCAGAGTCAGTAAGTTTGTTGCTTACTGGCCCTGCAACTCTGGCAAATCAATCAAGTCTCAGCTTCTTCATCTGTGCAATGGGGGTAATTAGAGAAGCTGCCTCAGTGAATTGTTGGGAAGAGTAAATGTGTTTGTCCATGTAGAAAGCTGAGGATGGTGCCAGGCATAATAGTGAGAATTGTCAACTATTATTTTTATTGGTTGTTCACATTTTGAAAGCGCTGTCACAAATCTCATTTCATGCGCTTTTCACTGTCGCCCTGATGTGGTGTTCACATGATACGGTGGAGGGAACCCAGGGCCAGAGAGGGTGAGAAGCTTGTGCAAGGACACGCAGCATGCGATGGTAGAGACAGGCTGCCCCTGGAGTCCTCTGCAGGAACCAGGTGTGAGCTCTGGCTGCCTCCAGCGCAAGTGGCTGGAGCAGTGATTCCCCTGGAACGGTGTGGGTGGGCCAGGGCAGGGAGGACCCCTGAAGGGAAAGTGTTGACCGACTCCCTCTTCGCAGTGCCTGGAGCGAGCCATGAAGTTTGCATTTGGAGAATTTCACCTCTGGTACCAGGTGGCCCTGTCCATGGTGGCCTGCGGGAAGGTAAGGCCCAGGGCAGGCTGGGGGCTGCACACTCCCCCTCAGAGGGGGCTGGGGGCTCCACTCTCCACTAGTCCCTCGCAGAGGCTGGCAAAGGGTGGGGCAATGATTCAGAAATATTGTCCCGCAGCGGATGTTAATCTCCAGGGAATGAGGGGCACGAAGGGTGGCCCACAGACCCCAGGGTGAACCTGATGTCTTATCTGGGAGTTACGACGGGGCCAGGTGTATAGGTGTGAATCTGTGGATGGTTTTCTCTGAGTATGTGTGCACACGCGGGGCGTTGCAGCATTTCTGCCTGCGAGCTGGTTGGTGTGATTGCCTGAGACAGGCATGGACGTGGGTTCCCAGCGAGGGGAACGGTGTTCTGTTGGGGGCTGCATCTCTTCTCGTCTGGGAGTGTGGCAGCAGGAAGGACCTTCTTGCAAGTCCAGAACTTCCCTAGGAGGGAGGGGTTGAAGGGTAGAGCAGAGCACCCCCCTTCTCCCAAGGAAGTGTTTTGGGTGCTCTGCGAGGTGGATGTGCTGGGGTGGTCAGGAGGAGTCCTGCCCGGAGCAGGGCTGACCTTATCCAGGTCTCCAGAACTGTGTTTGCCCTCCACCACCCTCTCCCCAAGCCCTGTCCCTGCACCCACTGGTTTTCCCTCCCATGAGAATCACACTTACATAAGCCTCTATTCTCAGCAGTGACATGAAAGGAAAACCTTTCCGGAGCTGGGTGCTGAGGGTGTTGGGGCTGAGGATGCTACGAATGCAGGAAGTAAGGAGGCTTGAGCTCACAGATCGTTCCAAGAGCTATAAACACCCAGAGCCCAGTTGTGGGGCTGAGGGAATTCCTCCCCTGCCACCCCCAAGCCATTTGTGCCACCTGCTCTTCTAGCCCTGCAGTCGTCTCCAAGGAGGGTCCTCCTGGGCTTGCCAGCACCCTCCCCGCCACCCCACCCCACCCCACCCCCCGAAAGGAGGCTATGCTCACCAGGTTCTGGTGGGGATGGGGGAAGAGCAAGTGCCTCTTCTGACAGGTGGGAAGGGGTTGGAGAAGTACAGCCAAGAATCAAGCAGGAGCCTTCTCTGCACCCTTGTTACCTTGCCAAGCGTTTTTCTTCCCAGCCTCTTCCCCTTCCCTCATCATCTTGGCCACCTCACAGGGCATCCTGTAAGTCATGACATGATGTACCCTGGCTGTGTGCTCAGCAGGGTCTTGTTGAGGGTCAGAGGGAGCTCAGAACACAGATGGGTTGAGGCCAAGGGGAGGAAGAAGGGGGCTGGGGCTTATATGGAGCCTGGGTAGGTAGCTGATGATGACATTTGACAGCTTCTTTCTGCCTCGAGGAAACAGAGAAAGAGCCTCTAGTCTGAGTATGGTCTGGGAGGAGAGGCCCAGGGCTAGGTCTCCACCCTTCTGTAGGTCGTGGACCACTTTGAGATGCTGAGGAAAGCTGGGGACCCCTCCTCAGAAGAATGCACTGCTCTCAGATGTTAGCTTTAATTTCTGGGGGTGCTCCTGGAAGGCCCCCGTTTCAGGAGAAAGTGTCACACCAACCTGGGAATTACGAGGTCTTCAACCCCCTTACTGAAAAGAGCCAGGCTCAGAGAGGTTCAGACGCAGCCTGGCACACCCCAGAATCTGGGGAGCTGGTGTCATGGCCTGGCTCCTTCCCAGAACAGGAAGGTAGACACAAGAATGGGCTTACAGGCAGGAGGTTGGAGTGATCAGTGAGTGCCTCGTGCGTGAGGCCCCACAGGCTGTGTCACACCTACACCTGGGTTAGTGCAGCAGGAGATTGCTCTGGATGCAGGCTCTCCATCCCCACCCCTCAGGAACCCTGCACACCAGCTCAGCCTGCCTGGTTGGCCCATGCAGCCCTGGGAAGAATAGCCAGACCTTGTCCTTTGCCAGGAGCCTAAGGTGGGAATCCAGGTTCTGTCCCTGCAGTTGTGTGCAGAAGGTGAGGCCAAGCGGATATGAGTATATCCGGCACCTCCACCTGCAGGAAGAGAGGACAAGTTTCCTGGCATGATTTAGGTCGCTTCTTCTCTTGGTCTCCTCAGTGGCTGCGTTGCTAGGTAACCAGCATGACAAAAAAAGAAAAAAAAAAAAAGAGCCAGCAGCTCTGACTGAGGAGTCCTCAGATGGCTCCTTAAATAGCAGTGTTTCCTGGTCCAGGTCGGGGTGGGACATGGAGGGTCAGGGTTAGAGAAGTCTGGGTTTCAGGGATGCTGAGGTCAGCAGCCAGGGAAAGGGAAAGGGCTTGCTTCGGGGTGGGGCAGAGGGGGCCACAGCGAGGGGCTGGGAGCAGCCTCCAGAGAGAGGGTTTTGGGAGAGGGGGGTGGCCTGGCACCTCCTGCCAGCCCTTCGCTGGCCTCTCTCGCCACAGCCCACACCGAGAATCCCCCTGCCCCACAGGCCCCCAGCCTCCCAGCTGGTCGTATGCTAACACTCTCTTGGTCTCTTACCCTCTTCTTTCCTGAGAGAGCAGTGGTGCGGGGCTTTGTCCTCTCCACCCAGCCTTTCTGTGGGTCTCTTGCCCCTCCCAGCAGGGACCCCATAACTCCCAGTGCCACGCTTGACACGGAGCAGGCCCGAGGCTGAGACACCTGAAATCAGCCTAATAAGCCTGAGCCCAGAGCCCAGGGAAGTCTGTCACATCTGGGCTGAGAAAAGCTCTCCTTTCTCTGCGGGGAAAGGAAAGGCAGGTAGAGAAAGGCAGGGTCCCAGGCTGGACACAGACCAGTGGGGCCCCAGGTCTGTGTCCACTAGTCTCCGTACTGTGCTGTGAACAGGGAGCCTTCACAGAGTCCCCATGTCCTCACGGGGCCTCTGGAGTAGCCAGGGAGGATGAAGCTAACTAATGGTGGCGAGCTGGGCCAACAGTAGGGCCCAGCTTGTGGGAATTGTAGTTACACACATGTGCACACGTGCGTGCACATGCGTGTGTAGGAGGGAGACGGAAGCCTCCTCGCTGGCCAAGGTAGGCAGGATAGGACAGTGGTTAAAGTCAAACTCTTCAAACCCCAGCTCAGCCATTTATAGTCAGTGTGGCTTCAAACACACCACTTCTCTGCATTTCAGTTTCCTCATCTGTAAATAGGGACAGTGAAACAGGAGGGAAGGGGGCAGGGACAGCCTTTAGGATGTGATGAAATAGTAGGAATAATCCTCCCACTCATTAGCCTATAGAGTTACCCAGCCCGTAAAAACTGACTGTGCCATATTTCAAGGGTGCTCTCTCTTCTGGCCCACACTCTGTGGAGTGTGTTTCTCCCTAAATAAATCCACTTCTTACCTATCACTTTGTTTCTGTCACTGAATTCTTTCTGTGATGAGACATCAAGAACCTGAGCTGCATTAGGTCCTGAGAACCAGGTGTGTGATCTCAGTTAAAAGACCATAGGTTCAAGCCCCAATCTGAGTTATATGGTTTCAGTAGCAACCTACCTCATAGGAGAGTTGTCAAAAATAAATGACTTCATATTTATAAAGCACTTAAAACAGAGTCAGCAGACTTTCTGTAAAGGGTCAGAGAGTAAACATTTTTTACTTTGTAGATCAAACAATCTTTGTGGGAACTATTCCACTCTGCCTTTGCATCGTGAGAGCATTTGTAGGCAATACTCGTCTGAATGCGTGTGGCCAAGTTCTAATAAAACTTTATTTACAGAAGCAGGCAGAGGGCCACATTTGGCCTGTGGGCTGGGCTTTACTGACCCTCCACACTTGGCCATCCTCAGCATGTCTGTGGCCCCATCTCCATGGCTTCTTTCCTGACAGCCTTTTTGCTCCTGCCAGTCTCCATGTGGGTGTGTCCTCTTCTTATCACCTGTAGAACCTTATCACCTCTCAGAGATTTGAGAGAGTTTCCTTCTACCTCTAAAATTCCTGTGGTTCACATGTGAATTCCTTTTGAAGAGTTTCCCTATTTTTTCTCCTTAGCTCTTGTTACATCACCTCTGGCAAGGGTCACAGCCTCCATTTTCCAGATGAGGAAACAGCCCCGGGGGGACTTGCCTGCCACCACCGCCTGGGGTCCTTCCAGTGGGCCTCTTCCTGGCTTGGGAGGAAAGGGGTGCAGGGCAGGGGCTGGCCGTTTGGGAGATGCCCCCACTGAAGGCATGAAACACCCAGTCTGCTGCAACCCAGGGCTATGAGTGACCATGTTGCCGCCCTTTCTCCTGCAGTCATCCTATGCCGTGTCTCTGCTGCGGGAGTGCGTGAAGCTTCGGCCCTCGGACCCCACCGTGCCCCTGATGGCCGCCAAGGTCTGCATCGGGTCCCTGCATTGGGTGAGTGATTCCGGTCGCAGGGCCCAGGTCCTGGCAGCTTCCTGCAGGAGGGTGGCAGCAGGTGGGTGCGTCTTGCTGTGTGTGGAAGGGGTGGGGGAGTGGAGAATGGCTTCTGAAAACTCCAGCCTTCATCCCCCAACTCAGGATGGTGTCAGGTTTGTGCTTTAGCCTTGACTTTCTCCAGGGAGCCAAATGTGGAGTCAGAAGACAGGGTGCCCCCACCTGCCCAGCACAGGGGAAATGAGCAGGACCTTGGAGTTAACCTGGGCTAGCCCACCGTTCAGAGTCGGAACCAGCTCTGTGCTGGATGGGAGGGTGGTCTCTCTGTCAGCCACCTCCTTCCCTCTGGACTCCAGCACCCAGTCCCTGCCTTGTGCTCAGCTGCCTGCTTACCACTCTCTGCTGAGGCGGCTGAACTACAGACGAGCTCAGCGTTCGCCCTCTCCCCACAGCAACTTTCCCTCTAGGAGGTCAGCAGGGGGAGTGGGGAAGGAGCCCTGGCCCAGGAACCCAGAGCGCCAGGCCTCGCCTGCTGCTCCCCTCATCCTGGCTCCCTGGCTGCTGCTCTCGGCCTGGGGGATCTTGCAGCGGTGCCTCTGCCCAGCTGTCTGCTCTCGCTGGAAGCTCCTTTGCCCACGTTCCTGGCTTCCCACATCAGCCTCCTACGTCCAGGCCGTCCTGTTTCCACCCTCTTCAGCAACTAGAACAGTGCAGCGTCTCTCCCACGTGTTGGCTTTCAGCCCCACCTACATCTCTCTTCAAGCTCAATAAGCCTAGTTCCTTCATTGACCCAGTGTCTCCCAAAGAGGGAGCTTCTTCCATACATGTCCCTCCCATTCCTGATGTCCTGACACCCCTGCCTGCCCTTGTTGTCGGGTGCCCAGCTTGTTCCAGAGCAACAGGGGCTAGGTTCCAGGTGCCTCTGGTAGGTGCTTCAGAATTAGCAGCCTCTCCAACCCCTCCATCTCTGGGGAGGGAGATTTTGCGTTCTAACCCTTCCCACTAAGTATGCTGAGGACCTTCTCAGAGGGCCTCCACCTCGCCACCCAGTGGGCCTGATCCTGGCTCTGCTGCAGGGACTGGCTCCCTCGGATTGGGGGTGGGGGCGGGAGCAGCACCTTTCCCTCTGTTCCCTGGTCCTCGGGTCCCCGTGTATGACGTGCGAGTATGGCCCTGCCTTGGCCCCACCCGACTGTGGGAGATGGGGGAGGAGAAAGCATGGCTTTTGGCCCCAGGCTTTATGACGTCCTGTAAGACTGATCTGTAATAGGCTCTCAGCATTTGGAGGAGGCAGCGTGATGAGGGGGGTAAGAGTTTCACTGTCGTGTGGTATAAATGACGAAAGTCAGGAGAGGGCTGGACAGGTCAAGGAGGCCTCCAGGAGGAGAGGGCCTTGGATGGGGCTCAGAGGTGGTCCCTTCCATCCCAGCTTGCTTTCCTCAGCTTCATGGTTACTGGGGAAGTTGCCTGTCCCCCCAGTGTTTTTCGGGAGACTGTTGGCATCGTCCACCCTAGAGAACAGGGTCCCCTCTGGGTGGCATGTGGGTACCAGCAGAGTGAGGACCCAGGCTGAGCACAGCAGTGGCGGGTGGTCATGTGAGCCAGAGGATGCAGAGCGTGGGCTCGCTGACCCCTAGCTCACAGCCCTGTGTGTTCCCAAGGCTCCAGAGAGGGGCCTCAAGTGCATCCCTGGGATGAAGCCCAAATACCCACCTCGCCAAGGGTGGGTGGGGAGGGCATCTGTGCTCCCAGGGGCTGCCGGCTCTGAGACGGCTGTGGGTCCACCCAGGCAGTGCCGCCCTTGCCAGGAAGCCCTAAATTTAGGTCTTCCCACCGCGGAGGAGCTGTTTCCCTTAGCAGTATAATGACAGTAATTATGTGCATTCAGATTACATGGTAATAAAATTAGGATCCAATCAGTCCAAATTGAAATCAGATGAGTTGGGAGCAAAGTAATCAATGACAACATAAATAGAAAAGCCCAAAAGGAAACCTCAGCATGCAGACTTGACATCCGAAATAGGGAGGAGAGTGAGTGAGCCATTTAACCTTGGCTGAGAAACATATTTGGGTTTGGGGGCCGGTTTGAACTAGAGTTTAAATCAGGTCCAGGCTAGAGCGTGGTCCTGCTGTAGGGCTGGGGTGGGCTCCTGGCAGCCTTCCTTGCTCTGGAACCTCATTTCTCGTACCTTCCCTAAAGCCCCATTTATACCTGCCTTGGACACTTAGCATGATGCATTGCGTTTCCTGTTGCATATGTTTCTTGAAGGCAGGAACTCTCTCTCCTCTTTCTTGAAACTGCAGCCCAGAGTTCATGCCGGGTGCTGATTGGATGGATCCTACTTGGCAAGGAGTTCTGCCTTGTATGGTACTTGCCTTTCCATCTAAACAGGAAGCTTCTTCACATATTGTGTCTCGTATCCTCAGCCCTTTGCTCCCACAAAGAACCCTGCACATAGTAGGTTTTCAGAAATATAGATTGACTTTGGCTCCAGCCGGCCGGGAGGGACAGGTGTGGGAAATCTACATTTGGTTCACGGGTCTCCCTGCTTGCTCCCTGGGTTGGTGCTGGGCCGAGAGCAGGCTGTGGGTGGCCAGGGGCAGCCTGTTCTCCTAGGAGACCACGGGAAGGGTGGCCCACGCTCTCTGTCCTCAAGGCTATGAGCAGGAAGAAAGGGTCTGACAGGCAGGCAGAGGGGCGCTGGTGCGGGTGGCAAGCACAGATCCTGAAAGGCGTCTGACGCCACCTCCGTCTCCTTCCTTCATGTCTCTTCTGACTCACGTCAGCCCCCAGCAGGCCCAGCCAAGCCCCATGAGCAGGGGATGGAGATCTGGGGGTGGACAGTTTGGCCCAGGTTGCAGGAAGGGAGGCTGAAACTGGGACTTGGAAAAATGAGTTGTGCTGGGTGAAAGCAGACTAGGTGGCCATGTGCCCAGAGGTGGGGCACCTGTTACCTTCATGTCCTGTCCTTATGCCTAGGGCTAATGTCCCTATGCCCAGAGCCAGTGTGGGATGCTCCGGGCTGGGTCTGAGAGCAAGATTGCCCAAGTGAGAGTGGGTGAGGAGGGGCCTGGGCAGAGGGACCTGTGATATCCCAGGGTTGAGAGCACTGGTCCCGCCGTTTATTCTGAGTGGAGGAGGGTGTCGTGTCCAGGCTCTGACCTGGTGACAGCGGTGGGGCAGCCTCCTGCCTCAACATGGCAGTGTCTTGCCAGGGTCCCAGCCAGTTATTCGAGGCATGAGAAAGAGGAGCTGTAAATATTTTTTCATATCCCTGCAAACAAAATTAGTTCAAATTCATTTAATTAAAAAGATTAAAACCTTTCTAGGCGGCTAGGGGGTGTGTGTGTGTGTGTCACATGTGGAAGGAGAGGAGGTTGTGGAACTGAAAAGCAAGCCATGCTTGTTTTTTAAAAAGTCTGTGGTGCTGTCCTTCAGCCTCTTCCCCTAAGGGGGTGGATGGGGTAGTGGAAAGAGTGTAGGCTTTGGAGGCTGAGAGGATAGGGTTCAAATTCCTGGCCTCCCACTTAGTAGCTGTGTGACTCTGGGTAAGTAATTTGCCCTCTCTGTGCCTTATCAGTAACCTGGAGATAGTTGCATCCACCATTACAGGATGGCTGTGACCCCCAGGGCTGAGCAGTGTCCCTGCTTAGCACGTGGGAGGTGCCTGGTCAATGGTAACCATCCCTGTGATGGCCCCTTTGAAATAGAAGCCTCTCAGAAAGGATGCGCCTTTGTGGTGTTGCCTTTGTTTTTTGAGATTCAGAAAGATGGATTAAGTGTTTTGGAGTCCAGAAAGAATGCCAGCTGTCCTGCCTTGAGCTTGTGGAGATACGAAGAGTACCTGTTACTTCCAGGAAGAAAAAATGTGTTTGGGGGAGAGCAAATAACAATAGGTCCTGGACCCTGTGGGAAGCAACTTAGGACAAACGGGAGGTGCTGTTTAAACAGAGCTTTGCAGGCTCAGAAGTGACCTTTCTCTGGCTCCCTGGGCAGGAGGAAGGGGTACAACCAGCCTGGTGCCTGCGAGATGAACCAGGCAGCCCGAGCAGGAGCAGAGTGTACAAGCCAGGAGCCTGGCTGTGCGGGGACCAAATTAGGAGAATTGGAGATAGGCAGGAACTTGGAAAAGCACGGGAACACTTCCTTACTTACAGAAAGCAAAAGCAAAGGATCAAAATGCTGCATCCTTTCTTACATCCTTTTCCTCAAAGGGTCACAGAGGAGAAAAATGAAGACCCACAGAGGGCAGCCATGAATTGAGCAGCTCTCAAAGACCTAGATATAGACTCAGAAGACCTGGGTTGAAAACTTAGAAAATGTTCTCCCATTTACTAGCGGGGTGACCTCAGATGGGTCCCCTAAGTGCCCTGTACCTCTCAGCCTCAGCTGTGAAAAACCCTTCTGTCAGCTGGCCACCGTGCTGTGACGCTCTGGTGGGCACCCAGCTGCTCTGGAATTGCAAGGGAGGATGGGGGGTCTCCTCCTGGGTGTCGTGGCAGAGTTACAGCTAAAAGAGGTGTTAAAAAGCCGTGCAGGGGGACTTCCCTGGTGGTTCAGTGGTTAAGAATCTGCCTGCCAATGCAGGGGGCAGGAGTTTGATCCCTGGCCCGGGAAGATCCCACGTGCCACAGCTATTGAGACAGCGCTCTAGAACCTGTGTCCCACAGAGGAGCCACCACAATGAGAAGCCCTCCTGAAGCAACAAAGACTCCGTGGAGCCAAAAACAAATATTTAAAAAAAAAAGAGCAGTGCAGGAGAATGGTTGAAAGCTTTGAAAACCCCTCACCCTAGAAGTATTTTAATGAATAAGGAGGGTGCAGTGCTGTAACCTGAGCAGATCTTACTGAAGCAGGGGCCGCAACTCTAGAGCCATTAGCTGTCCACTGTGGAGGCCGCAGGAGGAGGCATGTGGGGATTGGGAAGGGCAAGTGCGGTATCACATGGCTGGGTGGTTGTAGATGGGCAGGCTCTGGGCAGCTCAGTCAGCAATTTGCTTTTCACATCACAGATTGAGACCTACTACTTGATTACGAAATAGAACCCTTTTATAAAGGGAATAGAGAATAGCACAGAAAATATCTGAGTGTATTACCCACAGTAGAAGTGAGTACTGTGACACAGCTAGGTGGGTGGTTACTGGTGTGTGTGTTGTGGACCGTGGCGGGGGAGGGGTCAGAGAGGTGGGCCCACCTGGCACAGCTGACTGCAAGGAGACCCTGGTGTCCTTGTGTAGAATCACTCCTTTTCTGTGATTAAGGGTCACGCCAGAGACGGAAGGCAGGCAGTGGTGTCTCCTCTCTGAGTTCCAGGAAGGTCTTTGATGCCACTTCCTAACTTGTCAGTGAGTCCATGTAGCTGTAGGGGACACGGACTCTACCCAGATGACACCTGCCACCTGTATTAGACTGAGACTTAAAAAAATTCTGGAAAATTAAACTAATTATAGATCTAATATCACAGCTAATAGTGATAGTAGATTAGGTTTCTTCAAGCATTGCTCTGAGCGTTTGTCCTGTCTTTATTTCATCATTCAGTCCTCCCCACAATCCTGTGAGATCCAAACCTGTTATCCCCATGTTACAGAAGAAGGAACTGGGTCACAGCAGAGTGAAGCAACTTGCCCAAGGTCATACAGTAAATAGCCAAGCCAGGATTTGAGTTCAGGAAGCCTGGCCCTAATGCTTGTGTTCTTAGCTGCTAGGCTATCCTGATCTTTGCATGGAAAACTTACTCAGGGGCTTGGAGTGATTCTGGATTTAGGTGGGTTTATCACACTTAAGGGTTTCCCTGATAGCTCAGTTGGTAAGGAATCTGCCTGTAATGCAGGAGACCTTCATTCAGTTCCTGGGTCGGGAAGATCTGCTGGAGAAGGGAAAGGCTACCCACTCCAGTATTCTGGCCTGGAGAATTCCAGGGACTGTATAGTCCATGCGGTCACAAAGAGTTGGACACAACTGAGCAACTTTCACTTTCACTTTACTTCATCACACTTAAAGACAAGGGTGGGAAAACCATATTCTCAAGAGTTTTAGGATTCCCATTCCTGTCTTAGATGAAGGGGAATTGTGCATTATGTATTTATATTTTATATTTAAAATACATATATATTGGGGGATTTTGTTGATTTTTAATGCGATAGCATTTTCCCCTTTGGCTGGCTAAAGTACCTATGAATAAATATATTAATACTGTATATTATCATATTTAATAAAACTAATAGAATTTTTTTCATTCATAATCATCGCTTTGACTCCACATGCAAAAAACTTTTGTGGTAGGTAATAGAGATCAAAAGTGCTGTCGGCCACATGAAAAAGTGGTACACTGAAGCCTTGTGGGTTTGATTTGAGACAAATGCTGACACCACGCTCAGAGACCATTTTAAACTGTGTGGGCAGGGCTGGCAAGTACTGGCCAAGGATGGCTGCTAACCTGGAGTCAGAGTGGACCACAAGTTGGAAAACCTAAGGATGCATGTTGTCACTTTTTGAAACTAAAGGCTGGTGAGCCCTGTTAATCCAGAATATGATACACATGAATTGCAGAGTAACTTTTCCCTGTATGCCAGTGATTGCTGAGCTTCATTCCTGGCACCCTCTGTGTGGGTTGCAGGAGATAGAAGTTGGCATTTGCCTAGGAGAAGGACATGGCCATGAGAAGAGTGTATATATATGGAGTGCAGGAGGTTTCTGAGTTCTATTTATAATTCGTATGCAGGAGGCCTGGGTTCGATCCCTGGGTTGGGAAGATCCCCTGGAGACGGGAAAGGCTACCCACTCCAGTATTCTGGCCTGGAGAATTCCATGGACTATATAGTCTGTGGGATCGCAAAGAGCTGGACACGGTTAAGCGACTTTCACTTTCACTTGGCGATTTATAAAAAAGCTCGCTCCCATTTGAATGGGGCATAGCGATGCCTGAAGACAGTGGAAGACAGACCACACCAGCATTGCGCATATTTCAGAGGAGGCAAGATGCTGTTTGCTCACTTGCCCTTCCCTTGGTGCTTCCTGTCCCCTCTGCCAGGAGGCCTCCTAGGACAGCCCAGGCCAGGCAGTTTCCCCCTCTTGGATCTTCCGTGGCCCCAGGCCAGCACCACACAATGGAGCCTTAATTAAGAGCCACCCTGTCCCATGGGGTCCTCCCCCGTTAGAGAGTCCATGTGTGCTTCATCCGAGCATCCTGTGCCTGTGACGCTGCGCCGCCCCAGCCAAGCGCAGCGTAGAGCCGAGTGCTGCAGAAGCCCCCGTGGAGGTTTGTAGGGAGGAGCAGTTAGGAGTTGGCAAGGGGTTGGCCCCAGCTCCTCATTTTGCAGATGAGGACCTCTGGGGCACAGAAAGGAGAGGAGGTGACTTGCCCGAGGTCCCATATCTATCAGGGGCCCCCTCACTCAAGGGGGGCTTGAGTGAGTGATAGTTGCTCAGTCATCTGACTCTGCAACCCCATGGACTGTAGCCCACCAGGCTCCTCTGTCCATGGGATTCTCCAGGCAAGAAGACTGGCGTGGGTTGCCATTCCCTTCTCCAAGGATGTTGGGGTCTTGCCCAGTGCTCAGCCTGGCTCTGACTTCAGGCCCCGCAGCTCTCCTGCATCCTGCTGGGCCACGTGCTCCAGGAGGCAAATCTCTGCATCCACTGCCCTCAGTCCTCCCGGCAACCAAGGCTGGGCAGCAGGCAGCCATGGGGTCTGCTAAGCTGCCTGCCTCTCCTGAACCCCGAGACCTCAGGCCTGAGGGTGATGTAGGCTCAGCTCTCAGCTTCCGTGTCCTTCCAGTAACCAGTCTGCCAACCTGGAGGCGGTCCACTGCCCAGGTCAGTGGCTTGAGCTCGACCACATGGGGGCTGGAGAGCTGCCCTTGTCAGCGTTTGTCTTGGCTCTGGCTGGGCTACTGGGAGTCAGCCCCCACCGCCCCCCCAACCCCCACCATCGCTCTCTGGGCTCTCAGCTCACCCACTCTACCTCTCTTGTACTTTGGGAGTTTTTAACTCCTCTGTTCTGTGGGTTCTCTGCTCCGCCAGCCTTTTCTTGCACATAGCTCCCCACAGCTGTGCCCTCAAGGTGGACTCAGCCCAGCTCGCCTCCCCACAGCTAATGGCCTCTCTCTCAGGCTCCTCTAATACTCCAGGGAAGGAGAGCCTACCAGTGCCCCCAGCTATGGCCTGCAGTCAGATGACAAGATGCACAGAGCTGTCCCTCTCCTGCCGAGGGGGGTGGCCCTGGGCAGGGACAGGCACACTGGCTGGGGTGTCAGAACCCAGCTTAACTTTGTGGGCCCCTCTGGGTGGTGGAGGGGAGTCTCCTACAAGGGACCCTGACCTCTGGGTGGCATTGGGGCTGTGGGTATGAATCCCTTGCTGAGGGTGGTACCAATCATTCTTGGTGACACTGCCATACCAGCCACGTGGGCAGATGACATTCCAGGGTTGGGCGAAGGGAAGGGGCCTCTGGGAGGCCTGTGAGCGGGCACAACTGAGGCCCCCAGCTGTCCCCTGCCTGCTGTGTGGGTGCCCCAGAGGGCTCGTGAGAGCCGCCTGTGTGCTCCTCTGTTCGTGTCACGTGTGGTGTGTGAGATGTGTGTACACGTGACCTGCGCCAGTTGGTCCCTTTCCAACTGAAACAGTCCCTCCTGCTCCCAGGACAAAAACAACCCCAGGCCTTTTTCCCCTGAAAAGTTAGAGTGCCTGGTGTCGGGTAGCAAGCTCACAGCTGGAGAAGGCGTGGCGGCCTGCCTGCTCTGCAGGGTGGGTTATCCCAGGGCCTGGTCCCCAAGCCCAGCCTGTACCCCGCCCCAACCCCTGCCTGCTTCCGGCTCCCCTGTCTCTGCTGATGAGCAGGGCAGTGACATCCATGGGGGCCATGTGAAGAAAGAGGCTGCCGCAGACTGTCCAGGCTCTCAGAGCAGCTGTGGGGAGCTGGGGTCTCTGGAGCAAGGCAGACTTTCCCTGTGAAAGGTAGCATCCCATGACCTGGAACACAGGCCCCTGGATGAGGGAAAAGGTCCAGATTGTCGCAGGTGGAGGAAACAGCTATCCTTCCGTTCAGTGGCTGGGCGGCCTCTGAAAGGCGCCTGGGCCTCTCTGGTCAGGTATGCGGAATTGCAGTTCCAAGGGTCCCAGGCTGGGTGCCTGTGAGTAGCTGCCCTCCCCAGTGACCTCTGCCTCCCCTCTTTGCAGCTGGAGGAGGCAGAGCGCTTTGCCATGATGGTGATCCACCTTGGGGAGGAAGCCGGGGAGTTCCTGTCCAAGGGCTACCTGGCACTGGGTCTCACCTACAGCCTGCAGGCCACCGACGGTGAGTGTCGGGGCCCGGGAACCTCCACTCGGGGTGACTCGGGCCTCCTAATGGCCTCTCAGGCCTCTTGTCCCGTCAGTGTCCACCCCCAACACACTTCCATTGACTCTTCTAGAATAGGTGTGCAGACGTACATAAAAACACACATGTGCAGACGCAGACACTCATACACTGATGTGCACGAGTGTGTGTGCACACACACACACCCCAGTTCATTTCTGCTTTTGCTGCAACTTTGCCAGCCTCAGATGTGCCGTCTTCATGAACCTGGTTCTTTCTCCTTTCAAGCCCAGCCCCAATTGATCTCTGCCCCGGAACTCCTGGGGCGTTTGTGCCACCAGCCCTGAGCCCCCAGTGTCTTCGTTCTGGTTCACCTTTACCCGCAGCACCACTGCCATCTTTTGGGGTCTTTTAAATCCCCCCGGTGCATGGCACAGAGCTGGGTACACAGCAAGCATTTACTAAATACGTGACCTGAGCTTGGTGCCTAGGCTCCCCTCCTGCCGCCTGGAGCCTGCATTCCCTCCCCAGCCCCACCAACTCCACCTCCTTCTGTATCCTTGCAGCCTGAGGGAAAAGGAGCGATAGGTCCCCACCCAGGCCAAACCCGGAATAGTCATCAGCCCCCCACACTCCCCAAATGCCATCTCCTGGAAGTGGGCTTCAGATGCCCACACAGCGAGAGGTAGGAACAGCTGGTACTTGCACAAGGGAGGGAGGAGGAAGGGTAAGATCCTGGTGCAGTGCCAGCTCTTTGTTCTTGAGTGACAGTGGTCACTTCGAGGTGTCAGTGAGGCTCTGATAGGGAACCCTGGGGTCCCCACACCCTGGTCAAGTGAGGGAGTCATCAGTCCCTTGGTCAGAGTCCAGAGACCCTCCATGTGCCTTTAATCCTCTAGAAGCAGGGCTGCTCTCTGAGCTTGGGACCCCTGACATGTATCCCTGCCTGGTGCTGCCAGCAGCATCCTGACATACTCTGACTGGAGCCTGTGACTGTCATTTTAAAGCTTCTCAGGGGGTTCAGTGTGTAGCTGAGGCTTCAAATGCGTATCCTACTGCATTTAAAGCCGATTTAATTTACCAGGGAGGTATCTGTTTTGGGTTAAAGCAAGAAGCCTCATGGTCAAAGTGCAATAGAGGTTTCTGGGGTGGGCCAGCGGAAGAGGAGGTCGTTTCCAGTGGGTACAGACACTGTCAGGGGTGGTAAGATGTTCTGGAGATGGATGGTAGTGATGGTTGCAAGACATGGTGAATGTACTTAATGCCACTGAATTGTCCACTTGAAATTTGTTAAAATGGTTAGAAAAGAAGGAGCCTCCTGAGTAAGGAAGCCTAGGGAGGCACATGCCAAGACAGAGGTGTAACTTTTCTCCAGAAGCTCGGGCCTTTGGAAGGATCAGGATGGCCCATGCGGCAAGGAAGGCAAAGGGGTAGAAGGACCTGTTGTGCCAAGAAGTGTGCATGCCAGGAGGCTGGGGCCAGGGGACATCTGCACCCCTTCCCCTGGTAACCAGGGCACCAGTCCGGAGCATTTGCCAGACAGGGTCCCGGTGGGGCCTCTCCCCACAGAGCTCCATGCCCCGGGTGGGGCAGGGCTGGGTTGGCTCCCTCCAGCAGCCCCTCACGGCTCTGTTTCTGTCCTATGTCCTGCAGCGACTCTGAAATCCAAGCAAGATGAACTACACCGGAAAGCACTGCAGACGCTGGAGAGGTAAGGACGCCGAAGGGCAGCATTGCGTGAGGCGGCTTGTTCTCCTCTCTCAGGGGACTTTCTGGTGTGCAGAGCAGAGTTTTCTGTCTCCATTTTGTTGACCAGCAAACTGAGGCTCTGAGAGTTCACGCAGGAAGCAGGGACAGGCCTTTGCGGTTGGGTGGTCTGGTTGAGCATTTCTGCACTGGTGGAGCTGCCCCCAGGCTCAGCTCTCCTGCTTCTGAGTTCAGGGGACATGAGAGAAAGCAGGAAAGCACCTTGCACAGTAATCTACAAGTAGCAGGGGCTCACAAAGGGGATCTGCCTCCTCCCAGACCCTCCCCAACCTAAGAGCTGTGAGGCTCCCTCCCCCAGCCCTCAGAGAGCTTTCCTTAGACGCCAGAGTCTGGGAGGGAGTTAGGTTTGGGGGTGGTGGGGGAGAGGCAGAGAACCCTTCCCCCAGGCCCCTCCTGTGAGTTCCTCTCCACCACAGCCTGGCCCTACCTGAGCATTCCTCTCCCTCCTTCCTCTGGCCATTGTAGGGCTCTTCCCTCTGAGCCCTGCTCCCTCTGAGCATAGATGGCAGGGGCTGGGTCAGGGCCTGCCCCAGACTTCTTGTGCCAGCTTCCTGGGAACATCCAGCTCCCCTCTGGGGCAGGTTGTTCTCAAACCCAGGGAGGAAAGAGAGTCCCATTCTGGCCAACTCCCTCTGAGCCCCAGGATCAGGGGATAGTTCCTTCCTTCCCCCACCGGCTCTTCACTCCCAAGGCTTCCAGCCCAGAGAGGCCATCCAGCCCCTTCATCCTCCAGAGGTCTTCACTGTCCCACGTGGAGGGCAGGCTGCAGGCTCTGTACAGGGCCCATCCAGGCCAACAACTGCCCGGAGGAGAGGGGCTTCCCTCACCTCCTAGTCCCGCCCTCCCAGGTACCCCCCACTTCAGCCAAAGCCAACCCTCTTGGCAGTCACCACCCTGGCCTGGGCTGCCCCTGGGCTTTCCGCCCCAGCTGTCATCTCCCACGGGGCACCCTCCAAGGTGGGGCTGGACAGAATTTCCAGCATTTGGCCCTGCTAAAAGTGCCCAGCACAGGGCTGGCTGTGACCCTCATCATGCTGGTTGTCGACCCTTGATGGCTGATTCACTGCTCCCCTTCCCAATACAGAGCCCAGCAGCTGGCGCCTGGCGACCCCCAGGTCATCCTGTATGTCTCCCTGCAGCTGGCCCTCGTCCGCCAGGTGAGTCCTAACACCCAGGTCTCTGGGGGTGCTGATCTCCTCCTGGCCCTGCTGCTTTTATCAGCTGTGCAACCCTTTGCAAGTGACTTGATCTCTCTGAGCCTCTATTCTTATCTGTTAATGAAAGTGCCTTCATACTCCACCTCAGAGGACCCAGGCAAGGATTAAGTCAGTTACTGTGGTAAAGCCCCTGACCTCTGGTGGGCACACAGGAAGGGCTTGTTCTCTGCCCTCACTCCCCCTGCAACACGTCCGTCTCCTGAGGAGTTGACAGGAGACCTGAGTAAACATTTGTGTCCTCACCTTCACTGAGCTTTCCCCAGGGGCCTAGGGGAGCAGAGAGATTGTCATGTGGAGCTGCTTCTGTGTGATACAGAGCTTCCCCTGACCGTGTGGACTCCACCACCAGGCTTGGCCTCTGGGGCCTCCTATCCACTGACCACCTCGATCCCCAAGGCTCTCTAGGCCCACCTGCCTTCTCTGAGCTGAGCTGTTGGTGCCAAAAGGTCTGCTGAGGGACTTGAGTGAGGTCAGGCAATCACCCACCCAGCTGGTTGCCTGTCAGAAAAAAGTGAAGGTTCCCATCTCCCAGGCCCCTCAGAGTCTCTGCTCTCACACGGGCCCCTCAGGCTGGTGCTCTGTGTGAAGCAGGGCCTCTCGGTGGCCTTTCTCTGGTGAGTGTGGACACTGGGCCACTCAGGGACTGCAGACAAGCCAGCAGGACCGGGGCTGGGCTCTAGCCTGGCAGAGAGGAGTCCGCAGAGCCCTCTGGGTGGTGGCTGCTCGCGGTCGGGTGATGGGCAGCCCGGCTGGCAAGAGCGCTGCTGTCTTTCCACGGGCGCGGGCCAGCCCTGCAGCTGACGACGAGGGTGCCGTTGACCCCATCTGACGCCTGAGGCACTGCGGCTCTGCTGAGCTCAGGAGCTAGGAGCTGGCCGCGCCTGCACAGTTCAGCTTCAGAGCCCACTCTGACCTAGTTAAAGCAGCCCTGTGTGGCTCTAAGAATCCTGTTCCCCTGTCCCATTTGGAAGCGGGCACTTGGAGCCTTGTCCACCAGCCTGGTGGTTGGTTTTACGGGCCCGTGTCAACTTCCGGCCCCTGATCCTCTCTTCAGGGAGCCGTCTTTCCAGCCCCCATGCCACTTGCCCGCGGTTCCCGACTCCCAGGTCCTAGAGTAGGCACTCTCCACCATTGTCTCCAGAAACATCAATCCGCTCTGGTGCTCCCTGGAGCATGAACACAAAGATGTCCAAGACCAGTTTATTTTTAGCCCTCAGTTGGAGAACCAGTACTTTCCTTGCCAGTCCAGTTCCTGATAAAACCTTCCATGATGCATTTTTTAGTATCTTTAATTATTCAGTCACCTCTGATGAATGGCGTCTGTCCTCCGGGAGAGATGGCTGGGCCAGGCCAGTGGAGCCTGGTACCCCATGTCCTTGGGGCCCCCAGATCTTGGTAACCTCAGGGGGTTGAGGGTCTCTGAATGGACTCTAAGCTAGTCCTGCCTGCCTTGGTCTCTGAGGCCCTCTGCACCATCCTTTCCAAAGCATGTCTAGCTGCTCAAACAGTGAAGGCTGCGGGTTTGGACACCCAGCCCAGGATCATGCTGCTGGAGCAGCCTTGGGGTGGGGGGCATGGGCAAGCTGAGCCAGCAGTCACACTGACCTTAGCTTCCTCCTTTACTTTCCATGACCTTTCCACAGAAGGAAGTCCCCCAAGGGAGAACTCTGGGCCTGGCAGTAGTGCAGAGACCAGGCAGGGGTCAGGCACACCAGGGACCAGAGCACCCAGCTGACCTGTGTACTGTAGACCCCTCCAGGAGCATTGGAGATGTAGTCTGAGGTTTGGTCAAGAGCAAGATTTTGGAAAAAGACTCTGACGTTCCTGGGAGGATGAGGCCCTGGTTGTCTCGAATAGCTGACAACCGCTAAGCCTGAGTGCCTGAGCAAACATGTCTCTCTGGACTGGAAGGAAGACTCTTAACCTGTTCATTAGCTGCCTGGGCTTTGGGGGCTTGAAGAGGGAAATTCACATTTTCTAACGTGTTCCATGCCCAGCAGGACGTTTTTCCTACGTTGTCTCGCCCTCTCGGCCAGTGTCGTAGATAGGACTGTTATCCTCATTTTGCAGCATAAGAACTGCAGCTCAGAGAGGCCAAGTCCCCTGCCCCGGCGCCAGCTGGGAAGTGGCAGAGTTGGAATTCACATCCCGTCTGACCCCAGGCCTAAGCTCTTGCCACTGAGAGCCCCTGAGCAGGAGGCAGCGTGTATCTGTCAGCCCCAATCACTGCAAGAACGGGTTCAGAGGAGAGATCTGTAGCCAGGGTCTGGGTAGCCTCTCACAGTCCCCCTCCTCCAGTTTGGTTGGGGCTTTCCGGCCAGTCCTTCATGATCCATTGTGGACATGCCCCTCTTTGCTGTGAGACAGCACTGACTTGGAACAGCAGACCCTTGCCATGGTGTTCGAGGGTGTGTTTTCTCATCAGAGTTCCTGCCTGCCCCACGGTGCCTGCGGTCTCACTTGGGTCTGCTGCGCCTCGTGGGCTGGCACCTGGCCCCTGAGTCCGGGGAGCAGTGTGGGCCTTGGGGAAGGTCGCTAAGCCGGCAGTTTTCTCCGGCAGATCTCCAGTGCCATGGAGCAGCTGCAGGAGGCCCTGAAAGTGTGCAAGGACGACGCCAATGCCCTCCATCTGCTGGCGCTCCTCTTCTCCGCCCAGAAACACTACCAGCACGCCCTGGACGTTATCAACATGGCCATCACGGAGTACCCTGAGAACTTCAAGTGAGTTCCCCGTGGACGCTGCTGGGCTGGGAGGCTGGTCATGCACACGCTGAGAGTCAAGATGGGATGAGCTCATGGGCTCGGAGCCTGGCTCTGGCGTTTTGTTTGGTGCCAGGAGGCACCGTGTGTGGAGGGGGAAGCTCTCAGTGGTAACTGCAGGCTCCACGGGGGGCTGTGTGGACCACCAAGGAGACTGTGCTCTAAGATAACATGCTCGAGGCGCTTCCATCTGACCCTGCACTCTACATTTGAGCATCATGGGGACACTAACTTGTGTGACTTAACCATAACCCTGGCATAGCCAGCCAAGGATGGTTTCTAACAGTGGCTGGGCTGATAGAGGCCATGTGAGCTGGCCCCTACCTCCAGGAAGGCCACAGGCTGTCGAGGTGAAGATTTATATCCCCACAGAGTGGTCCTGGCCTCTCCCTCTATTCTCAGCTCCTCCACAGCTCCTGCTTGCCACATTACCCAGATGCCTGTCTCTAGGGAGCAGGGTTCACGCTGCACATGGCCCCAGTGGTGGTGGGTGGGGCAGGACTAGACCCTCTTGCCCCCGCCTATACACAGGGGACCTGCTGCCATCCAACCAGGACCCTGGGGAACAAGAGCCTCACTGACTGGCTGAGGCAGGAGGGTGCATTGCCCCTTGGGAGGAAATGAGGAAGAGGTCATCTTTAGATTTCTGCCCTCCTTCCCTGGGACAGGTGACATAGGGTGCTAATAAACCCTGTCTCTCTGAATCCCCTGATCCCAGAATGAGGGGCCCTTAGCACCCCCACTCCCACTGTGCTCGGGGTTTGAAAGAGAACCCTTTAGAACCAGCCAAAGGCTGTTGTCTTTAGATAGCAGAAAGGAGTGTGGTCCTGGTGCCCTGAGAGGTGACTCACGCTGGCAGTGAAAACAGTTCCACAAAGAATTAGAGAAATTGGTAGGTGCCACAGCCGAGATCAGGGCTTCCCTGGTGGCTCAGAGTTTAAAGTGTCTGCCTGCGATGTGGGAGACCTGGGTTCGATCCCTGGGTCGGGAAGATCCCCTGGAGAAGGAAATGGCAACCCACTCCAGTATTCTTGCCTGGAGAATCCCATGGACGGAGGAGCTTGATGGGCTACAGTCCACGGGTTGCAAAGAGTTGGACACGACTGAGCGACTTCACTTTTACAGCCAAGATCAGTGATCGCGGGAGCTGCAGGCGGCCCGGCCCACTCGGGGAGCCAAGCACTTGTCTGTTTACCTGTAGTCCAGCAGAGGCAGGACTGACCCTTTGCACCAGGGAGTCAGGCCTCCTTCAGAAGATGCCACGGTGGCTTTGCCTGTGGACTTTGCTGGGAGTGGCCTCCTCCTCATCAAGTCTTATGAACACAAAGGACCGGCTATGTGGAGCTGGCCTTGCACCATCTCGGCTCACACCTGACCAGGGGCAGCTGGGACCCACCTGGGCCAGAACAGCGGGGTCAGGAGTCACGATGCTGTGGGCGGAGTGGGGGTATTAGTCTGGAGTAGGGTCAGCGGAGCCCAGGTAGGTCCCAGCTGCCCCGGTCAGGTGTGAGCCGAGATGGTGCGAGGCCAGCTCCACATAGCCTGTCCTTTGTGTTCACAAGACAGCCCTGGCTCTTGGCCTCCCTTCTATATTTGAGAGATTATTAAAATTGAAATTAGTTCACTTTAAAAGGCAAGTCGCCTAGGGCATGCACCACGTAGATAGAACCGGTGTGTGGACAAGGTGTAGTTACCTAATCCCAAATACAGTACAGCAAGAACTACTGTTTAGAAGTTTATTTTTTACTTTTATAAAAATACAGGAAGGACAAAGGTCTTCCTCTTCTAGTACCAGTTACCCTGGCTTTTTCCCAAGCTCAAGACTATCTGGCAGGGTCAGACCCATGGTCTGCTGCCAGCCGTGTGTGTGCATATGTGTGTGTGCGAGCGTGCCTCTGTGTGTTTTATTGTCAGTGAGGCTTCGGTGGAAGGGTTAGAACAGTAAAAGGGGTAGAATCCTTATCCAGCCCCTGGCTCAGAGTGTGTGTCACAGAAGAAACCAGAGGCTGGGCCAGGTGTCAGACGTTGTCCTTTATCCGAGTGGAATCTTCCATGCATTAACAGATGGAGACTGAGCAGATGGGCGCAGAGCTGCCCTGTGGAAGCCGCAGAAGGGGCTGCACACACTGCTCCCTTGGGCGCCCTGACCCAGTGCAGGAGCTTCCCATGCCAGTGCCACCCATCTGACTGCGTGTGTCTCTTCCTAACTCCTGGGCTGAATGCTCTCTGCTGGCAGAATCCCCTCCCTGGCCTGATGTGGGGATGCCAGCGCCACCTTTTGAAGTCGGCTTGAAACTTCCCGTGTGTGATCAGAGGCCCACCTCGCTTGTTTCACGCCCTGGGAGGTGTCTCCTGCCACCCCCCATCCTCTTCCTCCTCACCGCGCCTCCCACCTGCTCCTGGTTCTTGGGCTGAGTGCGAACCATCTCTTTAGTCCCCCAAGTGTACTTTCCACCACCCCCTTCTTCTTCCCTCTCACCTCACTCAGGTGCGGACTCTTTCACCAGGAAATGCTTCAGTCACTCAGTGTCTTGGAGAAGTGGGGGCAGGGATGGGGCCTTGCTGTGAGGCTGGTGACTTCCCCCAGAGCCCTGTGGGTGGCCTTCTGGGCCCCCAATAATACCTGGACCCGAGCTGTGACATTTGCGCCTGTGTGCCTGCATCGGGAGAATAGAAGCCAAAAAAGTGGGAGCCCCGGGAGATGGTGCTGGTGGTCAGCGTGTAGGGTGGCTGCCGCTCGGTGTCAGCCGGGTCCCTGCTTCTGCAGGCAGGAGCCTTCAGCGTGGGGCAGCCTCTGCCGTGGGAGCAGAGCCCCTCTATCCAAACACCGCAGGGCCGCTACAGGGGCCTCAGGTGTTCTCAGGGGCTGGAAGCGCGAGGGGACACCTCTGACGTCCCAGCCCGAGGAAGTCCCATTCCCAGAGCACATTTGGGGTTCGTGTTCCTGTCACCACAGAGAAGCCTTGCTGTGGAGTGTTTGGGGCCCAGAGCGTCCCATCCCCCGTGGTGCTTCCATCTGTGAACCCGCCCATCCACGGAGAGAGAAGGTTCTTATCTCTGAGCCACCATGTGCCCCTCACATTCATGACCATGGGGAGCTCCCCTTTGAACTGGGCCACCCTAAAAGGCTACAAAACTAACTGAATAAAATACAAGGGGCTTCTGGCTTCCAGAACTGTGAGACAGTATATTTCTGTTGTCTTAAGCCAAAAAGAAAAGGGAGTGGGGGTGAGGAGGGAGGGACTGTGGGGTATGAGGGGGAGGGTAGCCACCCACCACAGCACTGTGGAGTGACCTAGGGTGTGACTGTGGGTCTTTGCAAATAATTCAGTGCTTTTCCCCACGGATGAGACCCATGGACTAGCAGGAAATGTCATTGCGCCCATTACGGTCAGGGATCACTGAAGAATGTCACTGCCCTTCAGCTGAAACCGTAGCCTGCTCTTCCAGCTGCTCCCTGCATTGGGAACAAGCTGTGTGTGGCTCCAGCTGTTGCCACCGCAGTTAATTAAGCCCCTAATCCAATATATATCAATGCAGCTAAACAAAAAAATCTGCCCCAGATGATGGGGTAGATGCCCGGACCTCAGCATCGTCAATAAGGTCTGTTCTGTGGGCACTCAAAGGCACCAGGTCTGAGCCTTTCTGCCACCCAGCGCCTTGCCAGTTCCAGTGGCTGAGACCTTGCTCTTCCTTTGTGCAGAGTGAAGGAGAGGCTGGCAGGCCCGTGTCGGGTGGAAGAGGCCTGGCACAGGGCGATGCTGGGGAGTGGAATAGACCCTTTCCTCTTGGCTTGTCCTCACGTGGGAGCCGCAGCAGGTCCCTGGCTGTCACTTAGCTATGCTCCCTCCAGCAGCTTGCTCCTACTCCCC
The DNA here is from genome assembly GCF_029378745.1 of Bos indicus. Taxonomy (NCBI): domain Eukaryota; kingdom Metazoa; phylum Chordata; class Mammalia; order Artiodactyla; family Bovidae; genus Bos; species Bos indicus. Next base: position 29,200,873 of record NC_091770.1, read on the forward strand.
ATGTCCCCTCCTCCTCAGCTGCTGAAAGACTGACATCTCTCCTGCCTCCCTCTGCTTCCAGGGTCTATTGTGAGATTCAGACAAGAGAAGATCTCACAGTCAGTTTACAGCCGGGTCAAGGGCAGCAGTGGGGGAAGGGGAAATGGTCCACAGCATAATGCTGCGACAGGGGGCTCAAGGAGGGCAGCACATGTGGTGGGTCAGGGGAGGGCGTCCTGCACAGGAGGGTCAGTGGAAGCTGAGAAGAGGTGTGCCGGCTCCCTAGCAGCCACCAGGAGGTCACCATTTCCAGGACTCAAGACTCCTGGAGAAAATCCCAGCCTTTGTGGAGCTGACTTCAAATTCAGGGATTAGAAAACATAGCAAAGGGGATCTTTATTTCCGTGCTATGAGGTGACCTTTAGTTAATGGAGCTTGAGTTTAAAAAGGCAGAAACGTGATGAGGCAGTGGCTGACGGCCCTGCAGGGACAGCGTGAACCTGGCGTGACGAGAACCAGACACCCGAGCAGCTTCCTGAAATGCTGAGGGCTTTCCACTAAGCCCTGGACACATGTGCTGGCCAGGCTGCCCCTGGCCAGTCTGCAGGGGGCCTCAAGGGGGCAGCAGGCTCCCTATTTGGACCTGGGTTCCAAGCCAGGCTGGGCCTTGGAATTCGAGAGGTTTCCCCATAGCAAGCTCAGCGATGTCTTAGCTGTTTCCTTCTCCCTTCCTGGGCTTGGGAGGCTCAGCTAGGAGAGTCAAAGGAACAGGCCACTGATAAGCTTGTTCCAGAAGCCATGGGCTCCACAGGGTGCTGGTTTTAGGTAACAGATTCCTTGCGCTTTAGTCAGGCTGCTTGTAGGGAAGGTCGCCATAGTAACCAAACAACATTCCTGGGCTAATGATGGGAGCTTTCCAATAACCAGCCTGTCAGTCATTGCTCCCACCCCAGGCCTGGCAGCCTGCCACACTGGTTTTGAAAGCCCAGGCTATTGGGCTGGCAGGAGGGGAGCAAACTGGGTTTGCCCTTCCCCTCCCCTCTTACCACCTCTCTTAAGAGTTTCTGCCCAGCCCAGGTTCTGCGGGCCTTGGAAGGTCCTAGGGGAAGGGTTGTCTGGAGCCCTAGGGAGCTTTCCCCAGAGCAGGAGCTATATGGGTCTCTCAACAAGCCAGAGCTCGGCTTGCCACTTGTAAACAAATGGAACCAGTCACAGCATTTCCCCCAGGAAACCGGGGCTGTTTTGGAAAATGTTTGAGCTGATAACTAGGCGTTAGCTGGGGCCAGACGGTGACTGAATCCCGCTAAGGCCAACGTAGGCCTCAAGGGCACCCTTCTGATCTCTACCTGGCCCACCTCACCTTTGTTACAGGTTGCATGTGATAAACTTTGAGTTGTATATTCCACCAAGCGGAAGGGATCAGAGTCCTGGGGCTTCCATTAATGTCTTTGACTTAAACCCACTGTGTTTATTGGGTGATTCTTATTGGGGACTTGGAGTGGATCAAAAGGATGCCTGAAATACCAGCACGCCAGTGAGGGGCTGGAATCAAAGGTATGAGCACAAGCATAGTTTCTCACTTCGCCAGGTTCATTAAACATTCTTGGCTGCCACAGGCCCCGATGAGGGTTAGCAGCCTTGGGGTGAACTTGCAAGGCCATGTGGTGGAGGGAAGTGTTAAGCCAGGCGTAATCGCTGGCACCGGCTCGCTCTTCCCCAAAGGTCAGTTCCTCTTCGGCTCAGCCAGTCTGACATTCAGCATTTCCCTGCGCTGATGGCTCTGGGGAGCCTTTTAGGACCTCACTGCATGTGACACTGCAGTCACCGAGTCTTCCTTCTCCCTGCAGTCCTCTGCTCACACTCCAACTAGAATGACCTCGGTTATTTTGTTTGGGGAAGAAGAAAGGAAGGAAGGAAGGAAAACAGATTTTTCCAGAAGGAATTCTTTGTTTTAAAGTGGTTTTTAGCTCTTTGCTTCCTGAGTCTCACTGCTGTCAACATTTGCTGGAGGCAGGTGCTGTGGCTGGGCCCTTGGTTTTCAAGCGGGAGTGGCCTGGCCTCTGCAGGTGGGAGAGGGCCCAGGAGGCACATTGATACCCTTGAAGTAGGGCTGCCCTCTGCAGTGGGTAGTCTTCAGGTCCCCAGATCATCTCACTGGGCAGCAATTACAGAACAAGGTGTTTGCTTCCTGGTTTCTTACATTGGGCTGGGAGCCAACTTTTGTTCCAATTAAGGATCCTTCTGGAAGTTCTTCCACCCCAGAGTGATTGTGGAATGGCTTCTGTGCGGTTTGTGTTCATATCTTTCATGATCAAGAATGTGTCTTTGGGGAGTCCCCTGAAGGTAACTGAAACTGGTCTCCCGGAGCTGAGGGAAGCCAGGCCTGAAGGCCCACTGGGTCAGCCATCAGTCAGCTCAGGTTAGGCCTCCACTGGGTGGAGGCGGCTGTTCCGCGGGTGGGGCAGAACTTTTGAAACAGAGGTGCTCGCTCCTGGAGGTGAAAGCTTGCGGGGCTGTTGATTTTAAAGGATTTGAAAGCTTCAAAGTCAGATAGAGTGGCTGTCTCCAGCCTTTTTGGCACCAGGGACTAGTTTCGCGGAAGACACTTTTTCTACAGATTGTGGTGTGGTGGGGATGGTTTCAGGATGATGTGAGTACATTACATTTAGTGTGCACTTTATTTCTATTATTATATTAGCGTCACCTCAGAGCATCAGTTATTAGATCTTGGAGGTTGGGGACCCCTGAGGAAGAGGATCAGTGTGAACCATAAGAGATTAGGGGACATGAGTCAATGTAATCCTCCAGAACCAAGGGAAAATGACTGGTTTTTAGGGCCGAGAAAAGTTACTGTAAGTGTCCCTCTCCCTTATCAGGGAGGTCTCCTGTTAGAGCTTTAAAATAATGTCCTGAAGAGCAAGTGTGTGAGCTGAATCAGTTAATCGCTCTGGTGGAGTCTCTCCCAGATGCGGGGCATTTAGAGGACTCTGAGACCTGTGTCCTTCAGCACTGCCCTGGCCAGAGTAAGAGCCAGATGATCACAGCCCCAGTGGAGGTGAGGGAGTGGCTGGCTCCGACACACTGGCTGCTCCTCCCCTTCCCCCTGCCCCCATCCAGGGCTGGGAGTGGGCCGTGGAGCCCCACCTCCAGGCCTTTGATCCTGCCCCTGCTGGCCCAGCCCCAGGGGGTGCCCTCCTTCCCTCGCCGACGTGCTTCCAGATTCTGCCCAGCCTCAGGGACTCCCCTTGGGCTCCACTTTGCCTTGTAGCTCCTGCACTCAGAGCTGACCCACTCATTGAGTATCTGATTCCCTTCTGCTTCCTTTGGTCTGTTGCTCGAGCTTCCCTGAGCATGTGGAAGCACCTTGGGGACAGAGGACAGACGATGGCCTGTCTTCTGTCTCCTCTTCCTCCCTGTAGGGAACTGACAGCTGGGCATCCAGCACATACATAGACCCCCTGATGGGCAGACTGTAGGAGTTGTTTTTGCTCTTTTGGAAGGATGGAGGAAAGGAAGGGAGGGAGGCAGGGAACGCATGGGGATGTTGGCTTCTTACAGCCCTCAGAGTGCTCTCACATCCCCTTACCCTGTTTTGTCATTGTCTTGGTTTGATTTGTTGAGTTTTCGGTCTTACCCTCCTACTCTAAAGAAACTAACTGGAGAGTTAGCTGGTCTCTCCAGGTCAGATAGCTGATGAGTGGCAAAGCAGGGACTAGAACCCCAGCCAGCTGATTCGCTGAACAACCCTGACCAGCCAGCTGATTCACTGAACAACCCTGCTGTGCTTGAACCCCAAGCACTTCAATAATAATAAAATAGCAACACACCTCGTGCTTGGCTGTGTGCCAGGCACTGCTCTGCACACCTTCCACGCATTCACTCACTTTCCTCGCAACCTGGGAGGTGTAGAAACTGTTGTTAACTCCCATTTTCCAGATGAGGAAAGAGAGGCAGAGAGCGCAAACGTAAGTGGTTGTGCATAACCGGGGCTGGGTAAGTAGTGAGGAAGGGCTGAACCCTTTAGGAAGGCGAGGCTTTGCGTATGCCTTCTTTTCTCCTAAAGCCCCGAGGGGGTAGCGATACTGTTGTCCCATTTTACAGATTTGAAACTGGAGCTCTGAGAAGCTGAAATGACTGGCCGGGGGTCCCAGGGCTAGAGGAAGGGAAGCTGGGATTTGAACTTGGGTCTTCAGACTCAGGCCCCGTTTTCTGGGAAGAGACCCACTTCCCACGGAAGCCCACGCTGTGTGCAGGCTCTGGCCTCCTGGCTGAGGAGTTAAGACTTTCCGAAGGTGTGGCTGTGGTGACTCAGAGAATAGCCTGCTTTTTCCACTCAATTATGTGTTTTCTATAAAAATAGAACTCTTCATTAAAACAACGCAGCGTGGCCGTCAGCTGGAATTACTAATTACTGTCCTTTAAAGAGATAATGCCCCCTTTCGTGCCTTCCCCATACCTGCCACTACCCTCTCCCGTCACAGAGGACTCCCATGAGGGCCAGGAGCCAGAGGCCGGGGCTGGGGAGACACACGTGGGCAGCGGGACTGGGGGGGGAGAGTTTCCACAGGTGCTCTGCAACTTGGTTTCCTTGGCTCTTGGTCCTGGGGACCCTACAGCCTTCCAGGCCTCAGTGAGTCCTTGTGACTCAACTTTCTTCTGTTATCCAATGATGATTTGTTGAGTGACGTCAGGTGAGCCACTGGGCATATAAAGATGAGGAAGATGTGGTCCCTGCTGGAGCGCGGAGCCCGGTAGGAAAGACCAGTAATGATGGAGGGGTCTCAGGATGACAGCTGACCTTTCTTGAGGAGTCACCATGCAGCAGGGCCGGCTGCCTTCACGGTTTCTGTTGCCTGTAGTCCTGCCAGCAGCCCTCCATGATGGTGCTGTTAACCGCCCTTGCTTTACCAACAGCCGGTCAAGCTCAGAGAGGCCGAGGCACCTGCCTGGAAGCAGCAGGTCCTGGCAGTGGACCCACGTCGTCTGAGGCCAGAGGGCACGCTTCAGTACGATGCCCTCCTGGGCAGTAAGTCAGGGGCCAGAGGCGACTCCCTCAGGTACACAGCAGTTACCATGTCCAAGTCTTACTTACTGCACATGCTGAGTATATTTTACAGGGAAGTTCTTTCAAGGAACACGAAAGTAAAAACGTGGACCTGTTGTGCTTGCTGCCCACCCAGCCCATGTCCTTCCCTGCAGCCAGCTCAGTTCTGCCAGCGTCCACCCTGCCACTGGGGGTGGGATGCTGGGGTGAGCAGCAGGGAGGGAGCGCAGAGGAAGATGACTGGAGACCCTGGGTGAGGGGGACGGACAGGATGAACTCTGACCCCAGGACAGTGCTTGTTGGCTTAGCCAGAGCCATTGTCACAAAAATATCCCCCACTTACAGAATAATGTTTTGTTTCTAAGAAAAGTTTTTGGAAAGGCTCATGCTCACCCAGTTCTGAGGAGGACCACCCTAAGATAGTTCTTCTTCATAGCAGTGGAAAGAAATGATTTGTCTTGGCCTCAGGTGGGAATAGCTCCAAGTCTTGATCCTCTTGACAAATAATTAGAAGGCTGATCCTGGCCCAGGAGTGCAGGCCAGGCAGAGGGCCTGGGAAGAGAGGCGGTGCTAGGCCCACCCCTGCTTTCCCCCCGGGAACCTCCATCGTCAGCCCCTGGCCAGAGGGACCAGAAAGACTTCCAAACGCCGTGACCTGTGGCCACACCCAGAGACGCTGACCTCACTGGTCTCTGTCGTCCCCACCGGAGGAGGGCTGGCCCAGATGCAGACAGGCAGACTGACTCTGCAGGGCTGAGACTGGTCATGGTTCAACAGGGACTGGCTCTGTTTGGGTCCGATGAGTACCTGTCTTTGACCCCAGGTGCTGACCCGTGCAGGTGACCCGGAAGGGGGCCGGCAGGGACTGCCATGACTCTGGTGTTCGTCAGGAGGATGTGAGTGCTTAGAGGGTGGGCCGCAGCTGCGCTGGTCTCCCGGCTAGGAACAGGGCACTCATGCCTCAGCCTTTGGGCTGAGCAGAGTACAAGCACCTGGAACTCTCCTGCAGCCCTGGCAGCTTCACCCCTGCGGTGGCATCTACACTGCCCCTTGCTCCTTCCCCTTCCCCAGAGCACACTCACTTTCATGTGTGCCTTCAGATGCCTTGGTGGCGTGGCAAAGGCATTCGGCCTTAAAAGACCTCACTGTTTATTCTACATCTTAAAAAACAGGAAAGGGCTTGCAGTGGGGGTCACAGCCGAGGTTGTTTTGCTCTGCCTGGATTGCTGAGGCACTGTCCATCCCTTCTCATCCGTTTCCTTTCTTATGCCCATCTTTCATCCCCCGTGCCTTGCTGAACAAGCCGTGAAGGTCTGAGGCTTTCTGAGAGCCTTGGAAGGCACCTGGCCTGAAGGCTGGTTTTCGGGGCCTTTCAGACCTGCAAGTATAAAGGAATCCCTTCCCAGAGCCTTGGGCAGGCCTGTGCTTGAGGAGTTAGTGCAGCTGTGGGCTTCTCAGCTGCTGCTCTGGGTCATCACAGTTCATCCTGCAGGAGTCTCTGGGGCAGACGGGACAAGAGACTTCACTCCTATGTCACAGGTTTGGAACCTGTGACCTGCCAGCTGGGTGGCAGTGCAAAGCTGGGACTTTGGCTCGGGTTTCTCGCTCCTGGGCCAGTGTCTGTGCACTGAGCGACGTCACAGGGCAGGGTCAGGACAGCAGCGGGGCCGTTCCCCGGATTGGCTCGTGTCAGGGCATTGGAGGACTGCTAGACTCCAGTATCCCAGCCTTCCTGCCTCAGAGACTCTCCTCTGTTGTACTTTTGGCTCTGCCTGGGGACCCTTCTCTGGGATGAAGAGCCAGATGGAGTCACATGGAGCCAGATGCCTTTCTGTCACGTCCCGAGCTCCCCATTCCTCCCCAGGCCCTGGGACATTTTGCTTCTGGACAGCTTAAAATGGAATTGGCTGGCACTCTGCCTGTTGCCTGTGTGAGTCCAGCCCTCGCTGCAGTTCTGAGGCATCCGCGAGCAGATTCCCCACCTGCCTCCTAGCTGGGAGCTGGCAGCGGGAAGCGGTGCCTTCAGAAGTCAACTCCGATTTACCGTGGACCACGAGACCCAAAATGTGGCTGGAGGGTTGTAACAACACACACACATCCTCATAGTATTAAGCTGAATGGACACCGTGTGCTCAGCTCTGTGACAGGCACCAGGGAAGCGAGGAGGATGCTGACATGGAGGGAGGCAGGGTCTTGCCCTGTGGGCACTCGTCACCCAGGCAGGGACACACAGCAAGACCCAGGACAAGACAGATGGTAGTTTTACCATCTCTACGTACGGCTGGCTGCTGAGTGTTCTCTAGAGTATCTGAGTTTGTAAATGCTTGATGTTAGTGTTTCTTCACTGTTAAAAGCATAAGCCTATGTGGAAAAACAGAAAACGTGTACACACACACACACACACACGTACGTATAAATGAGAGAGAGTGATTTAAATGCTAACTGAAGGTTGTCCTAAGCAGAGAAGGGCAGGGGTTATCACACTTCTCGGAGGACTAGAACTTTGGATTAAAATGTGTTTGTTTTTTTTTTAAGTCTCAGAATTGTTTCTTCAGATGACATGTTAGACTCATTCAGTGTATAAAAAGGTATGCCAGGGGCTGGGCTGATTGAAGGGAGTGGGGAGCCAGGGCTTGCCCCCTCTCTTCCCAGCCCCCACTGCCAGCAGCCTCCCCACGGCTCCACCCAGGAAGCATAGAGTCCTGATGAGGCTGTGGCCCCACCATCCATAGTGGTGCGCTAGGCCCTGCCAGCCTCCTTGTACCGTTGCTTGAAGAACTGGGCCTCCCATCCTGGCAGATGGGAGGGGGAGAGCCCTTTGCTCCAGCAGGACCAGTAGTTGGTTGTCCTAGAAGAACAACAAGGAGTGGGGTGGTTTGCTGATCCCTGTTACCAGGTGGAGAGCGTTCGGCGGTGCCCACTGTGTGTGGATGCCCATGTGCCCACGATGTAGTAAAAACCCCTGGGGGTGAGGCCCCCATGGGGACACACAGAAGGTCAGAGGGTGACACCTGGTTAGGACCTGGCCACATGTCAGGGGAAGGGGGAGCCCTAGCAGGGCGACGGTGTGAAACAAAGCATGGATGAGCCGGGGAGCCTGCCCTGTGGTCCAGGGTGCCTCTAATACCCTGTTAGCACCACATGGGTGCCCAGGGTCACGGGATGGAAGGTGGCACACAGAGGCGTTCTGATTGATGTCGGAGCAGGGCTGTCGGAGCAGGGCTTCTTGTCAAGGAGGATGGTCCTGGTGGTGCTGCACTGTGAGACCAGGGAAATCTCGGGAGCTAACCCAGGCCTCCAGGGATCTGGGACTGAGGGATCCAGCCAGAGGAGGGCTGTCAGAGTGCTTGCCCCAGCCCAGAAAGGATGTGGTTGGGTTGAGAAATTACACCCTGGGTTGCTCATGCTAATGGAATGTCAGCAGCCGTGAGGAGAAGAGCCTGTGTTGGTAGAAGTCATTGTAACACCAGCTCAGCTTTCGGCCACTTCTGTTCCGGGCACATGGTGTGGCTGGATCCACCCCACGGACCCCTGCTGGCTCTCAGGGACACAGCCGGCGAGCAGGAGGGGGACGGGCCCTGGTGGGGAGGGGCATGCGGCAGAGAAGGCCAGTCTGGGGAGATCTGGGAGCAGAGGAGTGCTTTGGGACTGGTCTGCCCAAGGGACTGTCCAGGGAACCAGCTCCCAGTCACCCTTCCATGGGGACTCTGCTGTTCTGGGTATCCCTCCCCATGGAGAGCTTTCACTTGCACCAACACCTGTTCTAGCCACAGCCCACCACAGTCCCCCTCCTTCCCCCAACTCTCAGCCACATCCTACCCCACGTTTTCATCAAACACCAGTCCCAGAAAGACCCCCTTCATCTGTGCTTTTCCTTGTTCTGAGTCGGACCCAGAACACCAGCCCTGGAGTCTGTGAGCAGTTTGTCATTTTTAGCACTAATCGTAACCTGGAAGGCCAAAATTGTGTCATGTTCCTAGAGCAGAGGCTCCTAATACTTGTGGGGTGTTGGACCTTTCAAGAATCTGGAAAAAGGGACTGGGGATGGCAGGACCAGTGTCCCCAGCACCTACCACCTGGGTACTGAGACCACGGATTTGCCCAGAAGCAGTGTCGTGAATCAGAGAAGGCAATGGCACCCCACTCCAGTACTCTTGCCTGGCACATCCCATGGACGGAGGAGCCTGGTGGGCTGCAGTCCATGGCGTCGCTAGGAGTCAGACACGACTGAGCGACTTCACTTTCACTTTTCACTTTCATGCATTGGAGAAGGAAATGGCAACCCACTCCAGTGTTCTTGCCTGGAGGATCCCAGGGATGGGGGAGCCTGGTGGGCTGCTGTCTCTGGGGTTGCAGAGTCGGACACGACTGAAGCTACTTAGCAGCAGCAGCAGCAGCGTCGTGAATGAAGGAGGCTCACCACTCACCACCTGAGGAGAACCAGGAGTCACAGCCTAGTTTGGGCCTCAGTGGCTCAGCCAAGTTCTCCACAGGCTGCCAGGCAGCTGGTGTGCGTCAGTGTAGCTGGCAGTACCCGTGGTGAAAAGACTGCAGTATTTCCATACATGTTGGTAAATAGCCACTGCCTTGGCCCTCATCAGGACCCTGGACTCCCCAACAACTAAAGGGTGGTCATGCTGTGCCAGCGCTCTCATGGTGTCTACTGTTGTCTTGGGCAGAGCGGGGCAGCTGTCCACCCCGCTGTGGACCTGCCTTCTGGTAGGACCAGCCCTCCTTCTCTTCCCAGCCTCTCTCAGGGCCACATCCCCACTGTTCCCACTGTTCTTACCGTAGAGGACTTCAGGTTTGGGGGGGGTTGAAAGAGATTCTGTTGTTCCTAAACGGTGACTGAATAAGACTTCATGTCACTTTCATCTTATTGAATATATGAGGAGAACTGGCAATGTTAGGCTATTCAGTGAAAATAAAGGAAAACCTGATCATCCTCAGGTGTTCAGTGTCAGGATACAGTCTGCATTCAAGCACCTGTTGCATGCTGGTGAGGAGGGAAAGCAGAACCCTGCCCTTTTGTGACCTTTTCACCCGTTCCTTGCTTAGCCTCGTTCCTTGAGTCAGTTTCCTTCTGGGTCTGTCTCTGATATAAGGCCTGGAGAGTGTGTAAGTAAAAAGATAGCCATGTGTTCGGTGAGGGGGATGCTGCAGAGCTGAGGGTGTGGAGGGAGACCGCTACCACGGCAGACAGTGCTTGAGAGGTGGGCGGGATGGTACACGATCGGGATAAGCAAGAGCCGCAGGGATGCTGACGAATGCAGAGGAGTGCTCTGTGCTTTGGCAGAGAGGATGGGGAGCTAGGCAGAGAGCACGTGATCCAGGGATACGGACACCGCCGTGCGTGTGGGCACTCTGCCTCCTGAGTGCTGGGGAGGTGGGCTGATGGGGCTGCTCCGGTGGGGCAGAATCCCCTGGGGTTCCACCCTGGGAGGAAAGCCAGGGGAAGGGGGCCCCTCAGGTGTTCTCACTGCTCTTCTTCCTCCCACAGCCTGATGTTCACCAAGGTGAAGCTGGAGCAGGTCCTGAAAGGCCCAGAGGAAGCCCTAGTGACCTGTAGACAGATGCTGCAGCTGTGGCAGACCCTGTACAGCTTCTCCCAGCTGGGGTGAGTGGCGGGTCCCTCCAGACGGAGTTGGGAGGTGGTGGTTGCCAGAGCAACAGTCTACAGCTGAGTGGCCATGATGCCTGATGGGTGAGAGGGTGGTGAGGATGTTTGAATGAGGGCATGGGACTTACTGCTCCTGGGGCCTTTTATGGCCTGCCCTAATTTTAATCTTTTGACAATCCTCTGTGAAGGACAGAAAAAGGCTCTTTAGGAAACTAAAGTTCAGGGGGATAAGAAGGAAGAGAAATCATTATTAAGCACCTCCCCCATCAGCTGGTTTTATCTTATCCACTGTCATAGTTTATCCTCACCCCAGGGTTCTTAACCTGAGACCCAGAGACCTTATATAATGTATCAGAGCCACTCTCCTATGAGTGGTAGTGGTTGGGCTTAAACCTGAGTCTCCTGAACCCCAGCCTGTGGAGCTTGTCACTTCTTTCCTGGTTCCATCTGGAAGCTGGGAGAGGAGGAGGAGGAAGCTGAGTTCCTGAAGGGCCCCCACTCACCTACCATCTCCACACATCCCATCTCCTGCTCCAGTCCCCAGCTCTGAGATTCTCCTTGACCAGAGCAGGGCACTCTTGTCCAGGCTGAATCTGCAGAACGTCTTTGCTGAAACCTGCCAAGACACTCGGGCTCAGCTTGTGCAGCCCAAAGCAGAAATGGGCTTCATTTCTGCTCCACTCCCCTTGTCTGGCTGTGTCATCTCCCTACCGCCTCAGGGGACCCCCCTCTGGTGGGCACTTGTCCTTTCCCTGGGACTCTGGGAACCTAGCAACCTCTTATAATCCCCAAAACAATGTCTCTAAAGTTGGAATTTACAGAGGAGGCCCCAGGATAATCTGACCGAATAAAATCCTTGGGCAGGGTGGGGTCAGCCCTCTCTTTGCAGGCTTTGGGCCTGGAAGATTCCAGGGCAGAGCAGGGTGGTGGGTGGAAGCTGCCAGCAGGCAGCTCTGGAGTGAGGGACTTTGCAGAAAGGAAATGGGGAACCACCTGGAAGCTGGGTGCTGTAGAGTGAGGGCCAGACTCTGGTGTGTGGGGGGCCCGCCTTTGGATGTCCCTCGTCCTGCCACTCACCAGCTGTGACAGGCAGGCAGGTGCGTGGCCTGGCTCCACTTGCAGAGAAGAACTGCCCCAGAGCTGGCAGAGCACGCCTTTCAGCCGGATGGCTGGCTGCCTGCTCATCTAGGCGATCACGGTCCTCTGAGCTGCAGCCTTGTCTCCACGTGTAGGGCTTAGCCTGTGGCTCCCCTCCAGGAGCAGCAGAGCTGTGGAGCTGTCGGGTTTGCCTTGGGGTCTTTTCAAGCCACCACCTTCACCCTCACTTCGGGGGGACCCCCCCCCCCCACTCAGGGTAGAGCAGGGCTCAGCCTGGCCAGCTAGTTGGGGGCAAACTGTTGGAAGCAGAGAGTAAAATCCAGTCCCCTCCTGGCTTTCCCAAGGATAGGGAGTGTTCTTTCTGAACCTGAAGCCACAGAGCAAAAACTTGTCACATCTGGACTGGGGCAGTCCAGGATCAAGGCCAGAATCCACAGCCTGAAGGTCTGGGCCACCCCGCCCTGCCAGCCCCACCTCCCATTCTGCACCTTGACTGTCTTCCTCTGCTCTGCCCGGCCCACACGGCCCCTTGGGGAGCCCCCTGTGCCTGGCCTCTGGTGCCCCAGTGCAACACTCTCCATCCGGGTCTTTGTTAAATGCTTAGCGTGGACTGTCTCCTCTTGTCCGGGTGTCGGGTTCTTCAGGGTAGGGGCCTAGGACCAGGTGGCAGGAGGTCCCCGAGCTGAGCCGTTTCTGGAGCCCCTAGAAGAGCCCCCTTGGGAGCAGCGGCTGTGTCTATGCATTTACTCTAGGCTGCCGTGGGAGGGGCCCCAGTCCACATCCTCATTTCATCCTCACGACAGCCTTGTGATGTTGACATTCTCATGCTCATTAACTCCACACAATAACCATTTCAAGAAAAGAGAAGTAAGATCTAGAAAGGTTAAGTAGCTTTGGCAAGGGTCACACAGCTAAGGAGGGGCAGCCCCCAGCTTTCCCCCAGGGTCTCTGGCTCTTTCACACTCTTTCATGAGCAGGAGTACCTGTGCCTCCCCGAGGAGAGGTGGGCATGCAGGGTGGGAGCCAGCCCTTTCCCACTGTGCTTTTTTGGATGGTTTCCTCTAACGCCGACAAAGATGGCTGTGCACCCAGAGGCCCGAGCTCAGTGTGAACCGGCATTAAGACAGAAGGATGCCCTGGTGTTCTTTGTGGGTCCACTCTGAAGGGAGGAGGCCTCTGGGCCTGCTTCCTCCTCTCCTGCCCTTTCGGCCTCAGTCCTCTGAGACTCCGCAGTCAGCAGGTTAAGGTCACAGGGTGCTGTTGGGGGCTGTGCGCCCGAAGATGGGCATAACCTTTCCGAGCTGGCGGCTCCCCCACACCCCACTCTTTAGAAAAGAGGAGCCTCCCTAGCTGTGTGGGAGCTGCAGGGACCTGGGGGACTGAGGGAGGTGTGATAAGATGGCCACGCTGTTTATCTGCCACCGAAGGGCCCCCTCCGGCTCCTCCAGGGCCACTCTGGCAGTCCAGGGTAAGGGACCCTGAGGCAGGGAGTGGCTTCTGGGCCTTCTGTGCCTGGAGGGCGGGCTGAGGGGGCGGGCTGGTCCGCAAAAACCAGGCTTTCTATGGAAGCCAGTTCATGGCGTCTGCTCTGTACCTGGCTCTCTGCTGGACGCCGGGAGGACACAAAAGGTAAAAGAGGATTAGATGGACGGGAGGGTTTCTCGTCCTCAGCGTGTGTGTGTGTGTGTGTGTGTGCGTGTGTGCACGCGCGCACTGGGATCCACAGTGACAAAGAGCAGATGAGCAGCTCGAAGCCTCTAGAGGGAGGCGGGGACCTTGGACTGGGTTCTAAAGGCAGTGGGGGGTTGGGTGGATCTCAAGAACTGCAGGAATGGCCTTGGTGGCAACAGCATGAGTAAGCATGTAGCTCTAGAGACAAAATGTGGTCACGGTAGGGACTAGTGAGGAGGCTGATAGCCTTGCAGGCGCACAACCTGTGGACGAGGAAGGGAGCGGGCAGGAGGCGATCAGGAGAAATACCATGTCACTTCAGCTCTGGGATGAACCAGATTCTAGAATCCTGAGCCTGAGCTGTGTCTGGCCTGCTGCTCATCTCTGTCCTTCCCAGTGATCTTTAGCTCCGTTCTCAGGTCTGAACTCTCAGCCCCAGAGCCTACCTGGCATAAGGCTCCCCTCATTCTCCCTGCCAGCCCTCCACCTCACTGGGGCCTGGGCCTCCCTTGCCTTCCAGGGGCCTGGAAAAAGATGGCAGCCTTGGCGAGGGCCTCACGCTGAAGAAACAGAGTGGCATGCACTTGACTCTGCCTGATGCCCATGATGCAGACTCTGGTAAGAACGTGCCCCGTGGGCAGCTGTCCACATAAGCCCACAGCTCCCTGTCCCAGCCTGAGCATTTGCCCGGCCTGGTGGAATCCATCCTGCCTCTGGCTGGCTGCTGCCCAAGCTCCTGTGCTAAGGAACTGCCCTCGGGCCTCTTTAGGGCCCAGAGTGGCAAGACAGCTGCTGGCCCAGGGGCAGGAAGTAGGCAGATGGTGTAGGTAAGAGAGGGACCCCATCCTCTGTGTGGGCGTGGGGAAGACGGGTGGAGAGAGGACTGTGTGGAGCACGAAGACCGCCTCCCCTTAGGCTGAAGCTCCAGGCCAAGGGGACTTCCCTGGTGGTCCAGTGACTAAGCTCCATGCTCCCGATGCAGGGGGCCTGGGTTCAGTCCCTAGTCGGGGAATTAGATCCCACATGCCGCAACTAAGACTTCCCGCAATGAAGATCCTGCACGGCCAAAGAAATGTGTTTTTTAAAAAAGCTCAAGGCCAAGGTCTGCCATGATAATGTCTTCAACAGATCAAGTCAAGTAGAAAGGAAGGGCTGAGCTTCTGTTTCAGCCTAAATCTGACTATAGTTTTCTGGAAAAATTCATCCTGACATCCATGGCTTGTGAAATTCAAACCAGTTTAGAATCTGCAAACTTAACATATTTTTACCCAGGACCTGATTAAAGCAAATACCTTCCTCAAAAACACAAGCAAAATTAGTCACAGGAATGAACGTGTGAGGGAGTTGTATTTGGTGTCATTGCTCATCTTTTCCACTCCTGTGGCTGGGAACCAACTTGCGCCTTTGTTGTCGAGAGATGAAGCTGATTCCCGAAGCCACACCCAGCACCTGATTTGAGCTGAGGAGCGATGGGCTGGACGTAGAGCTGCTGACTCCAAGGAGGCAACGGTGCCAGGGAGTGTAGCGTCTTGGCGATTAGAGAGGGGAGAACTCTGGACAAAGTTATTAGGACTCTATGAACACTTGCCTTATAAACTGAAGTCATCTGTGGTTTTGCCCCAAGGTCTCCTGAGTTTATTGGAGCCTTTACTACCTCTGAGAGAGAGAGGAAAAAAAAAGAGCTTGCATTTCACCTTCTCGTAAACTGTAAATGTCAACAGCTTGTATATCCTGAACAGGGACCCAGTGTTACTCAGGACTGCCACGGGGAGAAGTGCTCCAGAGGGCACACGGTCTGGCCCAAGCTGCTACCCAAGAATCCTTCACAGCCCAACCTCCGATGGGACTTTTCTATAAAGAAATAATAGGCACTTGTGAAAGAAAGTGAAAATATAAAAAGGAGAAAGGAAAATTCATCCATCATTCCACCATGCGTGCGTGCTAAGTCGCTTCAGTTGTGTCCGACTCTTTGCGACCCTATGGACAGTATCCCACCAAGCTCCTCTGTCCATGGGATTCTCCAGGCAAGAACAGTGGAGTGGGCTGCCATGCCCTCCTCCAGGGTACTTCTCTATAAAGAAATAATAGGCGCTTGTGAAAACAGAAAGTAAAAATATGAAAGGGAGAAAGGAAAAGTCATCCATCATTTCACCACTCAAACCTTAATAAGTGGCCTTTCAGACTTTCGGAAACATTCCTGTATTTTGTTTCTCATAAAACTGTGCTCTCTTTTGCAGTCTGCTGCTTTTTTCAGTTCAGTTCAGTTCAGTTGCTCAGTCGTGTCCGACTCTTTGCGACCCCATGAATCACAGCATGCCAGGCCTCCCTGTCCATCCCCAACTCCCGGAGTTCACTCAAACTCACGTCCATCGAGTCCATGACGCCATCCAGCCATCTCATCCTCTGTTGTCCCCTTCTCCTCCTGACCCCAATCCCTCCCAGCATCAGAGTCTTTTCCAATGAGTCAAATCTTCGCATGAGGTGGCCAAAGTATTGGCATTTCAGCTTCAGCATCAGTCTTTCCAAAGAATACCCAGGACTGATCTCCTTTGGGATGGACTGGTTAGATCTCCTTGCAGTCCAGGGACTCTCAAGAGTCTTCTCCAACACCACAGTTCAAAAGCATCAATTCTTCGGCACTCAGCCTTTTTCACAGTCCAACTTTCACATCCATACATGACCACTGGAAAAACCATAGCCTTGACTAGACAGACCTTTGTTGGCAAAGTAATGTCTCTGCTTTGGAATATGCTATCTAGGTTGGTCATAACTTTCCTTCCAAGGAGTGTCTTTTAATTTCATGGCTGCAATCACCATCTGCAGTGATCTTGGAGCCCCAAAAAATAAAGTCTGACACTGTTTCCACTGTTTCCCCATCTATTTCCCATGAAGTGATGGGACTAGATGCCATGATCTTCGTTTTCTGAATGTTGAGCTTTAAGCCAACTTTTTCACTCTCCACTTTCACTTTCATCAAGAGGCTTTTTAGTTCCTCTTCCCTTTCTGCCATAAGGGTGGTGTCATCTGCATATCTGAGGTTATTGATATTTCTCCCGGCAATCTTGATTCCAGCTTGTGCTTCTTCCAGTCCAGCCTTTTTCATGATGTACTCTGCATATAAGTTAAATAAGCAGGGTGACAATATACAGCCTTGACGTACTCCTTTTCCTATTTGGAACCAGTTTGTTGTTCCATGTCCAGTTCTAATTGTTGCTTCCTGACCTGAATACAGGTTTCTCAAGAGGCAGGTCAGGTGGTCTGGTATTCCCATCTCTTTCAGAATTTTCCACAGTTTATTGTGATCCACACAGTCAAAGGCTTTGGCATAGTCAATAAAGCAGAATTACATGTTTTTCTGGAACTCTCTTGCTTTTTCCATGATCCAGTGGATGTTGGCAATTTGATCTCTGGTTCCTCTGCCTTTTCTAAAACCAGCTTGAACATCTGGAAGTTCGCGGTTCACGTACTGCTGAAGCCTGGCTTGGAGAATTTTGAGTATTACTTTACTAGCATGTGAGATGAGTGCAATTGTGCGGTAGTTTGAGCATTCTTTGGCATTGCCTTTCTTTGGGATTGGAATGCACTGACCTTTTCCAGTCCTGTGGCCACTGCTGAATTTTCCAGATTTGCTGGCATATTGAGTGCAGCACTTTCACAGCATCATCTTTCAGGACTTGAAATAGCTGCAACTGGAATTCCATCACCTCCACTAGCTTTGTTCGTAGTGATGCTTTCTAAGGCCCACTAGACTTCACATTCCAGGATGTCTGGCTCTAGGTGAGTGATCACACCATTGTGATTATCTGGGTTGTGAAGATCTTTTTTGTACAGTTCTTCTGTGTATTCTTGCCACCTCTTCTTAATATCATCTTCTTCTGTTAGGTCCATACCATTTCTGTCGTTTATCGAGCCCATCTTTGCATGAAATGTTCCCTTGGTATCTCTGATTTTCTTGAAGAGATCTCTAGTCTTTCGCATTCTGTCGTTTTCCTCTATTTCTTTACCAAACTGCATAACGTCACCATCTTTCTGCATCAGTACCCATAGTTACACATTGCTATTTTAATGACTGCATTGTCCAGTATGATTATACTCTCACTTATTTTTAATCAGTCCCCACTGATGGACATCGAGATCGTTTCTGTCTTCAGTGTCCTGGGCGGTGGTAGAATGCCCACCATTGCCAACATTCACAGTGTTCTTCTTTAGGGATTGACTCCTAGAAGTGGGCTTACTGCCTCAGTGCCCCTCAGTAACCCACCTCCTCTCTCATGCATGGGTGAGGCATTGGATGGGCCCCTCCTAGTGGGTCTGTGCACTGTTCTGCAGCTGCAGGGCCAGGCCACCCTGCTGTGACTCGGTGTGCCCTGCCGCTCCTGCAGGGCTATGCAGCCACTGCCACCAGGCCTGCAGCTCAGCCTTTCCTGTCTCGCTCTACAGGCTCTCGGCGGGCATCATCCATTGCTGCCTCGCGGCTGGAGGAGGCCATGTCAGAGCTGACCGTGCCCAGCTCGGTCCTGAAGCAGGGCCCCATGCAGCTGTGGACCACGCTGGAACAGATCTGGCTTCAGGCTGGTGAGTGCTCCCACCCAGGACCCCTCTGGCTCCTGTGGGTCTGCCCTGGCAGCCCAGGTGGGAAAGCTGTGTCTTGAAGAAAACCTGTTAGGACTCAGACCCCCAAGAACTCTTGGGAGAGCTAGAACAGAAGTGAGGTGTGCTGGCCCCAAGAAAGCAAGACCTGGTGGCCGAGTTCTTTGAAAGTAGAGGGCTGGGAACTCAAGGATCGCCATTCAGGTAATGATCTCTCTTGATAGCTGGTGGGCACCGTTGCCACCCCGGAGTTGGAGGGTCTGTGAGTGTTGAGGAGGCAGGAGGTTCAGAGTCCCACAGCTCATTTACTGTCCTGATCTGAAATGAGCTAGTGTGTGTCGAGCAGTTAGCACATACATAGTAGGTGCTCGGCAAAGTTTAAATTGCGACCCTATAGACTGTAGCCCGCCAGGCTCCTCTGCCCATAGGATTCTCCAGGCAAGAATACTGGAGTGGGTGTGAGAGGGGGATTAGAATGGAACGAGAGAACCAAGACGGGGTGTGCCTGAATGAGAGAAAATGGTAGCAGCAGCAAAAGGAAAAGGAAGGTGATAGGGTGAGTGGAATCCAACATGACCCCTTGACCCAGGCATGAAGCGCCTCACCTGCTACTGATTACCCTCCTGCTGCCCCTCCCCCGCCCCTGCCTCTCCGCACGCCCCACGCCCACCGCCCCCCCAACCCCGGGCAGCGTCGATAAGATAACCCCGAGGACAGAGAGAAGAGACGAAGGAGACACTCCCTTCCTGGGACCTGCGGATTCTGCAAGTCAGAGTTAGAATGTGCTTGTTGATTGAGGATCTACAGTTCCCCACTGGTAGCTTCCACATATGGACACATTAGTATGCAGGACGCCCCCACTCTCCCCTCCACAGGATCTAAATCTGGGGGAAAAAATTGGACAAGGATTCATAAAAAGACTAGACCGGGAAGCATGTTAATAATGCAGATACTGCCCCAGTTAGCACATCAGGCTCCCTTGGGATGCTAGGGATGCGGGGGCTGTGCTCCAGCGTCACTTGTTGCATCTGAAGTAGGAAGAACTTTGAAAAATCCAGAGGGATAACAAGCTAGGCTTCCTCTGAGGCAAAGATGCCCTGTCATCTTCTAAGACGTGGAGCTCTAACAGCTCCCGATGGGCATACTGGGGCCCCACCACCACAGGGGCCTGGGGCAGAAAGCTTCACCCTCCCCGGGGGTTTCACCAGCTTCAAGGAATATATTGGCAGTGCATTGATGAGTGGTCACATTTGGGAGGTGCATGCTACCTGCTTTGGAACTCCTAAGGCCTTTTGTGTTAATGGTCTGTCTTGTTGACTCATCTTAGCAGATAACAACCTTTCTGCATTTTACAAGGCTGCTTGCATCTCTGAGAAATGCTGCTTTCTGCTAGGGTGGCAGTATGTTCTGGTAACTCCAAGTAAGGTTAAAGGCCTTCCTGAAGCCTATAATTAGACTTGGGAATTTTGGTATAAGCCAACATTCTTCATTAATTTGCACATTAGCTTTTCTTCTCTGGAATTATCTTAGACATTTGGCCCACGGAGAACTCTGAGAACAAAATCCAAGTGCTTGAATTGTGGTGCAAAGTGAGGGTTGGGCTGTGTGGCATTAGGCGACAAGCTTGGGGTGTGTGACCCATGCAGAATAGCAGTGGCTTCTATAAGGTACACACTTCTCTTGCCTTCTGTAACAATTCAGAGATGGCAGCCTTGACTAGGATGACAGCTCTGCTCTCCTGGTCCGGGACCCAGGTTCCTTCCGTTTTGTTGGCTTTGCTTTTACTGCGGTGTCGCTCTTGTCCTTGTGATCCAAGGTGGCTCTCCACCACATTCACATTCCAAGGCTTAACCAGGAAGGGTGGGAGAAGGGGACACCCCGTCCCTGGAGGGACATGTCCTAGAATTTGCATACATCACTTCCCCTCATGATCCACTGGCCAGAACTTAGTCACATGACCACATCTACCTGCCAAGGACTCTGGGAGATGCCATTATTCTGGGTATACATGTGCCCCATCAAAAATCAGGGGATCTGTCATTATAGAAGAAAGGAGGAGAGACTGGTGGGTAGCTGCCACAGGCAAAAAGGGAAGCAAGAAGGTAGCCTAGGTCTTCCATTCTGAGCATGGGAGGATTCTGGAGAATCCTCACTGCATGAGCCCCCTCCCCTCCCGTGGCCATCATCATCACCAGCAAGCATGTGCTGAGCACCCCTTGAATGAAGGACTGCCAGGAGCAGATCACCCTAAGCCTCCACACCCCCACCTGACCCAAGCTACAAGTATTGTCATCAGCAACCCCCATGACCACCCCCACCCACCCAGCCTAAAGATTCCTCCAGCTGCACCAGATTTCCAGGAAGAGAAGACTATCGCCCTTTATCATTTTGGAATGAGCTAATCTCCCAGTTTGGTTCAAGATTAATTGCATCCCAGTCTGTCTTGGCAGTAAGCTCCATCATTAACCCGCACTTAGGTTGGGAAATGTATCCCTCATCTCCCAACTGTCCTCCTGCCCCACCCCCACCCCCCCAACCTCTTCAAGACTCCTTCCCATTCCAGTCTGAAGTGAGAAGCCTCAGAGGGTTTCTGCCTGAGAGATGAGTTTCAAAAATGCCTCCTCTTTGGCAGTGGATTTGTGTGAAAATGGGGGAATCACCCGGCCCCATAGATGCTCCAGGATCCTGAGTGTCGGGAGGTGCCTTCCAGAAGGGCAGGAAGACCTACCTTCCTCTCTGCAGCTCACGTCTCTGGGAGCTAAGAGCATGCTAGAGAGGGCTGTGGGTGCAGGGAGAGTCCCCTTGCCCTGGGGGTCCAAGGGCTCGCGGGCAGCTGTGGGCGTTCCTGTGTCCGGGGAAAATTGGCCTGAGTCTCAGCTTCCAGATGGCAGATCCACACCATCTGGGCGCTGGTGCCCTGGCTCTTTAGATGGCCTCGAAAGTGGGTGCTGCCCCTGCTGTTGGCCAGGCAGACTGGGGACCTGGGTGGGGCCGTAGGGCAGTGTTCACAGTGGAGACAGAAGCTGCATCTGACCCTTGGTCCAACAGGCTCCCCCGACTCTCGTGTTTCCGTTTCCTCCTCATTTCTTCCCTTCTCTCCCTCCAGTCTCCCTTCTCCCTCTGGCCTTATATGCCCCCTTCCCGCGTCCTCTCTTCCTGTGCTCCTTCTTGTCCTTCTTCCCTCCTCTCTGTCAGTCAACCCCTCCTCCTGAGTTCGTGAGGAGAGCTCCCAGGACAGGAAGTCGGGCACGCAGGACCACAGGGCCTTGACGCCGTGTGGCCTGAGTCAATGCGTCACGCACCCTGGGTCCCAGGCTAACCCAAAAAGTCCCTTCAGACCTTTGGATTCTCTGTTACTCTTACTCTCTCTCCTCCCCTGCCCTCCCCGACCCTTCCTTCTCCTTTATTCTGGGCACCCATATAGGGAAATGCTTATTTCCTTTAAGGGACAACTTTTGGAGACACCGCCCGCCGGCACTTGGAGCTCAAGGTGGATTCTTTTTAGGGTCTAACGTTATCTCCTGCCCTGGAAGGGCTCTGCCCTTTTAGCCTGGGTGGCCCCCCTTCCTTTCTGGGGTTTCCGGGCTGGGGGGCCTCTAGGAAGCCGTCTCACCTGGGGAGGTGCCTCCAAGGCCTCAGGCCTGGCCCTGGGCCCTCTGGGCCCTCTTTCACCCTGCTCCTCAGGACCAGCCGAGGAAAGCCCTCCTCCCAGCACAGAGGGCTCGGAACTGGCAGGAACGACCGGGAGACTGGAGCCAGCTCTGGGTGCAGGGTTAGATCAGGATGCCTCAGAAAAAAATAATAAAAGGGACTGTTGCAAAGCTCCAGGGAACAGATGTTTTCCATTTGGAGCCTGCTGAGAGAAAGCAGAGAGGGGGGTGCGGGTGGGGAGAGATGGAGGGAAGAAGAAAAGCCGAAACACACAGACAGGAGAGGAGGTCAGGGCCAGGGTAGGAAGAGAGGAAGCCGAGAGAAGTGGAGACCAGGAGGGAGGGGGAGAGAGAAGGGACCAAGGGGATCAGAGAGGAGCCTCTGACACTGAGGGGGCTGCGAGGACCGTGCTGGAGGGATGACCTCGACTATGAGAATCCAAGGAAAATCCAGTGGTAGTGGGTGCTTATCCAGCCCTGGCCAGGGGAGACTGGGCTGGCTGTGGACACCCTGGGGCCCTGGTCACCAGGCTGGGAGGTAGAGGATTGGGCAGTGGGCGGGCACTGTGCCATAGGGCTCCTTCTGCAGCCGAGGCTGGCTGGCTGGGGAGCACCATGTTTGGTAAAACAGCTGCCCAGGGAGGCTGAGTTTAGACAAAAGGGGTACATTTGCGGCCCTCCGACCTGAGGGTCTGTGTGCAGGGCAGTGGGTCTGCTGGGGGCCGTCTGGCCCTCGCCTCTGGCTCTGTCCTGTGGCATCTGGTCTCCTGCCTGACTGGTGATGAAGTCCATCAGAGCAGAGCAGCCCTACCTATTTTTCAGGGCATGTCCTCCGTTGTGTGGCTGGGACGAAGCCCAGGGCCCCGAGGAAGGAGGGGGCTGGGGATCCTCGTAACAAAATCTGTTGATATGCAGGCACTGTGAAGAGATCCCAAGGGAGGGACGAGGCTCAGGAGTCAGGGCAGCAAGATGTAAACAGCTTAATGAGCCGGGCCAGGACCAGGCGGGCAGGTGGGCCAGGCCCGAGGAGGGCTGCGGGGACAAGGTCCAGGGGAGGAGAGAGCCCAGCTCTCTTCTGAGCTCAGCTCCTGGCGGTGGACACAGCAGCCCAGGGGCTGGTGCGGGACAGGCCTCCCCACCCCCACCGCTCACACTTCCTCCCTTCCTTTTCCCCTGTGGCCCCGGAAAAACCTGCCCAGCCCTCCAGACCCAGCCCAGCGTGGCCTCCCTTCTCCTCTCTGCCAGGCCAAGTGCCCCTGTGCCTTCAGGCCCCAGCTCAGATGCCACCTCCCCCAGGAAGACTCCCCTGATCAAAGCAGCCCAGCTGGCCCGACCCCATCTGAGTGCCCCAAACACTCAGCCATGGCACTTGTCACTCCACTGCCCTGGTCACTCCAGTGGTTTGGTGGCTCAGCTGCTCCCCTTCCCCGACCTCTCTTTCTCCTTCTCGTGGGAGGGCCAGGCACACGGTCGGTCCTTAGCAGCCGGATGCTGGATGCAGGTATGAAGGCAGCCGGTGGAGAGGCCAGGCGGCGGCTCCGGTTCAGGCCGTCTCTGAGGACAGGAGCCTGTGCTGTTCTCTCACCTTATCATGCCAGCCTGGCTCCTCTGAGTTAATTCTCTGATTCTCCCACATTCCATCTCCAGTAAAGGCAAAGAGTACCCCGCTCAGAAAGCCTTCTGCACTGTTCAAGCTGCTTTGATTATCCAGTGGATCTTAGGCTGCATTCACGCTGGGTGCCCCGGTGCTGTGTGCACAGTCAAGGCTGTTATTAGGCCTCCTCCTGCTTCTTGTTAGAAAAAGAAGGTGGGCTGCCTGGGCCTGGGTTTTCCACCTCTTTCTGGTAGCTTCCTTTGGAAGGTCTGTTATCCACCCCCGACCCCCAGACCTCATCTGAACCAGTGTGACCTCAGCTCTCGGCCGTTGCTGGGAATAGCTCTTGGCAGAGTCACCAGCCAGGCTCTGCTTGCCCTTCTGTGTCCCCTCCCATCTGTGTGGGGCACCAGCCCCCGAGGGGGGCACCCGAGCCCAGGCTGCCATGGGAGGCGGGCTGAGTGGGCTGCAAGGCAACCCCAGGGCACTGCGTTTCTAAAAGCAACTGCAGTGGGTGTGTGCCTGTGCAGCGTGGGTTTGAAATGTGCGTTTGTGTGGGCTGGGCCAGGGTTGGAGAAACTGCCCCGTTTTCTATTGCTCTGGAGCCAGAAGGCACACTGGTTGTGGGGAGATCTTCCCTGCCAGTAGGCTGAAAGACGTCGTTTCTCTGTGGGATGGAAAGTCCTGAATCTGGAGGGAGGCCGGGAGCTGCACCTTCTGCCAAGGGGCTGGGGTGAGGTCCTCCCTCTATCAGCCTGGGGCGCGGGAGAGAACCTGCCTCCCTCCCAGACCTATGAGAAGATGCTTGCCTGGCCCAGGGTCCACAGTCAACTCTCAGTATGTACTGGTGGCTTTCTAGCTTCTCTGAGTCCCAGCCTTGCCCCTTCGCAGGCACCCTCGGGACTTCCTTCCAGTCCCATCTTTGGCAGCAGCATGTAGCTCTCCTCGTCCTGATGATGCAGGCAGAGTTAGCTCTTCAGTCCATTGGCATCCCTGGGGAGCCACCTCATCTGCCCCCCACCCTGTCCCCAGACACATGGGGAGCAGATGAACAAGTGATGAACAGGACCCGAGCAAAGACTTAGCTGCAGGGGACCCCACTCATGCCCCCACTGCCAGGCTCTGATGTCAGACAGCCCAGTGTGAACCCTGGCTCCATCGCTCTCTCTCCCTGTGGCCTTAGGAGAGTTCCTCAGCCTCTCTGCGCCCGTTTCCTCCTCCCCGAAGTGGGTAACAGAAGTGATGGTTCTGTAGGGTTTTGGGCGTGTCAGCAGAGTTGGTCTCCGTGCAGCACATGGCATGAACCTGCCGCAGGGTGAGCACTCAGAAACCACTGCCTGGTGCTACGGCCGTGCCCCAGAGTGAGCCCATCCTGTGCTGTTCCAGGGGGCTGGTGCCATCACCCAAGCCCGGCTCCTGAACTCCGGGGGCGGACGGTCAGATGTGGGAGGGGGCCACCGCCTCTGACTTCTCCCGCCGCCTCACCTGCCCTTCTGGTTTCACAGCCGAGCTGTTCATGGAGCAGCAGCACCTCAAGGAAGCAGACTTCTGCATCCAGGAGGCAGCGGGCCTCTTTCCCACCTCGCATTCGGTGCTCTACATGCGGGGCCGGCTGGCCGAGATGAAGGGCAGTTTGGAGGAGGCCAAGCAGCTGTACAAGGAGGCGCTCACGGTGAACCCTGACGGCGTGCGTATCATGCACAGCCTGGTAAGTCAGCCCCGCACCTCCTCAGATGGCTTCAGAGCCCCCCTCCCTTCCTCACCCCCTCCCCTGCCTGCAGTGCCCTGGTATCTGTGGGAGATGGCTTCCTCCTTGCCCTGTTGGGAGAATAGAGACCATATGGCAGGCCACTCCCTTGCAATCCCCTGCCTGAGTGGATGAAAACATCTGGGAGGGTTGGCTGATTCTTTGTGACTTCCTCTTGGTGTGTTTCTGTAAGGCCATCTAGCCCCAAGGGTTTGCACTGTAGGTACTCATCAGGTTCTTGCCCTGCAGATTCTAGACAGATACCAAAATGCCCTCATCCCCAGGCCCTGCCTGATCACGGGGCTGCCTCCCCCATTTGAGAGGAGCTCCGTGCCTCCTTGTGGGATTCAGGCAGTGTCTTGGGGTGGACTGTTGTGTGAGGCCTGACTCAGCACACATGCAGAATGGCCTCGGGGTGCTAAGAGGGGCCAACGGCCCCTAACCTTAGGACATGCAGGCCAGGGTGTGGGTGTCCGGGGTTCAGTGCCTCTCCTGTGGGAAGGCTCGGCAGTTGGGAGTAGGAGGTTGGTTTTTTTGCCCTGGCTTTACTGTTCTTTTCCTGGGTGATCAAGGGAAAGTCAGCCCCTTCTCAGTTCAATTCAGTCGCTCGGTCGTGTCCGACTCTTTGCAACCCCATGGACTGCAGCACAACAGGTTTCCCTATCCTTCACCAGTTCCCGGAGCTTGCTCAAACTCATGTCCATCAAGTCAGTGATGCCATCCAACCATCTCATCCTCTATCGTCCCCTTCTCCTCCCGCCTTCAATGTTTCCCAGCATCAGGGTCTTTCCCAAAGAGTCAGTTCTTTGCATCAGGTGACCAAAGTACTGGAGTTTTGGCTTCAGCATCAATCCTTCCAATGAATATTCAGGACTGATTTCCTTTAGGATTGACTGATTTGATCTCCTTGCAGTCCAAGGGACTCTCAAGAGTCTTCTCTAACACCACAGTTCAAAAGCATCAATTCTTTGGCGCTCAGCTTTCTTTATAGTCCAACTCTCACATCCATACACGATTACTGGAAAAACCATAGTTTTGACTAGATGACCTTTGTTGGCAAAGCCCCTTCTCAGGACCCCCTGTGCAGCGGGGACTCTCTGGTCCAGGGAATGTCTCTGACAGGTGGTCGAGTAGAACCTAGGGAGGACTCTTTCCTTGCCGTCCTTACCTGCTTTCAAAGAGCAGGTATCAGGATAAATGTAATGACCTAAAAGTGGACAGGCCTGCAGGTACAGTGATTTCTGAAGTATAATTTAGGAGCCCATAGTTACAGCACATTCGGGGTCTGGATTCTACCTAGATACCCTGCTTTAAGAACTCTCTGCGGAGCACAGCCGTGAAGGTGTCACTGATGTCTGCCCCATGGACAACACGGTAGCCCCAGGGGAATGGGTCCAGATGGCTGAAGGGTTATCACTGCCACAAGGGGTCTGCTTTTTTCCTGAGTAGAATGGTTTAACTCTTGGCATAGTCGAAGGACAGACTCGTGAATCATCTGGTGAGGATGCTGCCCAGAGAATGTAAATATCCCATGGAGGAGGAGCTGGACCAGGTCATCTTTATAAGTTCCTTGCTAACCCCAAGAGTCCTTGAAAGCAGGGATTCCCATCTCAGCCTGATCTCTTGATTCCTAGCTCAGGCCCATGTAGCAACATCTCAGCCTGGTCCAGGTTCCCTCCACCTGGCGCTGTATTGCCTTCCAGTCTGCTCAGCAAATGTTTGTTTCTTGCAAAGCACATTGTCCTTCCCCCTGCACTTCAGACATTAGCTTCTCTGATAGATGCCTCCCCCAAGGTCACATCCAGAAACTTGATTAAGGAGCCAGAGGATGCAGGCGCTGTCATTCGGCCTGCAGCCAGGCAGACAGCTGCCTGCCCCTACGGTCACAGATACGAGCCTACTGTCTCAGCCCTCCGGGAAAACCCAGCCAAATCCAGTAACAAGAACAATTTTGAAGCAGCAGTGTACCATTTTTCATTTATGCTTATTATTGTTTGTAGCTATTTTCCTGAAATTGAGGCAGTTTCCAAGGGTGGGTTTCCATGGTAACCAAGTAGCTGTCCAGAGTGGCTCCCTACAGATGTTTCTGAAATGGCCCCTTTTCTCTTCCCGGGGTGCCTTGCTGATTTGATGCAATCTGAGAAAGGACTGCCCACTGTGAAGTTACAGGCAACCAGAGGGGCATCGGCTGCAGCGTAGGCAGCCTATCCCCTTTCCACACGTTGTGTTCCTGCCAGCATCCCACACATATGCATAAAGAATAGCAAATTTCAAGCCTGGGGAAGATTTACTAAGCACTCTTTTCCTAAAGACACATGAACGCTTTGGTGTATTGGTCTCCAGCATTCCCTGATCTCAGTGTCGTCCTTGTCCTGTCCTGAGACTCAGAACATCTGGGATCTAATCCTAGCTCTGGCCCTAATTCACCTGAGTGATTTAGGAAAAGACACACTTGGCTTCCACGATCCTAATGTCTCCTTTTATAAATGAATAATGAGCTTCATCATTCCTAGACCAGCGGTGTTATAATCAAATGAGCTGATTCATGAGAAAGCACTTCTGAAAGTCTGCAGTGCAGTACCAGAGAAGGTACCAGAGAAGGCAGAACACAGCACACCCACCACACTCTCTAGTCCCTTGCCCAAAACAGGCATCACTAATCGGTCACAGCACTTTTTCCCACTGAGCACAGATGGGATCTTGGGATCCTTTTCACCATGGTACTGCATAATGGGAGTCACTCCCCGTCGGTCTGTGTCAGCTTGGCACTTAGGTAAGGGCCGAGAGGGGACTTCCTAGGAAGCAGGGATGCTGAGGGAAGGCGCGGGGCCCAGCAGTGACTGAGGAGTCATCAAGTCCCTGAGAACCTCCCAAGAGGGGGCTCCTTTGAGGTGACCTGACCTTAGTGATAGGCGGGTCACTCGCCCTGGCCACCCACCGCCTCACTCTCCCTACCCTCCGCTTGGCTGAGCTGGGAGAATGGATGCTTCAGTGCAGAGCCTGTCTCACTCCAAGTGCAGCTTGAAAGTTTCAGCCAGAAGCGGACAGCCATGACTGTATCCCTGCCGCCTGTGTTTGTGGGTGGCACCCCACCCTCTTCTCTATCAGGGACAGGTTCTGGGGGCGTGGGATTTCCTGGCCCCTCTCCTACCAGGCTGCCCTGCTCCTCATTGGCCCTTGTTCTTGGTAATGCTTCTTTCTTGGGACAGAGCTCCAGCTCCTGCTGCCCGATCTCCCCAGAACCCTTTCCTCTTCAGGCACCCCAACCACAGGAGGAAACAGCCCTGCATGAGCTTCGGCTCCTGTGATGTAATTCCCAGAGATGTGATTTCTGAAGCAGTCCTGGCCTCGCGACCTGGCCTGTTCTCTCTCCAGATGCCCCTGGAAAGCCGGGAAGACAGTGTTTCTTTTTCTCTTTTTAATCTTTTCTTTTGTACTGGGATATAGCCATTAGCAAGGTGGTGAGTTTCGGGTGAACAGTGAAGGGACTCAGCCACACGTACGCACGTATCCATTCTCCCCCAAACCCCACTTCCATCCAGGCTGTCGCAGAACATTGAGCAGAGCTCCATGTGCTATACAGGAGGTCCTTGTTGGTTATCCATTATTAATATAGTGGATATATTTGTTTACAAATAGAGCTCCCTAACTATCCCTTCCCCCAGTCCTCTCCCCAAGCCCCATAATCATAAATCCTAAGTTAGTTCTCTAGCTCTGACTCTGTTTCTGCTTTATAAGTTCATTTGTATCATTTCTTTCTGGATTCCACATATCAGGGATGGGGGAGACAGTGTTTCGTCATCCACTGTCCTCTATGAGAGCGGCTGATGAATTATTCCCCTGCCTTCCCAGGTGGCTCAGTGGCAAAGAATCCGCCTGCCATGCCGGAGCCGCAAGTTCAGTCCCTGAGTCGGGAAGATCCCCGGGAGAAGGAAATGGCAACCCACTCCAGTGTTCTTTTCAGGATAATCCCATGGACAGAGGATCCTGCAATCCACAGGGTCAAAGAGTTGGACGTGACTGAGCATGCATGCACACGTGCATTCTCTCCCTGTGGCTCCCAACGTGGCTGTCTTTAAGTGGACTTGGGGATCAAGAGCATGGCCATGACCCCAGAGAGCTTCTTGCCTCCCTCTCTCTAGGCTGGGGTGTGCCACTTCACGACTTAAGTCCTCAGAAGCTCCCCGCCATCATCCCTCTGAGATTCCCCAAGGCAGGGCCTGAGTTAGCAAGCACCAGGGCTCTGCCCCACCCAAACCTGAGGTTCTGGGTTGGGCCTTTTGCAGGTGCTCCAGAAATCCAACCAGAAGGCTCTGCTCTCTGAGGTCAGAGAGGTAAACTCCACCTGCACAGAGCTCCTCCCAGCCCCCCAGGGTCCCGTCCCCGAGCCTGGATGGTGAGTGCCTGCGAGTCTCCTTGTGACCCCACGGACTGCAGGATGCCAGGCTTCCCTGTCCTTCACCATTTTCCCGGAGCTTCCTCAAACTCACGTCCATTGAATCAGTGATGCCATCCAACCAACTCGTCCTCTGTCGTCCCCTCTCCCTCTGTACACATATTCTATCTTGATTCACTACAAACTCACTTTTTGAAAAGCCAAGCCATTTTTGCCAAACTTAAAGTGTTAGTTGCTCAGTTGTTGTGTCCGACTCTTTGCGATTCCATGGACTGTAGCCTGCCAGGCTCCTCTGTTCTTGGGATTCTCCAGGTCAATACGGGAGTGGCTTGCCATTTCCTTCTCCAGGGGATCTTCCCAACCCAGGGACTGAACCCAGGTCTCCTCCATCTCTGCCTTGCAAGCAGATTTTTTACCGCTGAGCACCTGGGAAGCCCCAGTCCTGGAGGGTAGGACCACACAGAGGCTCAGCCCTGCCAGCCCCTGGGTTGTGGGGGCACTTGGAGATTACATCTTCTTGCTAGCTCAGTTTTTCTTCTATCAAATGGGGATAATAATGTGACCTCCAGGGGATAGTCTTAGTGTTCAGATGATGAAAGGACAAGTCAACATTGGGCATATTTTTGGTGCCATTCACAAGGCAGACCAGGTGGCCTGAGCCCCACCTTTGACTGGGCTGTTTGACATCACTGCCATGGCAGTTGTTCTTTTTGCTTTTGAGCTGCATGAACTGTTTGTGTGCTTTGGAGATTGATCCCTTGTTGGTTACATCATTTGCAAATATTTTCTCCCAGTCTGTAGGTTATCTTTTTGTTTTGTTTATGGTTTCCTATGCTGTTATGAAAGCTTTTACCTTTTCCTTTTTCATTTTGAAGTGTGGTTCCCAGGCCAAGTTCAGATGCTCTTGGTTTGCAGAGGGGAGAGGATGCCCAGAGTCAAGTCTCCGACACTCATTGTAGCCAAGTTGCTCTGTTCTCTCAGAGCACAGTGAGTGACTCTGGCCAAGGCACAGAGGTGCAGGATGTCAGCCCCAGCTGCCCTGTGGATGGGACGAGTATGCACAAGGCGAGGCCAGGCTGACCTCGGCTGAGAGCAAGGGCAGCTGGCCCAGTGGGCTAGAGTCTGTGTTGAGAGACGAGGGGGACTTGAGACCCCCTCTTACGGGTGAGGCTCTGTAGCTAAAGGGGTGGCTGGGCCCTCAGGCTGCTGGAGAGGAAGAACTGGGAAGGCCAGGCTCTGGAGAAGCCCTGCGCTTGGGCCCACAGTCTTGTTAGGCTGGGTTGATGGATGAAGTAGACAGTACCATAGCACAGCAGGGCCTCTGGTTCCAGGCCCCATGCCTGCTCTAGGCTTCTCCCTCCCGGCTGGCTTCCTAAGCTGTGGCAGGGGCTGAGAGCGTCCAGGCAGCCCGAGGAATGGGAGGACCCAGAAGTCTTGTGCGTGTGTGTGGCTGCACACACAGCCCCTCATCGGCGGAGTCTGAGCCTCCCCCAGCTCCAGCGGGCAGGAATATTGCTTCTGTTTGACAGGAAAATTCAGTAGGAATGTCTTGCTGGCTATTTGACCCCCTGGTGCAGTAGTTTTCTTGTGAGTTTTCTTCCTGGCCCCTCCCCAGGCTGCCTGAGGTCTGCAGTCCCTGATGGGGAAGTGGAGGGGAAGGGAGGAGGGGATGGGGGGTGCAGGGTGTGTCCCCGCAGCCTGGGCCTCCCGGGTCCAGCGGCCCCTGCCCAGCCCCCCATGCCCATGCTGGCGCAGCCAGCACACAGCCTGAACCCTCGCCCCAGGCTCATGAAGGTGGAGGCATGTCCTCTTGCCTGCACCCCAGGACTTTGTAGGCAACCTTAGGTCCGTGTGTGGACTTCTGAAGCCCACGCCAACCCTGATGAGGAAGTGGACAGGAAGCCTTCTGTCCATGCCACAGGCTCAGCACAGAGCCACGGGTAGGCATTGTTGGCTTACTTTAACCCCAGAATCAGTGGTCAGGGGAAAGATTTACACATCTGGAGGGTTCAGCAGGGCTCAGCCCCTTCCCTTTGTACAGAGGCCAACATACCCCAAAACAGCCCCTGTCACTAGCCCCTCAAGCTCCACCTTCTGCTCAGAGGGCAGCGTCTGCCATCACTGTCCATCAGTGTTCTCGTCTGGAACCCAAAGTCCGGAGGCCTCGCTGCAGTCTCCTGACCTGGCCCTGCAGGCCCGGCTGTGCTCCGGAGTGGGCAGAGCCCCCAGCCAGCCCAGGCTGAAACCAACCCCAAAAGGTCCAGCCCCCTGCCTTGGACCTGGGACGGGCAAGGGCCCCCCTGCCCAGGTCGCGACTTGCCCTCTCACCAAGCTGGTGCTTGTCCTTGAGCCTGGCTGTGGCCTCTGCAGACAGGCAGCACCAGGAAAGCCTCACTGTGGAGCCCCAGGAGGGAGGGAGGCACAGGTGTGAAGAGCACAGCACCCCCCACCCCCGCTCCGCCACACACAGCTGGGCTCTGAGGGAGTCTGGGGGCTCTCTCTCTCAGCAGGGGTCTCTTCCTTTGAGAGCCATGGGGAGCTCATCAGCCAGGCCTTGGGTGGGTCTAGAAGGAGTCGTGCCCTTCCCCACAACAGGGAGGTAGGTGGGCCTCCTGTGGCCCTGGAGCTGCCCAGCTCCAGGCGGGGCGTGGCCATGCGTGGGCTAGGTTCTCAGCCGGGGCAGATTCCTCATTCCCAGTCTGGTTGGGCAGGTTGCGGCTGACACACCTGGAAGAATTTGGAGAGCAGGAGAGGGCCTGGGCTTGGCTGGAACGTAGGCCTCCCTGAGGGGCGTGCCAGCACCCCCTCGCCCCCACTTCAACCCTGGGATGACAGGAGGAGTCTTCCTGGAGCTGCCTCAGAGCTGGCCCTGCCCGGGGCTCCTTCCTGCAGCCCCAGGGTCCCCAAGCAGGGGGCTCCAGGGACCAGGAGGCTCCAGCAGCCTCCAGCTGATGCCCGGCTTCCCAGCTGGAAAGGCTGTGACAGAATCCCAGGAATGTGCCTTGAGCTCAGAAAGAAAATTCCCAAAATAACTTCTATAAATACTTGAGGGGAGGGGTGGGGAGGGAGCGCTAGGCCTGGCCTGCAGCTGGCCTAGCCCCGGGGCTGCTTCCCAGGACCACCTCCCCCACACAGCCAGGCCTTCCCGCTGCCTGCCCCCACTCGGGGGACAGGCACTGCGTTAACAGGGTGACAGCGTGCAGTGGCAGTTCTGACAAAGGCCGGCAGGACCCTCCCTCCCCCTCATCCCCACCCCAGGCTGCAGCTCCTGCCCCCGCCCTGTGCCCTGTACTTCGGCAGGGAACCTGTATTCCTAACAGCGAGGGGCCCCTCAGAGTCACCGTGCACTCCTGAGACCAGACACCCCAGCCTGTGTGGCCCTAAGCAGGTCACTAAGTACATAAAGGCCTCCAGTGCGCCTGCTTTTGCATCCTCCTGCCAACACTCTTTTGAGCTGCGGTCCTGTGGGAAATCACAGAGCAGGGCAGGAGCCAGGGACACTGTCTCTTTCAGTCTAAGAGGGGTGGGTCAGGGGTGGCATTCAAGAGCCCATAGTAAGGAGCATGGTGTCAAGGTGGTGGTGTGAGCAGAGGGCGCCATTCTTGGGGAAGACTTCCTGGAGGAGCAGCAGGTAGATGAGATGTGGCCAGAGGCCCCCTCCTCCCTGAGATCCAGGGAGGGAGGGAAGAGGAAATGGATGATCTCAGGAATTTCTGGAGACTCCCCACCCCCCACCCCACCCCCGCCCCATAGCCCTGCCCCTCCCTGAGCTCCCGTTACAGGCGCGATGCTCCACCACATTCAGCAACTTGCACTTTGTTCTAATCCCTGTGTGGGCACGGCTGTGGCATTTGCCAGGTCAGGCGTCAGGCTGAGAGTCACGCAGGGGTCTGATCTTCCCCTCTCAGCGCAGGATGGGGCAGAGTCAAGAGGGGTATCTGGATGGAATTGAAATACCGGTTCTGTGTTCCCACCACCTCCCTGGAGACCTGGGGATGCGGGTGCCGAGAGGGTGACTGACGGCGGGCCCTGGGCACAGTGCCGGGCTCAGGGCAGAGCAGGTGAGACCTCGCACCCTCGTGGAGTGGGGCCCCGCCCAGTTGTCAGGCAGCAAACAGCGCTGAGTTGCTACCAAACATGAACCCGACGGGCTGGTGTCTCGGGCAGGTGGCAGCAGATCTTGTTACAGGCCCTGGGCCTCGGGGCCCAGCCTGACCCGGTGTCTCCTTTCAGGCTCTCAGGTCAGCACCCCAGGGTGGGGGAGGTGGTTCAACCCCACCCCAGCCTGAGCCAGTATCTCCTTTCAGGCTCTCAGGTCAGCACCCCAGGGTAGGGGGAGGTGATTCAACCCCACCCCAGCCCACAGTCTCCTCCAGGGGGAGCCTGGCCCTCCAGAGAAATCCCCTCTGCACCCTCCATGCCACCCCCCGGCCCAGGCCCCTCTGTTCATCCTGGGGACACTTCCATTTGCTGTTGGCCCACCATGCAGCCCACTCACGATTTCACAATTCATTCTTGCAGAATCCTCACAATAGCCTGCGAGGTAGGACTGCTCTATCTGCTGGTTTCCAGACCAGGAAACAGCAGCTCAGAGAAAATGGGCCACTCGCCTGTGGTCACAGCCCCCGTCAGTGGCAGGGCTCGATTCTGACCCAGCCAGGTCCTCTGGCTCTGAGCCCTGGGTGCCCCCCTACACAGAGGAGCCGCCCCCAACCTCCTGAACCACGAGTAAAACCAACACACGACACCCCAAGCAGCCCTTCCCAGACACCTGCACATTTGTTGAGATCAGGGGTTTTCAAAATCATTTTTCACTAGAGAGCCCTCTTTTGAGACAGGAATCTCACATGGAAGCTGGACATAGCAAACGTGTGTGTAAACGCCACTGCGGCCCCACCCCCGCCCTGGGCGGCCCACTGGCCTTCCCCATCTGTCCTCTGTTGCTCGGCCGTACACAGCACTCCCAGGGCTCTAACCTTCCATTTTTGGTGCTTAATTTTGGTGTCTGGCAGCCTGTCGTCTTGCCTTCCTGCCCTCCTCCCTATGGGCCCTGTTCCATCATGCACAGCTCGGGGTCCAGATCCCAAGGCCATGCAGTCAGAGCAGCTTGGCCCAGAGCCCTGCTGGACATGCTGAGCACTGCTCTCTGATCTTGGGCAGCCCTGAGTCAGCACTGCTCTCATCTGTCCAAATCCAAGGGCTCTGCTAAGGCTCCATCCTGTGCCTGGTTCTCCCATCCTCCCCCATCCCTGTGGTCCCCTGGGGACAGCATTGCCCTGGGTTGAAGTGCTCGCCTTCCTTCTGGCCCCCTGGATACCTGACCTCCAGCCATCGCCTCTGACAGGCTTTTCTGAGGGCTTCCTGAGCACCATCTTTCACTCTTGCCTAATTGGTTGTATTCCAAGCCCTCGGAGGACTTTATGAAATCAGGCATGTGCATCTTCCCCAGTGGGTCTCCATAGCAACAGAGGGCCTAACTCTGGGGAGTGCGGCGAGGAGGAAAATGTTCCAGCTAAAAATGTACATGGCCGTCAGTGGGCGGGCACCTGAAGGGGGGTTCCAGGCACACAGAAGGCAGCTCTTGGTCCCCGGCTGTCCAGGAAGTCAGTGTTCGGGCTTTACCTCACAACTTTGAACGAAAGGCTGGCCCCTGTGCTGCTCCCCCTGTGCCACCTTTGAGGGCTGGGACACAGGTTGGTGGGATGGTGCAGAGCAGTCTTTCTGAGACGAGGCTGAAAGGGGCCCCTGGCCCCTGCTCACCACCCTGTTCCCCACCTCCCACACCCTTCCCGGTGTGGGTGGATGTAGAGGGGACAGTGTGCCAGTTTCACTTGTGCTTGAAGCCAATCAGCAGGGCCAAGCTCCCTAGGCAGCCCTGACCCCTTCTCAGAGGCCCTCCTTTCACCCAGCATCTGTCCCTGATCCCCAGCCGTCTGCGGCCCTCACCTGCCAGGCCAGGCAGGGATGGGCTTGGGTCCCAGGAAGACAGGCCCCTGATGCAGGCACAGGACCCGTCCATCCACCACAGGCTTGAGGATCTCACAAGCCTTGGTCTCACGTGTCCCCGGGGAGAAGGCAGTGCCACGGTGCAGCCTGGGGTCTCAGGGTAACAGACCCATGGACTGAGTGCTCACACATGCCAACGATGTTCAAGTGCTTTGCCTACATGTGGTGTCAGCCTCACAGCAACCCCAGAAGTGGGCACACTGGTCTTTCCCATTTACTGATAAGGGTGACCTGCTCAGGAGCCCTCAGCTGTAAAGGGGAGACTCAAAGCCAGGCCTGCTGACCTTAAAGGGCATCCCCTGGGACCAGGAGGGGACAGAGCTGCCCCAGGGGGTGACCTGGGAGGCTGGGCTGGGACTGACAGAGGGAGGGTTTGCATAGGTCAGGGGCCCTTGATAGTACCCAAGCCTGAAATGCAGGGTTCCCTATAGCTTGTTGTCCTTACCCTGACAGCCAGGATGCTTGCCCCTCCGCCAGCACAGCCTCATTCACCGCACCCTGTGCTTGCTCCCCAGGGTCTCATGCTGAGTCGGCTAGGCCATAAGAGCCTGGCCCAGAAGGTGCTACGGGACGCCGTGGAGAGGCAGAGCACGTACCACGAGGCGTGGCAAGGCCTGGGCGAGGTGCTGGAAGCCCAGGGCCAGAGCGAGGCCGCTGTCGACTGCTTTCTCACCGCCCTCGAGCTGGAAGCCAGCAGCCCGGTGCTGCCCTTCTCCATCATCCCCAGAGAGCTCTGACACTGCCCACAGCCACGGGGATGGAGGGAGCGGCCTGGTGGGCGGCAGGCAGGCAAAGGCGAGGAGTAGGGAGCATGGTCAGGGGAGGTCCAGGGCCTCAGGGAAATACACCTCTAGGGAACACATCTGCCGGCTGCAACCCTGGTTCTCCTCGCCTCCTCTCCCTCCAGGGCCAGTGAGGACTGAGAGTTGCTCCTCTGGAGCAGGGTGGACCAGATTTGCATCAGAAACAAATCCCTTGTTCCTTGGGACTTGGACATCGTGGTGTCTGTGAGCAAGGAAGTAGCTGGCAGGCCGCATCAACAGGGGGCCGCTCCCCAGGGTACCTGTGTATCGTTTAGCTGAACAGTCGGGGTCTGAGGCTTGCATACCCCCTGCACCTGTCTGGAAGCCCCTGTACTGTACCTGCCTTCAACATCCCTAACCCTGGGTTTCCCAGCTTTGCACAAGCTCTAGTCTCAAACCTCAGCTCTCTGCTCCCAAACACCAAAGATGAGCCCCACAAGTTGCCCTTTGGCTGGGCCGAGAGAGTTCTGGGTTCTTTCCTCATCCCCTTGGGAGACCGTCTGCTTGAACCTAAGTGACTGAGAGGCATGGTGACTGGACCGGTTCCCTTAGAGAGCTAGTGGGGGAGCCTCCCAGCTGTACATCCCCGCCCTCCAGGCCCCTGTGCCTGAGGGCGCTCCCTGGCCCTGGTCTCACACCCCTCTCAGGTCACCTCCGGAGTGGTCCTGGCTGTAGGCTTTGCTGCCAAGTTGGAAGAGGAGAGGCCTCTGGGGCCTTTCCCAGGTTTAAGTTAGCGGGCGGTGCCTGGCCTGGCCCTTTGTCTGATGAGGCTGTTGGGCCCCCTTATGTTCGTCCCCCGCTGTTGCCAAGTGCCTTTAAGGCCTCTGGTGTCTGGCCAGGGGAACTGGGTTCCGGCCCTAACTAACCTTCCATTTCTGCCCACCCCATCTCTCTGGAAGCATGCCTTGGCTGCCTCCTTAGGCCCTGGGCTGTAGCCCCAAAGATACATACGTGGCTGCTGGACTCAGCCCTTCCTGAATACCTTGCATCAGCACCTCATTCCTTCACGCCTTACCTTTCTGGGCAATGGGTACAACATAGATGCCTCTGGGGGTTATGATGTGGAGACTGGCCTTAATATCTTTCACTAACCACAGCCCATTCTTGGCTGACTCAAACTCTGCCCTGGCCATTTGGTTTCCCCTGCCTGGGGCCAAAAAGGAAGGAGACTAGAGACCCCAGGAGGAGCCAGCCCCTCCTCTCTAGTCGGGCTGGCCTCTGTGTACATGACACCCTTGTCTACAGGGGTCCTGGGGGTGGGGGTGGGGGAGGGTCTTCCCTGCTGGCTTCCCTAGCCCTGCTGCACATTGCTCTTGGAATTCTCCCCAGGAAGTCAGCCTCCACAGGCCCACCAGGGAATTCCTTATCTGCACCTTGAGTTTAGTTTTTAAAGCTCCATCTGGTACGTTCCTCACTTGTAGGTGTGTGGAAAGGTTGGGCCAGGTCTGTTCCTCGGAGGGGAGGGGCTGTTGGAGGACACCCCCTCCCCAGCCTCCCGGCCCGGGCTCAGCATTGCACACCCCCCAGGTGCCACCAGGGCCAGCCTGTACCTCCTTGCCTTCCCGTGCCAGGCCAGGGGACGCTGTAACGACACCAGGTCCTTCTCCCACCTGGGTGAAGGAGCTCTGTGTGTGTACGTATGTGTATAAATATATATATATATATATATATGAGATAGAGATCTATTTTTATTCTGAAATTCTGTTGGGAAAAAATTCAACAAGAAAAAGCAGATGCTACTGGTTCACATCGGGATGCCCAGAGAGGTGGGTAGTGAGTCCGTGGTAATGCAAAAGGCAAAGCAACACCTGCGTTTTGACTTGAAGCATCGTTCCTGATGGGAGGCCTCGGACGCCCGGGCAAGCTGCTGACAGCTCAAAGGTCTTGAATAAAGAGACCCATGAAGGGAAGGCTGGTTTGTGTGAAGCAATGTGTTCGTGTTCATTTATCTACCAGTTATCCCTGGCCTTGAGCGAGCCCTGGAGAGGAGGCCAGGGTGGAGCTGCACAGGTGGGGAGGGGGGGAGAGGGAGGGGCCCACTGAGGAGATTGTGATGGGGGCCTGGGGGAGGTGCTAAGGACTGCAGGTGGGAGAAGGCAGCAGGGTCCTGGCAGGGCTGGCTGGAGTGGGCCTTGTTCTGGCCTGCCACCTGCCCCTCATGTGGGCTGGGAGAAGCCAGGGCTGGACGTGCCACCTGAACAGGAGAGACTGCCCTGAGGGCACGGCCAGGAGCGTCTTTAGCACCTGGGGGAGCGCCCAGGGGAAGCAGGGGTGTGTGGTTAGGGTCCGAGCCACACCCAGATCAGCCACCTGCTCCGAGAGGTCCAGACAGGTTCTCTAATAGATGTTACACTACATGTCTTACATTACGCCTGTTATAAAATGTGCATCAAAGGATGACAACAGTTTACACAGGAGCCCTGCTTTCTTAGTGCGCCCCAGGGGAGTATCTGGTAAGACACCCAAGGCTGCACCCATCCACCCTAAGGCTTCCCCCTGGCTCTCGGGGCTGGCCTAGACAGAGCTGCCCACTCAGCACCCTGGCCTCCTCCACTCCAACCCTCAGCCCTGTGATTGGGTCACGGCTTTGCTATTCTGGTGAGGAAGGGCCTTTCCAGGAGCTGCTGGGTGCTCAGCTTCGATTTCCCTCTGGTACTTTTTAGGAAACACCTTTAGTCTTTAGTGATTTAACAATTAGTATCAAATTGCTTGTCTCACAGCCTCACCCCCAGCTCAGGCCCCCTGGGTGAGAACTAAAAGCCTGCTACAGGTCACAGAGGGGGCTTCCCTGGTGGCTCAGACCGTGAAGAATCCGCCGGCAACGTGGGCAACCCAGGTTCAATCCCTGGGTCGGGAAGATCCCCTGGAGAAGGGAATGGCTGTCTACTCCACTATTCTTGCCCAGAGAATTCTATGGACAGAGGAGCCTAGTGGGCTACAGTCCATGGCCTCACAAAGAGTTGGACATGACTAAGCAACTAACTTAGGACTGGAAACTAAGGACTGGAAAAGGTCAGTTTTCATTCCAATCCCAAAGAAAGGCAATGCCAAAGAATGCTCAAACTACCGCACAATTGCACTCATCTCACATACTAGTAAAGTAATGCTCAAAATTCCCCAAGCCAGGGTTCAGCAATACGTGAACTGTGAACTTCCTGATGTGCAAGCTGGTTTTAGAAAAGGCAGAGGAACCAGAGATCAAATTGCCAACATCCGCTGGATCATCGAAAAAGCAAGAGAGTTCCAGAAAAACATCTATTTTCTGCCAAAGCCTTTGACTATGTGGATCACAACAAACTGTGGAAAATTGTGAGAGATGGGAATACCAGACCACCTGACCTGCCTCTTGAGAAATCTGTATTCAGGTCAGGAAGCAAGTTAGAACTGGACATGGAACAACAGACTGGTTCCAAATAGGAAAAGGAGTACGTCAAGGCTGTATATTGTCACCCTGCTTATTTAACTTATATGCAGAGTACATCATGAGAAAGGCTGGGCTGGAAGAAGCACAAGCTGGAATCAAGATTGCCGGGAGAAATATCAATAACCTCAGATATGCAGATGACACCACCCTTATGGCAGAAAGTGAAGAGGAACTAAAAAGCCTCTTGATGAAAGTGAAAGAGGAGAGTGAAAAAGTTGGCTTAAAGCTCAACATTCAGAAAACGAAGATCATGGCATCCGGTCCCATCACTTCATGGGAAATAGATGGGGAAATAGTGCAAACAGTGGCAGACTTTATTTTGGGGGGCTCCAAAATCACTGCAGATAGTGACTGCAGCCATGAAATTAAAAGACGCTTACTCCTTGGAAGGAAAGTTATGACCAACCTAGATAGCATATTCCAAAGCAGAGACATTACTTTGCCAACAAAGGTCCGTCTAGTCAAGGCTATGGTTTTTCCAGTGGTCATGTATGAATGTGAGAGTTGGACTGTGAAAAAGGCTGAGTGCTAAAGAATTGATGCTTTTGAACTGTGGTGTTGGAGAAGACTCTTAAGAGTCCCTTGGACTGCAAGGAGATCCAACCAGTCCATTCTGAAGGAGATCAGCCCTGGAATTTCTTTGGAAGGAATGATGCTAAAGCTGAAACTCCAGTAGTTTGGCCACCTCATTCGAAGAGTTGACTCATTGGAAAAGACTCTGATGCTGGGAGGGATTGGGGGCAGGAGGAGAAGGGGACAACAGAGGATGAGATGGCTGGATGGCATCACTGACTCAATCGACCTGAGTCTGGGTGAACTCTGGGAGTTGGTGATGGACAGGGAGGCCTGGCATGCTGCGATTCATGGGGTCACAAAGAGTCTGAGCAACTGAACTGAACTGAAGCAACTAACATTTTCCCTTTTCATCTAGGCTATAGATGGTGTTACTTGCCTGCCTGGCAGAAAGGTCTAGAAAAGCTAGTCCTACCAGGAAAAGAATGGTAGGAATCTGGAGAGGGGTGGGGAGGGGAAGCTTTCCTGGCCCCGAGGAAGGCTTTGTTGGTCAGATGTTGGAAAGTCAGGCAGTGGTGGAAAGCCAGGCATTCCCTGACCTCCAGTTACAGGTCCACAGACCCCTCATTCACACTTGAGCCATCCCTGGAGAGGGAGGAGCCAGCCTTGTGTCCAACCCATGGCACCAGAACAAGGGCTGGGGTTCTGGGACAAGACTCAAGATCTCACTGTCACCCACATGAACCTCCAGCCCACAGCCGTGTAGTGTTAACAGTGTTTATCTGCAAGCACAAGTATGAATGGAATTTCAGCCACCACCATCCAGACTTCTTTCTGCTACCACAGTACTCGTTGTTGTAGACACACCCCCTGCCCTACTGGAGCTCTCAGATGTTGTCACTGTGCAAATATTTCTTGGCCTTGCTTGGGAAGCATCCAGCTAAACAAATCTCCCCCAGCCCATGCTGCCAGCTTTCGATGACAACCCACAGTCAGAGAGCCTCAAGCATCAGCAATGTGTCAGACCAACCCACATGGTGCCGACTTGGGTTCTAGAAGTTAGGGAGGTCCTACTGGGAAAGTATCCCATGCCAGAAACTCCTTGGAGTTTTTATCAAGCTTTCAGTTGCAAAAAAAAGCAGAGACCCACTGAAAGTAGCCCTAGGAAAAGAGGCAAGGGGGCCCTGGAGCCCTAAAGCAGGGACTGCAGGGCACAGATCTGGGGCCAAAGCAGCTACGTATCTGTTTTTGGTGATGGAGTCAGTACCCAGAGTGAACTCGAAGGCCCAGTGTACCCCTGGCTGGCCCCATGCCCTTGAGAAGTTACCAACCCTCTCTTTGCCTGTCTCCCCATCTGTAGTGTCTGTTTTGTGGACTGTCCTGATGATTAAGAAAAACAGAAAGAGCCTAGAACAGTGCCGTGATAACCACTGGATACCATATGATGACTTTCCCTGCCCCTGCCTGCTCCGGCCTCCTCTCCCTGGTGGCTGCCTTTGCTCACTCAGAGATGCTCCCAAAGGACTGCATTCAATCCACATACCCTGGCTGCAGCCCCTCTGCACAGCTTAGCTTAGATTCTTGGGTGTGAGGATCTCATTGGTCCCACTCATTTTTCCATGGGTCTCTAATGACAATCAGCTGTGACCAGAGGACATGGGCCTCAGGACACAAAATCCAGCTGCTTGAGCAGCTGGAACTCTGGGTGAGCAGTAACGGGCCCCTTCTGAGACCCTGCATCAGCCCATCACTTCCTCAAGCCCTCCTGGGCCCTGGGTGAGATGGAGGTCCTGCTGGAGGAGACAGACAACAGAATTGGCCCCCACCCTTGCCCCTCCCTATCACTGCCACTTTATGGTACACTGTGAGGCTCCTGTCCTGGCTCTTGATGACAATCCTAACATTCTCCCTGCAATATACTAATTAGTATAAGGCACTTTGCTTATCTGTGAACTCTCTCTGACATTGCTCCTCTGGTAGTCAACAACCTAGGGAAGTGAGTTTTGTCCCCGTGAAAGGTGATGCAGTTATGGTGCCTCCGCTCACTGCTTGGAATACAGCCAAGCTGAGAGTAAGGTCCCTGCCCATAGAGCCCGCCCCAGCTCATCGGATGGGAGAGAGGCAGGTAGCGCCTGTCACCGAGGCAGCAGAATGACCCCTTTGGGATCCATGGAAACATGTATCACCAGGAATCCTCTGCTCAAGTGTCACAGGGGCAGATACACGGGTCCAGAACCCCACCCCCCACCCACCCCACTGCACCAGCAGCTGCAGCCCACAGCCCGAGACCCACACTTCCAGGGGAGAACAGCCCATGCTGCCTGCTGCCCTCGCCCTTTCTGCAGCCAGAGAGGAGGTTTCTGAAACAGAGATCACTCAAGAAGTTGGAAAGTCACCGCAAAAGCAAGAGAGTTCTCAAGACGCCAGGCAAACCAGAAACAAGAAAAGGTCACCACAGGGGCTGTGCACCAGGTCATGTGACACCCCCCCCCACCCCCCGCCCCGGCCTTTGCACCAGCTGATTGGGCCACGGGTGGTTTCCAGAACCAAAGTTCCTCCTCTGTGCACCGGCCCACCACCCAGGAGGTGGCAGGGGCCCCCGAGCGGAGAGGCCCCCAGCCTGCCGTGACTCCCCCTCCTCCCTCACACTCACTGTCTTCCCCTTTTAACTGTCTCTTTGGAATTTGGCAAGAAGTCAGCCATTGTGGGCCTCTTTTAAAAACGTTTCTCCCCCGACCCCAACCCGAACCGTTTGAGAATAGGTTGCATAAATCATGCCCCTTTACCCCTTAATAATTCAGTGGTTTGTTAAGAACAAAGGGTCTCGTCTTACGTAACCACAGCACAGTTAACAAATGAAGGAATTTGCCCTGACGCAGTATTTTCTCTCCTCTCCCATTCATATGCCACCACTCTTCTTTGCAGCCCTGTCTTCCCCCAACCCAAGATCCCATACTCCACTTAGCTGTCACATCTCCAGTTTCCTTTCATCTGCAACAGTTCCTCTCCCTCTCTTTGCCCTTCACGACATTGACAGAGCTGAAGGCTGCAGAGGGTCTGGCCTCTGAGGTGTCAATGTGGTCAGAGAAAGAAGCAGTTTGGGGACTTCCCTGGCAGTCCAGTGCTTAAGATTCTGTGCTTCCATTACAGGGGCATGGGTTTGATCCCTGGTTAAGGAATTAAGATTCCCACATGCTGCATGGTGTGGCAAAATAATAATAAATTGCATTTTTTTTAATGATGCAAAAAAAAAATTAAAAAAGAAAAGGCAGTTCGTGGCTGGAGCAGAGGTTGAAAAGTAGTAGAAACTGCAGGTCAGAAAGAAAGGAGAGGAGCTGGTTGGAGGCTTCACAGGCGGCACTAGTGGTAAAGAACCTGCCTGCCGATACAGGAGCCGTAAGAGACATGGATTCAATCCCTGGGTCGGAAGACCCCCTGGAGGAGGGCATGGCAACCCACTCCAGTATTCTGACCTGGAGG
The DNA here is from genome assembly GCF_029378745.1 of Bos indicus. NCBI lineage: Eukaryota > Metazoa > Chordata > Mammalia > Artiodactyla > Bovidae > Bos > Bos indicus. The sequence goes on from NC_091770.1 coordinate 29,244,488, forward strand.
ATCCTAGTAGGCTAAAATCCATGGGTCACAAAGAGTCGGAAACAACTGAAGTGACTTAGCACACACACACACACACATGAGCTGGTCGGAAGAGTCAGGAAGATTAAAAAATGCAGAGCAGGTGAATCTGTAAAGACAGAGAGCTCCAAACAGAAATGGATGCCCATTTTCAAGGGGGCAGAAAATGATGGAAGCCCAAGAGTTTCATCGATTCTGTCCCAGACAACCTTTCCCACTCCTGCAGCCTGAGGTCAAGATTCCCATCTGAATCCTTTCCCCCTGGTCCTTGCAATGACCCCTCACGACTTAGGGGACCTTGGGTGCGTCTCTTCCTGGTGACTCTGCCCATTCCCAGAGAGGCACACTCTCCTCTCAGTGTACACCTGGAGACCAGCCTTTGGGGGGCACATGCCAAGGTACCCACCTTTAGGGGGAGGAGCTCTGACCAGAGGCAAAGGGGCACAGGTGGGTGTGGCAAAAGCCCATCTTGCAGGAAGTCAGTGCAAGAAGGTGAGGTGACTTGCCCAAAGACCCCCATACTCCAGGGCAGTGGTCGACATGCAGGCAGTCTGCATGCGAGAACCTCGTCTACTGCATTCTTCCTGGGACACCTGCCAACCAGAGGAGGAGCACATGTATGCTGAAACGGGGACCAGAGCAGGCGTGGGGACACCACGGCAAAGACCAGCTGCCTCAGGTGTCAGCTCTGATGCCTGAGATGGATCCCTTCGCTGTGTACAGGTCACAGCATAGGTGTATTCCCCAGCTCCCTGTCCCCAGGTCCCAACTTGTATATCATGGCTGTTCAAGGGCCTACAGTTCTTAATTTATTATATTCTCTTAATAAAACTGTATGTATGCTTAATCTCATTTTATAAATTATTTTAAAGGGACTTCCCTGGTGGCCAGTGGTTAAGAATCCACCTGCCAATGCAGGTGACTGGGGTTCAATGGCTGGTTGGGGAATTAGGATCCCCAACTAAGCCCACATGTTGCAACTGTTGAGCCCTTGCAAACACGACTACTGAGCCTACACGCCTAGAGCCCATGCTCCACAATGAGAGATGCCATCACAAGAAGCAGCCCACACGCCACCACGAGAAAGCAGACCCCATTCGCTGCAACTAGAGAAAGTCCATGCGCAGCAATGAAAAGCTCATGCGCCATGATGAAGACCCAGCACAGCCAAAAAAATACTCATATATCTTCACCATTAGGATCTTCATCTACACTATCGATACATGCATCATTAAACACAACTTTCCAGAAGCTTCATTTCCATATAAGATAGAGCATATTTAAATTTTTGGAATAATGTGACCCCTGGAGCCACATATTAGAAGCCATTATTTACTTCTAATATAAGTAAAATATTAGGAGCATTGTCCACCCACCCAACCCCATTCCCCATAACTTTTAAGGTGACTTTTTTTTACTGTTTAAAAATTCTTGGCCAGGTCTCACAGCTTGTGGGATCGTAGTTCCCCAACCAGGGATTGAACCTGGGCCCATGGCATTGAAAGTGCCAAGTCCTAACCGCTGGACTGCCAGGGAACTTCCAACATGACTGCTCTCTAAGTGATCTTACAGAGCTTGTTTATAACATCTAACATCTGCAGTCTTAAGGTCAACCTTCCAGGAATGATTTCTAAAATCAGTAATAAATTTTTTTATCTTCTCTTTCAAAAAACTTAATTCATTTCAGATGACTTTTGTCAGGACCAAACACCAAAAATGGCTGAGGTTATTTAGGCTAACAGTCCTTCCCCAGACAATTCTTTGCAGTTCAAAATAAAAGGAACTTCCATAATATAAAAGACGTTATGAAACAGGAAAGCCAAACAATCTTGAGAAAAGAAGGATAAAACTGGAGGTATCATACTCCCTGACTTCAGACTATGCTATAAAGTTTCAATAATCAAGATAGTATGCTAGCACAAAAATCAGACTCACAGACCAGTGGAACAAAAAGAGAGCCCAGGGACTTCCCTGGTTCTCCAGTGGCTAAAACTCCCAATACAGGGGGCTGGGGTCCAATCCCCAGTCAGGGAATTAGATTACACGTGCCACAGCTAAGAGTTCACATGCCATGCAACTAAGATCTGGCACCACCAAATAAATAAATAAAAATTAATATTTTTAAAAATAGCCCAGAAATAAACCCACAAACTTATGGGCAATTAATCTATGACAAAGAAGAATATACAATGAGGAAAAGACCATCTCTTCAGTAAGTGGTGCTGGGAAAACTAGACAGCTACATGTAAAATAATGAAATCAGAACATTTTCCCCATATTATTTACAAAAATAAATTCAAAGTGAATCAGAGACCTAAATGTAATACCAGAAACCATAAAACTCCCAGAAGAAGATGTAGGCAGAACACTTCCTGACATAAATTGTACCAACAGATTTTGAGTCTGTCCCCTAAGACAAAAGAAATAAAAGCATTCACCTGAAGCTACCACAACATCGTTAATCAACTACACCCCAATACAAAATGCTTTTGGTGTTAACAAAGTTAAAATTAAAAATAGGACCTTAAGTAAAAGCTTTCGTACAGCAAAGGAAACCATTGACAAAATGAAAAGATAACCTACTGAATGAGAGAAAATATTTGCAAATGACATGACCAATAAGGGGTTAATATACAAAATATAAAAACAGCTCATATAACTCAACATAAAAAAAAACCTGATTAAAAAATGGGCACAAACCTGAATAGACATTTCTCCAAAGAAGATACACAGATGGCCAATATGCACATGAAAAGATTCTCAGTATCGTTAATCAGAGAAATGCAAATTAAAACCACAATGAGATACCACCTCACACCTCTTAGAATGACTGCTATCAAGAAGAACACAAATAACAAATGTTGGGAAGGATACGGACAAAAGAGAACCCTCCTACACTCTTGGTGGCAATGTAAATCGGTGCAGCCGCTGTGGAAACAGCATGGAGACCTCTCAAAAAGCTCAAAATAGAACCACCACATGATCCAGCAATTCTCCTCTGCATATATATCCAAACTGAAAAAAATAAAAACACGAATTCAAAAAGATACATGCACTCCAACAGCCAATTGTAAATAGCATTATTTACAATTGCTAAGATATGGGACTTCCCTGGTGGTCTAGTGACTAAGATTCTGAGCTCCCACTGCAGAGGGCCCTGGTTCAGGCCCTGGTCAGGGAACTAGATCCCACATGCTGCAACCAAATAAATAAAATAAATAAATAGATTTTTTTTTTAATTGCTAAGATATGGAAGCAACCTAAATGTCTATAAACAAAAGATGTGGTACGTATACACAAGAGAATACTATTCAGCCATAGCAGAGTGAAAATTTGGCATTTACAACAACATGGATGGGCCTGGAAGGTATTCTGCTCGGTGAAATATGTCAGACAGAGAATAACAAATACTGTATGATATCACTTATATGTGGAGTCCAAAAACTAACACAAACTCGTGACTATAGCAAAAAAGAAACAGGCTTAAGATATGGAGAGGAAACTAGTGGTTACCAGTGAGGAGAGGGAAGGGGTAGAGGGTTAAGAGGCACAAACAATGATGTATAAAATAAATAAGCTGTAAGGATATATAATATGACAGGAATTATGGCCAATATTTCATGATAATTATAAATGGAGCATAACCTTTAAAAATGGTAAATCATTATGCTGTACACCAGAAACATCATAGTGTATCAACTATACCTCAATAAAGTACAGTATGCAGTAAGCATCTGTGTGCTAACACTATAGTAGGCACTGGGACATTCACCCATTCCTCAGTAGATCCCAACTCTTATGATCCCAGAGCCCACAATCCAACACTGGCCTCAGGCCTCAGGATACGCAGATGACACCACCCTTATGGCAGAAAGCGAAGAGGAACTAAAGAGCCTCTTGATGAAGGGCAAAGGGGAGTGAAAAACCTGGCCTACACCTCAACGTTCAAAAAACGAAGATCATGGCGTCCGGTCCCATCACTTGATGGCAAATACACGGGGAAACAATGGAAACAGTGACAGACTTTATTTTCTTGGGCTCCAAAAAGCACTGCAGATGGTGACTGCAGCCACAAAATTAAAAGATGCTTGCTCCTTGGAAGACAAGTTATGACAAACCTAGACAGTGTATTAAAAAGCAGAGACATTACTTTGCCAACAAAGGTCTGTCTAGTCAAGGCTATGGTTTTTCCAGTGGTCATGTATGGATGTGAGAGTTGGACCATAAAGAAAGCTGAGCACTGAAGAATTGATGCCTTTGAACTATGGTGTTGAAGACTCTTGGGAGTCCCTTGGACTGCAAAGAAATCAAACCAGTCAATCCTGAAGAAATCAATCCTAAATAGTTGTTGGAAGGACTGATGCTGAAGCTCCAATACTTTGGCCACCTGATGCGAAGAGCCGACTCATTAGAAAAGACCCTGATGCTAGGAAAGACTAAAGGCAGGAGAAGGGGATGACAGAGGATGAGATGGTTAGATGGCATCACCGACTCAATGGATATGAGCTTGAGCAAGCTCCAGGAGATGGTGATGGACAGGGAAGCCTGGCATGTTGCAGTCCATGGGGTCGCAAACAGTAGGGAGACGACTGAGTGACTGAACACCACCACCTTGACTTTAGCCCAGTGAGACTGATTTGGGGACCCCTGACCTCCTGAACAGTAAGAGAATAAATCTGTGTTGATTTAAGCACCAACGTCTATGGCAATTGTAACAGCAGCCACTGGAAACTAACACACATAATTTCATTAGTGAGCTCCCTGGGCATGGGGGTACTCTGCAGTCCAGCTCCCATGCCCAGCCCAGGAGGGGCTGGTGATCAGAAGCCTGATTAGCTGTGACTGTGCCAGGCATGTTTCCGAGCATCCCGGCCCCTTCCCAGGCTGCTCAGTTAAGTGGGGGGCACAGGTCCCTGCCTCCTTGCCTCCCGCCAAGCCCACTCTGGTGACCAGAGATGTACTGTCACTGGGCCTGAGCCCTGCTTGCTACCTACAGTTCTCAGGGACTAAGCTACACTCTGACCCAAAGCAGCCACATTGCCACCTCCCTCCACTGCTGGATGGGCCTCTCTGAGCCCCTCTCTCTCCTCAGAAGGGTGACATCCTGTTCTGGGCTCTGATACGGCCAAGGGTGTCGTCATTAAGGCAACGCAAAGACCTACTAAGAGACAGCCTTCATGTGTCCACCCCACGGGCCTCCCCTTCCTCTGGCTCCTCCTCCATCTGTCCCTGACCCATCGCTTACTTGCCACCCTCAACATCCAGGCCTCTGTCAGCTTTGGCTCATCCTACCATCCACAGTCACGTCTTCACCAGGGAGATGGCAGACGAGCCAGGCCAGGATCTGGGTCTCTGGCAGTGGCCCCCACAAGCCCACCCAGCCCCTGTGGTCATCAATCCAGAACTCAAACCCCTCCGTTTGCGCCCAGTGGATTCTGCATGCCTGCAGCCCTGCCCTTGGGCCAAAACCAAAGATCTGTAAGGTGCCCAGCCTAGAATCAGGCTGGCAAGAGTGGCTGGGTTCAGGCCCTGCTCACCTCTCTATGCAGAACGGCCTCCACTAGAATGTACCAGCAACCTGCTTCACTCAGTCCGGTCCAGCCCCGCCCTCTTCCCTCAGGACTCAGCCAGACACCAACACGGGCCAATCTCTTCTTCTGAGCCGGAAAGTGTGACTTCTCAGGGCAACGGCGGCCCTGTCTTAAACTTTTACGGGTTGGAGGACTACCTGTGGCCCCACCTAGTTACTGGTGATTGGTGTTTTCACACTGTCCCAGCAGATATTCTCAATCTTGGCCAATCATTGCAATCACCTGGGTGTGGGGATGGGAAGGGGGAACAAAAACTACTGGGTCTGAATCCTACCAATGAGTTTGATGATGGCGGGCAACTGCCAGGCTGTGAGAGTTTTAAAGTCTCCCCAGGGGATTCTAAAATGCAGCTTAAAACGACTGATTCGGAACTTGTGGAATGTGTTTTCAAGATAACAGGGCTTCCAAAGTGATTCTAGGCTTGAGGACTGGAGGCCAGGCAGCTCGTGCTGTTTTGAGGCGGGTGGCACCGGGCAAGTGAGAGGTGGTGCTGGAGGCAGGGCCGGTTGCCTGAGCAACCTGTGGCCCTTGGTCTCTGGGTCTGGAAGGTGTCCTCTGTGGGCCTAGAAAGCAGTGAGGGGGCGTTCACAGTGCGGATGAGGAGGAGGGAAAGAGGAAAAGAGAAGGGAGGAGACAAGCTGTCCCCATCAGTGTGGTGACTTCTGACATGCTCTGACTCAGTGCGGAGGGAATTTCACAGGGCAACAGCAGATGATATTTGCAGCGAAGATGAGCCATTCCCTTTGGTTGAAGCCAAATTCCAAGGGCAACTGGGGCAAGTGAGTGGGAGGGGAGAGGACCAAGGGATGCTCAGGGAAGCCAGGGCAGGGACCTCGAGAAGCAAGCATCACAGTGGTCCACGCAGGAGGCCAGAGGGACCCTGGAGAGAAGGCCCCTCGGGGATGTGGGATAAACACCACATTCCCTTCCATCTCTGGGCTTTTCTAACTCAGTCTGGACCTGTCCCCGGATGCGCACAGTGGCTGTAGCTGCTACGTGTTAATATCCCCTCTCGGAGCTCAAGCTCAAAGTCAGCCCAGGTCTGTCCAGTCTCTCCACGTTGGAAAAGACAGGAGGAGGCCCTGCTCTTCAAACGCTGTCCCCGTTTTAGGCTCGTGGCAGGAAAAAGCCACCCAGAATCCCTCCGGGCTATTTGGGAACGCCTCCCACTACTTGTATGAAGTACTATTTAAAATGCCGGAAGATGTCAAAGAGCGGAAGCAAACACTGCTCTCCTCACTGCCGGGCACAGCCAGCCCTGCTGCTAGTACCTAGGGCACAGCTTCTGTCATATCACCCGAGTCACAGAGGAGGCAGAGGGCTGTGTTACGGACAGGGGCAAGGCTGCTAGGGAGGCCAGTACTGAGGTCCCCCCGGCTCCAGACAGACGACGGAAGCCACGGAGCCGAGGACGACGTTAGTGCAGACTCAAGACTCCAGGGTGTCCGGGTGGCCCTGCAGAATGTTCTCTCGCCGTTCCACCTCCAGCCGACGTCCTGGCAGGCCTCCCAAACCCCCTTCTTGCAGACCAGGCAAGAGCCATCCCCTGCTTCTTATGCTGAAAGGGTCTTCATTCTCTTCTAGAACATGGGAGAGCTGCCCTCCACCCCACCTACACACAAGACGCAGCTGGGCCCCTGCAGCTGTGTCTGTCTGCCCCAGGGGTCGAGGCCCTCCTGCCAGATCTGGAGGGACCAGGGTGGACCCCTGACCAAGCTGGCCAACTAGATTCTCTCTCCTGGGAACCCGGCAGTGGAATCAGGAGAGGCTGGTGACATTCTTTAGGGTGTGACATGAACAGAAAGCAGTGTTAGACCCAACACAGCCAGCCTGAGGGAGAAACAGCGGGAGGCTGAGGGAGGGGGGAGGAACCGCTCCCGCTCACGCCCCTGGGTCGCTCTGCTGTCTGGAGATACCCCCACAGACGTGCAGCACAGTCTCCCTCCTGCCCCTGCCAGCGTGAGGGTTGCCCTGACCTTCCACCCACAAGCCCCAAAACAGATGTGATCACCGCTCACCTCGCTCCTTCTAGAGCCCTGCCCCCACTGCCCTGAGCGCCAGGCACAACCTGGCCCACTGCTCCTGGAGAAAGCGCCCTCCGTTAGAACCGCCAGCATTACCTTCTGATCCTGCAGGGGCCTCTGACCCACTTGGAGAATAAAGCTGCCCTGTGGCCATCTGCTGATCAAAGTGGGGCAAGAGCAGCCACCCGAGGCAGCCGCCTCATCCTCCAAGGGGCCATTTTCTGCTCTGAAGGAACGCAATGCAGGGAGTCTCTTCCATAAAAACAAAACATGGATAAACCCAGATGGGAGATGCAGGCCTCCCCTTCCTTGTCCCCAATGCCTACTTTACAATGGTATTTATAAGACTAGAGAACTGGGTTTTTCTCAATATAATAGAATATAAGGATTTATATTAGATTTTCTTTCTTTTAGTTAAAAAGATTCCTTCCTATTACTGATGAATGACTCTGTAGTCTCCCCATCCTTCCTTTCTCCTGACGTCATTTCCCGAGCCCATGCCCTGGCTGGAGTCCGTGAGCAGTGCTGACTGCTGGGCCTGTGATCTGCGCCTCGCCCAACCCCTTCCTGCTCCGCCTGCACCCTCCACTCTAGCTGGGCCTGTCTCCCTCTGTTCCCCTCCAGCAAATGTCTCTTCCTGCGTTTCACTCAAAAGCGTTCCTTGCCCTCCACCTTCTTCCCTCTCCTCTCTGCCTGTCTCAGTCTCCTGGTCCCAGGGGTGCCAGCCAAGCTGCCGGCCGCATGCAGCCACCCTTCCCCACTGGGGCAGTGCTGCCCTGTCTCTGCTGAGCGCCTGGGGCCCTCGATGTCAGGATCGCTCCTCTATGCACTGGGCACAGTAATCTCGCAGTTTCCTGAGCCTAGGGTGTGTCTTCCCAGTGGGACTGCCGTCCACATGACAGCCACCCCTGAGCCGCACACACAAGGTAACCAGGAAGAGGTCCTTGGCATGGTTCTCGGCATGGTTCTCAAAGCCTTCCTTGAGTCGGAAACTATTCCAAACTACCTTTCTGGCCTTGTCTCCCCTTTAACCCACCCTAAATTCAGTCACATGCTTCGTTCATCTTTGTCTTAACCTCCACTCCCCACCCCCAGCACAGCGCCTGGCCCGGAGCATATCGTCAAAATATTTTTGTTAACTTGAAACCACAAATGCTCATCAGGCTGAAGCAATATTGTTCTTTTCAGGGAGATGAGATAGAGAAAAAACTATTGGGTTCCCGTCAAGTTCAGGATGGCCCTTGTTGAAGCCTCCAGGAGTCCAGGAGGAATGACCACCTCAGTGCAGTGGAGACTCAGCTAGAGAGCCCAAGGCGGCAGAGCCCAGCTGACACCTCAGGGCCCGTCCGGGTGCTGTGAGAGCAGTCCAGGGACACACCCTCTGACAATACACAGAGAGAGCATATAATTTACTGTTCAAACCAGGAGACTTCTGAGAGGGAACTGGACATTTTGCTGGAACTATTCCAGATAAGTGGGCTGGTCGGTCAGGCCAGGCAATCGAATATGGTCTGTGGTCAAACTCTCCTAAAGAGGAGACAAAACAGAACTTACTAAAAACTCAAGAGCTGCTTAGGGCCAAGGTGGGGTTTATTTATTTTAAAAGCCAATTGTGTTATTGAAGAAAAGGCTGTGTTCTCGGCCCATTTTGGCTATGGTGCGGGGCTGCTTGGGGAATTGTGCTGAAGCTGTATATGCTCCTGGGCCGGGGGTTTTCTGAAAACACAGCAGAGAACAAGTGATGATATAGTGACACCAGAACCTAGAGCCTCCTGAGCTCGGCTGTGGACTCGGGCATGGCTGGCAAACCCCCACAGAGGGAGACGAGGGCTGCGCTGGTCCGGGCTGAGGCCTGTGCACCTGAGAACTGGAGCGTGTCCTCGGCTCCTGTCCCAGGAGGCCTGCTCCGGTCCCCGGCTCTCCCCAAGGCTGCAGAGATGCTGAGAGAAGGGCAGACAAGCAAGCGACAGCCCAGGGGAGGCGGGCTCACTCTTCCCCCACACCTCAGGACACATTTTCTTTGGGGCACCCCGTCCCTGTGAATGCCAGTGCCCCCAGTGACTTCACTCTAGCGGTCATGGGTTGGAGAGGATGGATTCTGAGCCTGAACAGTCGACCTCAGAAGCCCAAACTCCTGCGTTTCCATCATCTTCCCCAGTACAAACAGTGAGATGCAGTACTACCAAGGCCCATGGCCCTCAGGCGCAAGGGATGGATGAGTTCTCATTTTGAAAAGCCCTGTTTTCACTTTGATGAAATGCTTGAAAAATTCAGTTCAGTTCAGTCATGTCTGATTCTTTGCGACCCCATGGACTGCAGCACGCCAGGCTTCCCTCTCCATCACCAACTCCCAGAGTTTACTCAAACTCATGTCCATCGAGTCGGTGATGCCATCAACCATCTCATCCTCTGTCGTCCCCTTCTCCTCCTGCCTTCAATCTTTCCCAGCATCGGGGTCTTTTCCAAGGAGTCAGTTCTTCGTATCAGGTGGCCAAAGTATTGGAATTTCAGCTTCAGCATCAGTCCTTCCAATGAATATTCAAGACTGATTTCCTTTAGGATTGACTGGTTTGATCTCCTTGCTGTCCAAGGGACTCACAAGAGTCTTCTCCAACACGACTGTTCAAAAGCATCAACTCTTCAGCACTCAGCTCTCTTTACAGTCCAACTCTCACACCCATGCATGACTCTTGAAAAATTATTCAACCAACTATTTAAACAAAGCTCCTCTTATGTCATGGTAAGATGCCAATGAATGTCATTCTCGTTGATTTCTTAGGTCAGTGTTGTCTATGCTGAGGTGCACGCAATATTCTTGAATACCCCAAAATTTTATCTTAGAGAGACAACGGTACCTCTATGTATGGTTAAGGAAAGGGTCTTAATGTCAGACAGGCCTGGATTCAAGTCCTATGGATTCAAGGCCATGTATCCAACCATGAATGGCTCGATATGACACATGCTTCCTACTCCTCACCCATCAAATAAGGTTTTGAGGTTCACGGGGGGCCCCCAGGGACAGACAGCACCTGCCAGGCTGGCAGAAAGTACCACTCCACACACCAGTCACCACCACTATTATGAGTCCCTATTATCACCAGCTTGTCACTGCCATCCTTCCCTGCAGTTTGCTATCTCTGCAGGAAGCAGAGAGAGTACAAACAAGATTACCAGAGCGGTCAGCCCAGGGTGCACGAGGTCAGCTGCCTGCAGAAGCTGCTTTAAATGACAGGATGTTTCCCTGGCCAAATGCAAAGGAGCAGCTTGGGAATCTAATCAAGTCCTGGCCAGACGTCAAAGGAAGCTGAAGCCCTTGTTAGTGCTCTTAATGAGGAAGCTGCCTGTGTGTGGAGTCCAGGAAGGCCAGTGCCTGAACAGGAGGTTCGGGGGCCTGCACCCCAAAAGGCCATCCTTCGGGAAGCTGCCGGCCGTAGTCCTCAGACCTTGTGAACATCCAGCTCTGTCCCCCAACCCTGATGTCACTGCTACCAAGCAAACTCCGCTGTTTTTTGGCTTCCTTCCTAGTTTCCTACAAGGGGAGACGCCCCATGGAGCACCGGCTCCAGACACCAGCCCCCTCGCTAGACACTTGTAAAGGAATACCACCACCTTCCGGCTTCTCCATCAGTCTCTTGGGATTTTGGTTAGCATGACTCCAACTTCCTGAAGAAGCTCAGCCCTGTGAGCTTGACTGAAAATCTGTTTGGATCATGATCATGCCACTAGGGTATGAGGATCTGCTGAACAGAACCACTAGCCTCCAGCTGTCTGTCTGTCTGTCTGTCTTTAGTCTTTCCGGTAGGGCCTCCCCAATCTTCCTCTGGAGAAAGACCGAATTAACCATCTCAAATCCGGCTACAAACCAGTGAGTCTGGGGGACTTTCAGACTGAGGAACAACAAGACCACAGGAATGAAAACTTTAAATAATGAAACAAACAACCCAAGCCACATTCATAAGCTCCATGTTGTGCTTCTGCCATCTTTCTTGGTCTCCTCTAGGCCTCCGAGGCTCTCACCCCCTCCCAGAATCTACCTCCTTGCATATCTCCATGGACTCGAGCCTCTTCCCTGTCTGTCCTCAGTCCTCGGGGGCAGGATGATGGGTCAGGACTCAAGAGTCTGCTTTGGTTCAAAGACAATGTTTCTGCTGTGACTTTCCGTTCCCAGAAGGCACACGCACAGCACGGCAGTTCTGTACGGGCCCACCGCTGGCCTCTATTTGTTAGAGGGGTTTCCCCACAAAGCAGCCAGGACATAACGTTGATGGCTAATCCCTGTGCTGGCTGTTCTCACCTGGACTCATAATTCAGCCATGGTCTTTGGGCCTGGAGTCACTTTAAGCCTGAAGCTGGCTGAGGGCTTATCTAGTGAGCTCGATACTCTGCTGCCTTATCAAGCAATCTTAATGTATATACACTAGAACTGTGGGGCTTCCCAGTGGTAAAAAACCTGCCTGACAACGCAGGAGACATAAGAGATGCAGGTTCGATCCCTGGTTTGGGAAGATCCCCCGGAGGAGGGCATGGCAACCCATTCTAGTATTCATGCCTGGAGAATCCCACGGACAGACGAGCCTGGTGGACTACAGTCCATAGGGTCACAATGAGTAGGACACAACTAAAGCAACTTGGCACACACACGTGCACACTAGAATTGTATACAACTCTACGGCTCCCATCCCATTCCCAATGCCCACTCCACCCCCCACCCCACCCCCCGCGGCAGCCACAACACCTACAACCATATCTGCCTTTTAGGACACTTACTGAACAGGCAGGCAAGAATCGAGGTACTCTGGATTGAAAACAAGAAGTTACAGAACCTGCTGAAGGTATTTTCAAGTCATAATGACCTGGTCCTGGGCCTTCACGCTGTAGAAAAAAAAAGTTTTTGTTTCATAAATAATGATAGCTGATATATTTTGATGTTCTACTTGTCTTTTACGAATGAACATATGAATCAGTGTGATATGGTAGAAAAATCCCCGGACTGGGACATGGAAGATCGTGTTAAGGTGTGCCCTGGCACCAGGCACTGTGAAATGGGAATAATACCTGCTTTTCCTGCTTTACCTGCCTTGTGGATGACTGTGAAGACTGCAGGGGAAAAGACATGTGGAAGTCTCCCCTCTCCCTGCCTGGATACCCTCGCCTCTCCCAGGCCCCGTGCCCACACCAGCAGGTCTCACTCCATTCTTGTCCCTCTGCTGATGGTGACTTACTGCTCTGGGCTGTTAGTTTTATAAAACACACTTATTCCTTCACACAAATGCAGCATATGTTCTCTTAGTCCCCCAAAAAAGTATTCATAGCAATTCACTGCCCTACATAGAATGCCATGCGATTAACATAAGTAGATGAACACAATTTTAAAAAGACAAACAGCTCAATAGAAAAGTTAGCAAAAGGCAACTTACAGAGAGGAAATGCAGTGAGGAAACTGCGAGTGAGGCGGGCGGAGCTCTAAGGTCATTAATAACAAACTCACTGGAAAAGACCCTGATACTGGGAAAGACTGAGGGCAGGAGGAGAAAGGGACGACAGAGGATGAGATGGTTGATGGCATCATTGACTCGATGGACATGGGTTTGGGTGGACTCCGGGAGTTGGTGATGGACAAGGAGGCCTGGCGTGCTGCAGTTCATGGGGTTGCAGAGTCGGACACGACTGAGCAACTGAACTGAACTGAAGTTCTAATTAAAAGAACAATGAGATATACTTTTGTTGGGGTCAGGAAAGAAAGAAAGAGATAAAGGAAGGAAAAAAGGAAGAAGGGACGGGGAAGCCAAAACCTTTTGTGGGGGTAGGGGTATGGGGGTGGGTGGAGCCCAGGGCACGCACAGCTTGGCTTGCAGGATCTTGGTCCCCAGATTAGGGATTGAACCTGCGCCACCACAGTGAAAGCCCCAAATCCTAACCTCCAGTTGATTCTCAAGGAACTAAAACTTTATCCACAGTGTGGATACTCCTACATGACTCTGGCAGAACTGTTAATTTGATTAGCCTTTCTGAAGCATAATTTGGCAAGCTTGAAACAGCTTAAAAACACATATACCTATCCAAAGGGGGAGAAAGAAAAAAGGAGTCTGGTTACTCCTGATTGTTTCAGGAATCCAGAAGACAAACAATGAGTTCTGAGCCCAGATATGGCAGGAAAATGAATACAGCCCAAACACCACAGTAGATAATGTAGACAAACTGTTAACCTTTTCTTCCTTTCTAGCAATTCATTTCCTCTCCCATTTTCAAACACCAGTGCTATTCGACAGAAAAAAAAAATCTTTCTGGCATGATGTTTTAGATCTGTCTCTGAATAACGCAGGAACTAGGGGAAGTAGGTGGGGGTGTAGACTGGCCAAGAGCTGGTCATTTTTGAATGGGTGAGTACATGCGAGTTCTGTCTATGCTGCTGCTGCTGCGTCACTTTAGTCGTGTCCGACTCTGTGTGACCCCATGGACGGCAGCCTACCAGGCTCCCCCGTCCCTGGGATTCTCAAGGCAAGAACACTGGAGTGGGTTGCCATTTCCTTCTCCAATGCATGAAAGTGAAAAGTGAAAGTGAAGTCGCTCAGTCATGTCTGACTCTCAGCGACCCCATGGACTGCAGCCTACCAGGCTCCTCCGTCCATGGGATTTTCCAGGCAAGAGTACTGGAGTGGGGTGCCATTGCCTTCTCCGAGTTCTGTCTATATGGTATATATATTTAAAGTTTTCACAATACAAAGTCAAAGACAATATACATTTGTTATTTTGACCCAGCGATTCCATTTTTAGGAATTTTTCCTAAGAAAACAATTGAGGATGTGTACAAATATTTGGTTACAAAGACATTCCCTACAACACTGTTTCTAAGAGTTGAAAAATCAGAAATGAAAGAAATGACCAATGACGTGTGCCTGGTTAAATAAATTGTGATTCTTCCATCCAGTCATACAAGCTGATGAATCTCTATGGACATAAAGTCTACTCCCAAATATCATTAAGTGAACAATACAAGCTTTTAAAAATGTGCATTAAAAAACTGGGAATGGAATATTCACCGACAGCAGTTTTCTCCAGGTGGTGACATGTTGAGTAAAAAGAATTTTCTTTTTTTTTTTTTCTTATTGGCTGCTTCTAATTTTTCTATGATGGACTTGAGTGTTCTCGAAATAAGAAAAAAAGTTATACTTGATGCATAGATAAATGAATATGGGAATTGAGTAAGTGAAAAAGGGGGTAGGGAAAAAAGATAAAATGAGCAGAAAGATTAGAACAGAAATGTATCCAGTAAGATCCTGTAACACATGAGACTGAGCCGCAGGTTAGCCCAATGGATTTGGCTGAATAAGCACCCAAATGTGGCCCCTCTGCAGGATTTAAGAGCAAGGCTTTCAAAACCCTGTTTTCCTTCTGTGGCACAGCAGCACAATTAGGGGTGCCATTCTCAATTATCCACCACGAATGAAGTCTGTTATTATCAGCCAAGCATAAGTCTGATAATCAAGGGATGTGTCTCATCATTTTACAACTCATGGCAAAGAGATGAAACAGCAATGTCTTCAACCTGATGCATCTGTGGGACAGAGACCGCTGTCAGGGCAAGGCTTCTTCACTAGAGAAGTCTGAGCCACCATAAGCACACAGGATAGAAAGTCAGGGGAGTCTGGACAGGAATGGTTTGCACAGAGTCCCCTTGGTTCGGCCATAATAAATGCAAGTTCTCAAGCTGGAGTGGCAGCTGGGGCAAAAGATGCTGCTGAGGGTGTCACCACTGACTCCATGTCTTTGACATCCAATCTGTGGGATGGCTAAGAAACGCTGTGAACACTACCCTTTCCCCAGAAGCCTCATGTGGCTTTCACTTCTAAGCTTCTAAGTCATGAGCTGCTTAAGAGTCCAGGTGCCAGGCCTCGTGAAGCCCTGATAGGTGCCCGTACCATCCAGCGGCCTTCCTGCATGTGCGTGGTCATCTGAATCAAAGGGCCTAAGACTCGGGACAGAAAGAAATTACTGAATGCTATTTGCCCCCCATGTGTCACATGGGACCTCTTAAGTGGGGAATATTAAGGAAGTTGATGTAGGCCCAAGTTCTAATTCCAGAAGCCACAGGAATCCTGTTCTAAGTGAGAAGTAATGATCAGGCCAGGGTACTGCAATGGGTGGGAAGCAGCTTCAACAGAGTTCCTGTTTCTGCCCCATCTGAGGATGGTGGGCAGAGTGGGAAGAGCTGAAAGGAGAGAAGAGGGCTTAGTCCAGGATGGCTCTGAATGTGAAGAGAAATGGACTCAGTTGAACAGTGGGGTGGGGGTGGTGGGGGGGGTGGGGGGGTGAGGTGGGTTCAAAACAAAGAGGACAGGGAGAAGACATATGGTATGAAGACATGCTATGGCCTCGATCTTGAACTTCTTATTTGTTCCCATTCCATGCACCATAATGCTCAGTACCATTGTAGGCATCTGCTAAAGCCTTCCCACCACTACCTCCAACCCTCCAGGGCTGAGAGGATGGGACTGGCTTATGTATACAACACTGCTCAGGAACTGAAAGGTGCCAGGTACCTCTGAAAGACTGTGTGAGGGTAGATGAAGTTATCCCAAGATGTATACTGAATTAAGTTCTCAAAAAATCTATAAATCCTCTGAGTTTTAGGTGTGTTTCATTATGCTGAATGACGTTCCCTCAAAATTCTTAAGACCTGCGGATTTGGAGTCCACAGTATCTCACAGTGTGACCTCGTCTGGAAATGGGGTCACTCCTGACTGTAGCCACAAAATTACAAGATGCTTGCTCCTTAGAAGGAAAGCGATGACAAACCTATTCAGCTTATTAAAAAGCAGAGACATCACTCTGCTGACAAAGGCCCATATAGTCGAAGCTACAGTTTTTCCAGTAGTCGTGTACAGATGTGAGAGTTGGACCATAAATAAGGTGAGTGCAGAAGAATTGATGCTTTTGAACTGGGGTGCTGAAGACTCTTGAAGAGTCCCTTGGGCAGCAAGGAGATCAAACCAGTCAATCCTAAAGGAAATCAATCCTGAATATTCACTGGGAGGGACTGATGCTAAAGCTGAAGCTCCAATACTTGGGCCACCTGATTCAAAGAGCCCACTCACTGGAAAAGACCCTGATGCTGGGACAGAGTGAAGGCAGGAGAAGGGAGCGACAGAGGATGAAGTGGTGGGACGCATCACCGACACAATGGACATGAGTTTGAACAAACTCGGGGAGGCAGTGAAGGACAGGGAAGCCTGGTGTGCTGTAGTCCACGGGGTGCAGAGTCGGACACAATTTAGTGACTGAACAACAACAACCAGATACACTACGTTAAGATATGGTCATTACAATGGACCCTAATCCAATGCCTCTTGGTGCTGGGAGGTGTCAGTACTTCAGTCCAGTCGCTCAGTCATGTCCGACTCTTTGCGACCCCATGAATCGCAGCACGCCAGGCCTCCCTGTCCATCACCAAACTCCCAGAGTTCACTCAAACTCATGTCCATTGTGTCGGTGATACCATCAAGCCATCTCATCCTCTGTCGTCCCTTTCTCCTCCTGCCCCCAATCCTCCCAGCATCACAGTCTTTTCCAATGAGTCAGCTCTTCACATGAGGTGGCCAAAGTACTGGAGTTTCAGCTTTAGCATCATTCCTTCCAAAGAAATCCCAGGGCTGATCTCCTTTAGAATGGACTGGTTGGATCTCCTTGCAGTCCAAGGGACTCTCAAGAGTTTTAAGCTATTTTCCTTTTAAAATCATAAAGCTAAAGGGAACCTAGAAAGAGCACATAGTCTGTCTCTATTGATCCTAGACACAAACAGTTTTCAATGAATCATACTTGAAAAGAGAAAAAGTCAGAGATAAAGTAAAATGTATAGCCCCCAATGTCTATATATATATACACATGCAAAACATAAGAAATACACAACACAAACTGAAATTACTAGACATGGTGGTAAAAAGGATCTCACCCAAATTTGGTGGGGTGGATGGTGTGATAACTGGACCACACTGCCCAGGAGAAAAGAGGTGCCCCAGCAAGGAGGGGAGAGCCCTGGGTGGAGGAGGGCACAGAGAGGAGCTGGGCGTGCCTCTGTGGGAATTCAGGAGGAGGCATGTGGCAGGATGTACACTCAGGAAACTCTAGAATTCTGTAAGAATACGTCTAAAGGTTCAGAGGAGAAAGGAGACAAGTATGCTGGTGGATAGGGTAGAACTAAACTCGGCAGGGGCCAAAAGTTATCTACATTTGTGAAATTAAAAATTGACAGTACTGGGGCTTCCCTGGTGGTCCAGTGGCTAGGACTCTATACTCCCAATGTAGGGGGCCCAGGTTCAAACCCTGATCTCATGGACTGCAACTAAGACCCAGCACAGTCAAATAAACAAATAAAAGTAAGTTTGAAGAGTTGATGGTATCTCTGAACTCCATACTTCTTAAAAAACCCTAGTACATCTGTAGTTATATTTGAAAAGTTATATTTTTCTGTATGCAGGTCAGAAAGCAACAGTTAGAACTGGACATGGAACACAGACTGGTTCCAAATAGGAAAAGGAGTACGTCAAGGCTGTATATTGTCACCCTGCTGATCCCCTGAAGAAGGAAATGTCAACCCACTCCAGTACTCTTGCCTAGTAAATTCCATGGATGGAGGAGCCTGGTGAGCTACAGTCCCTGGAGTCGCAAAGAGTCAGACACAACTGAGAGACTTCATTTTCACTTTATTTAACTTATATGCAGAGTAGATCATGAGAAACGCTGGGCTGGATGAAGCACAAGCTGGGATCAAGATTGCCAGGAGAAATATCAGTAATCTCAGATATGCAGATGACACCACGCTTATGGCAGAAAGTGAAGAACTAAAGAACCTCTTGATGAAAGTGAAAGAGGAGAATGAAAAAGTTGGATTAAAACTCAACATTCAGAAAACTACGATCATGGCATCTGGTCCCATCACTTCATGGCAAGTAAATGCGGAAACAGTGGAAACAGTGGCTGACTTTATTTTGGGGGGCTCCAAAATCACTGCAGATGGTGACTGCAGCCATGAAATTAAAAGACGCTTGCTCCTTGGAAGGAAAGTTATGACCAATCTAGACAGCATATTAAAAAGCAGAGACATTACTCTGCCAACAAAGGTCTGTGTAGTCAAAGTTATGGTTTTTCCAGTAGCTGTGTATGGATGTGAGAGTTGGACCATAAAGAAATCTGAGCGCTAAAGAATCGATGCTTTTGAACTGTGGTATTGGAGAAGACTCTTGAGAGTCCCTTGGACTGCAAGGAGATCCAACCTAAAGGAGATCTCCATCCTAAAGGAGATCAATCCTGAGTGTTCATTGGAAGGCCAATACTTTGGCCACCTGATGTGAAGAGCTGATTCATTTGAAAAGACCCTGATGCTGGGAAAGATTGAAGCCAGGAGAAGAGGGGAAGACAGAGGATGAGATGGCTGGATGGCATCACCAACTCAATGGACATGAGTTTGAGTAAACTCTGGGAGTTGGTGATGGACAGGGTGGCCTGGCATGCTGCGGTCCATGAGGTCGCAAAGAATCGGATACGACTGAGCGACTGAACTGAACTGAACTGATTTTTCCAAAAATGTTACCTACAAGTGAACTCTTTGAGAAGACTGACAATGGGAACTGTTTTAATCATCTTAACTTTCAGATTCCATTCAAACAGACATCTATTTGGCTTTTTTTCAATGTGACCATGTTTACTAATTATTTTTCTGCTCCTCACGGGATTTTAAGCTGAGTTTTTAATCGAACTAATTCCTTAATTGCAGAAATAACCGAAATGGTTCAGCATTCTTTCATAATGCTAGTATTTTTTCTTTAATATTTCTTGATGTGGACCATTTTTAAAGTCTTTATTGAGTCTGTTACAGTATTGTTTCTGTTTTATGTTTTAGGTTTTTGGCTGTGAAGCATGTGGGACTTTAGCTCCCCAACAAGGGATCGAACCCCCACCCCCTGTATTGGAAGGCGAAGTGCTAACCAATGGACCACCAGGGAAGTCCCCATAATGTTAGTTTTAATGCAGAGAGTATGCCATGAATCTGCTCTCCCCTTTTCAAACTTCTGTCAAATGTGACTAAAACAGATAAATCACATAATGCTCATTTGTGTCTGGACAAACTCTTTCCTGCTTATCTGATCTTTTCCTATTCTTTACAGGCTTGTCAGGTTTTAAGAAATACAGAAACATCTTGAAATACTTCTGACATCAAATAAAAGAAACCCATTTTTTTTCATTTGACATTGTAAGATTTTATTTCTACTGCCAGGAAAGATGCATATCCCTCTCATTTTTCATTTTATATGCAACTGTGAGAAATAATTGAAAAGAATCTGCTCAGCAAATCACTGTTAGAAGTCCCAAATCATATGAATGACTGAGTCCTGATTAAGTAGTAGTAATGGCATTATCTTTATTAAAGTAACAAAATATATTATGTTGACCATTTCCATGGCTCCTTTCTTCAAACTATTCTTCTGACTTTTAAAAATTGTATTTTGAAAGATTATAATAGCAATGCAAAAGAGAGAAAGGAAGCAAACACCCACCCTTACAACATCTTACACCCACCTCACAACATCTCAGCATAGCCACTAAAAGCATTTTGCTGCATTTCATGTTTTTAATAACATAATTTTTCTTGCATGACTTTCATCATGATAGATATACCAAACTGCAACCTGCATTTTTTCACTATGCAAGAGATCAGGGATCTCCCCTGCTCCCCGCCTGTTCCTTGGAAAAATCGCCTTCCATGAAACCAGTCCCTGGTGCCAAGAAGGCTGGGGATTGCTAAGTTAGTTCATAAACATTTCTGGTGCTATTTCATAATTTTAACAGTAATTATTTTAATGGCTGTAAAATATTCCTCTGTGTAGATATGGTAATATTCTTTTAAAATTATTTCCTTCTCCTAGATATGAAATTGTGGCTATCTCATCATCTTGCTATTATAAACAATCCCTTGATGATATTCTTTGCATAGATGAATATTATTATAAATAAATTATTACTTTAGGAGAGTTTTCAAACAATGAAATTAATTGGCTGAAAGATATAAACAGTTTTGGTGGCTCAATACTTTGGTGGCTTTGCAAGGGGTTGTATTCTGTATACTTCCACCAGCGAGAGACTAGAAAAGCACTGACGCTATGGTTCATAGATACTGGGGAAAACAGAAAAACAAAATCTTCCTTACTCCTCCTCACCTTAAAGTCATCAGTATTTCCTATATGTCCAAAGAAGTTGTGCAGGATATCTGCTATCCTAAATGCCCAAATTGTGAAATGCATTCAGGAGGAAACAAAACTCATGCAATTTTTCTGCAGGTCAAGAATTAAAGGGAAGGATGAGAGGAGGAGAAACTGCAAATGGCAAGTTTTACTTTGTCTGCTTTGCTTGGATAAGAATGACTATGATTTGTTGCAGTTTGTTTTCTACTCTTGGAAAAAGTCCTGGGGACTTCCCTGGTAGGCCAATGGTTCAGACTTCATGCTTCCAATGCAAGGGGTGCAGATTCAATCACTGGTTGGGGAAATAAAGATCTCACATGCCTGCCATGCAGCAAAAAAAAAAAAAAACTTGCTATGAGGGAACTGTGTGTTTGCACTGGATCTCAGGATCTGCAGGACTTGGTCATTATTATCACGGTGCTAAAAGGAAATGGTGACTGGTACAAGTTTCCAAATACAATTTTTTCTGTGAGTACAAAAGGGCCCTTTTTACTTTTGGCAGAACATATCTTCTGGTGTCTATTGCAAAACGTTCACACAAACACTCCCCTCGGTCCTTCCTACACACAAAACAATTCTACTGATCCAGGTGGCAAAGAGTCAGACATGACTGAGCATGCATGCATCCACCCCAGCCATAATCAATTATTATCATTATTTCATCAATAACTGAAGTATCCAGTAAGTATACAACCTTATATTGGTAATCTAAAGATTAGAAACCATCTTCCAACAAGACAAATCCCTTGGCAACCGCCTCTCCTGAGAGGCACTGACACCTTAGGGACAACGTGTAAATTCATCTACGGAATTCCTGACCTAAACAAAAAGGCTGTGTGTTTTAACAAGTGATAATGGCTTGTCCACATGGAGGAACTTTCAGGCACATAAGATCCTAGAGTATTTTAAAATTCAAAGTAACTGTACTTTTTACAACTAAAAAATGGAGTAGTGATCTGCCACATTTTCACATGTTTCTTCATTCTTTTGATAGGCTGCCCCTGGGGATTCTAGGTATAAATGACTAACACATTTCAATGAGCTAGTTTTCACAGATAACGGAAGGAAAGGAGGAGATAAACTTGTAAGTATCCATCTTTTATAATTTGCCTTATTCTCTAAAGGGTTTAAAGTGACTCAGTGAATGTCTGAATGTCGTCATGCTGTCTTGCACCTGATCTGCAGGTCAGATTTCTGGTGACTGTAGGTTTCATGTATACCAATGGTGAGGCAACCTGTCCTAAGTCAAGAACGCTCAAGTGACACTGTGATCTTACACATAACACATTTTAAAAGAGTGATACATTTGTTTTTGTTTTTTTTTTAATGCCCCCCAAAACTGAAGAGAATTACAAGTGACATTATATTTCTGGAGGGAATTTTTTTAAATATTTAAGGGAGAAATGGAAAAGGAAAGGATACAAAGATTTCATTCGTTCATTCAGCACATTTTTGAAGCACTGTACTAGGGGCTGGGGGCATCAGTGAATAAGACAGCCCCTTCTTTCATGGAACTTACACTCCAGAAGGTAATTACAAACTCTGATCTGACGATATAAACATTTTACATTTTAAACTTGTGTAAATATGAAAACACAAAAGTAAAAGCCAAAATTCCTGAAAAACTTCAGCAAATGCAAGCATTACTATTTCTTCACTATAGAGTATATACAAAGCAACGAAAAAAGAACGTTAGGAACTTCCCTGGTGGTCCAGTGATTAGGAATCTGCCTGCCAATTCAGGAGACACAGGTTCGATCCCTGATCCAGGAAGATTCCACGTGCCACAAGGCACTAATCCCTTTCACACAACTACTGAGCTGCACTCTAGAGCCTACATACTGCAACAAGAGAAGCCACAGCGATGAGAAGCTCACATACCACAGCTACAGAGTAGCTCCTTCCCCGCAACTAGAGAAAGCCCACCTACAGCAATGAAGACCCAGCACAGCCAAAAAGAAAGAAAGAAATTTTTTAAAAAAGATTCTGCCTTCCGGTGCAAGGGGTGCGATCCCGGGTCATGGATCCCACATGCCAAAAAAGGAGACATAAAACAGAAGCAATATTGTAACAAATTCAATAAAGACTTCAAAAATGGTCCACACCAAAAAAACCTTAAAAAAAAATGTTATGACTCCACCCAGTAGATAACTAGGTGAAGAATGTGACCAGAAAGCGTGCAAGAAAAGCCACAAGAAACTAGCTAACAAATAATTAGCATGTGTAGCCTCTGATCCTATGGATTAAATTAAAATAATGAGATGTCATTCTTTTACTATCAAATTAACAATGCTAAACAAGATATATACAGATTTCCTGAAATGGACACTCTTTTAACTGCTGGTAGAGATGTAAATTAATGTAATACTAAGGATCAAGGCATTGATTTCCAGAACGTCTGGGATGATATTCTCCTAGCAAGCATCATTTTCTCACACCAAGTGCCACAATCTCCCACCACTGGGATCAAAGCAGTTTGCTCTCTGCCGTTTACAAGTTTGGGGATCTAAACTAAACCCACAAGTCTGCTCTGGGAATGCATGTTTAGGACAGACATGAATCACGGCCCTGGGCTAATTCTATATCTTGGAACCTTTTCCATGAAAGTATTCTTTTCACTTTGGTGAAAGACAGGATGTTCCAAGCTGTGAATCACTTTTATTTATAAAATGGTATGGATGAGGTGACATCAATGAAAATGGCAGAATAAGGATCTCTAAAAACCTTCTCTTCCATAAAAAGCAATGAGAACAAAGGCAAAAGCTGTCAGAATCAACAGCTTTGTGCTATTTCACATACCAGGCTGCTTACCCTTCAGGATGCCTAACTTGGACTAAAACCCATCTAATTTTGGAAGAAAAGTTATGACCAACCTAGATAGCATATTGAAAAGCAGAGACATTACTTTGCCAACAAAGGTCGGTCTAGTAGTCAAGGCTATGGTTTTTCCTGTGGTCACGTACGGATGTGAGAGTTGGACTGTGAAGAAAGCTGAGCACCGAAGAATTGATGCTTTTGAACTGTGGTTTTGGAGAAGACTCTTGAGAGTCCCTTGGACTGCAAGGAGATCCAACCAGTCCATTCTGAAGGAGATCAGCCCTGGGTGTTCTTTGGAAGGAATGATGCTGAAGCTGAAACTCCAGTACTTTGGCCACCTCATGCAAAGAGTTGACTCATTGGAAAAGACTCTGATGCTGGGAGGGATTGGGGGCAGGAGGACTTGATGTCGATCACCAACTCGATGGACGTGAGTTTGAGTGAACTCTGGGAGTTGGTGATGGACAGGGAGGCCTGGCGTGCTGCAATTCATGGGGTCACAAAGAGTCGGACACGACTGAGTAACTGAACGGAACTGAATAGTAAACAAATCATTATTCAACTCATGGCATTCATTGAAAGCATGCATTTCAAAGGAAATATAATATCACCCAGTGTGTGAGGGTAGGGGAACTGTCTTGACCGCTTACTACCAAAGCCAATGCATTTATTTACACATGCATTTATTATCACTCCTCCCTTGTCAAATAAAAAGGCATAACTATCTCTTCCACCCAGACACACACACCTCTATACACACATATATACACACACATATAATCAAGAGAAGAGATAACACCCAACAGAGATCATGTATTTTGAGAGAATGTGAAGCAGTTTGGAGGAATGGTCCTTGACGTGGCAGGGTGGAGAACGCTGAAGCCTGGTGCATGGAGAGGGCCTGCTGATGAAAAGTGGGCTGTTTTCCTCCACAGAATCCAAGAAAAGCTCAGGAATTTCAGGCCTTAGGCATCAGCGAGGTGGAGGTGAGGGTGAGGCCCAAGGAATCCAAGAAAAGCTCAGGAATTTCAGGCCTTAGGCATCAGTGAAGTGCAGGAGGGTTGAGTGAGCTCTTTTCTCTAGGTCCCTAGGTATCTACTTTTAGCAGTCAGGTAGCTGCCCTTTCCTCATCCCTGTAGGAGATGAAAGGTTTCATTTCTAAAGAGATTGAGCCATAGACCTGGATCCAGGATCCCAGGTGATGGGAAGACAGGGACCTTTACTGAAAACAGGAATTGAGAGAACTTCCAGACATACAGACAGCCAAGAGGCACATGAAAAGATGCTCAGCATCTCTATTAGAGAAATCCAAATCAAAAGCACAACAAGGTATCACCTCACACTGGTCAGAAAGACCATCACCAAAAAGTCTACAAATAATAAATGCTAGAGAGGGTGTGGAGAAAAGAGAAGCCTCCTACAGTGCTGGGGGGAATGTAAACTGGTACAGGCACTATGGAGAACAGTATGGAGGTTCCTTCAAAAACTAAAAATACTCCACAGAAGACACACAGATGTCGAATAAACACATGAAAAGATGTTCAACATCACTCATTACTCAGGTCAGTTGCTCAATCGTGTCCGACTCTTTGCGACCCCATAGACTGCAGCACGCTAGGCTTCCCTGTCCATCACCAACTCCTGAAGCTTGCTCAAACTCAAGTCCATTGACATGATGTCATCGAACATCATATGGATGACGTGGTGATGCCATCCAACCACCTCATTATTAGAGAAATGTAAATCGAAACTATAATGAGGTATCACCTCACACCAGTCAGAACGGCCATCATCGGAAAATCTATAAATTAAATCTACAAATTAAAAAATGTATAAATCTATAAATAAAAAATTAATAATCTATAAATTAAATCTATAAATTAATACTGGAGAGAATATGGAGAAAAGGAAACACTCTTGCATTGTTGGTGGGAAAATAAATTGATACAGCCACTATGGAGCATAGTATGGAGAGTCCTTAAAAAACTAGGAATACAGCTACCGTATGACCCAACAAGCCCACTACGGGGCATATACCCTCAAGAAAGCATAATTGAAAAAGACATATGTGTGCCAATGCTCATCGCAGCACTATTTACAATAACCAGGACATGGAAGCAACCTAGATGTCCATTGACAGATGAATGGATAAAGAAGCTGTGGTACATATACACAATTACTCAGCCATAAAAAGGAACACATTTGAGTCAGTTCTAACAAGGGAGATGAACCTAGAGGCTATTATACAGAGTGAAGTCAGTCAGAAAGAGAAAAACAAACATCGTGTATCAACACATACATATGGAATCCAGAAAGATGGTACTGCTGAACGCATCTGCAGGGCAGCAGTGGAGACGCAGACACAGAGAACAGACTCGTGGGCACAGCAGGGGAAGGAGACGGGGGACGATGGAGAGAGCAGCACTGAGATGCACACATCACCGCATGCGAACAGATGGCCAGTGGGGAGTTACCGCCCGAGGCAGGGAGCCCAACCCAATGCTCTGTGATCACCTAGAGGGGCGGAACAGCGTGGGAGATGCGAGGAAGGCTCAAGAGGGAGGGGACATACACAAGACCTATGGCTGATTCATGCTGATGTATGGCATAAACCCACACAATATGGCAGAGCAACTATCCTCCAATTAAAAATAGATACATTTTTTAAAAAATGCCTAGCAGAATGCTTGGCAAATAGTAAATCAGCAAATTTTTAGGATATATATTTTGAAAAAGGCATTTTCAATATTTAAATAAACTCATGGGAAAACATGGGACAATGACTCTAATGTCATTGAGTCTTTGATAACAATTTGCAAATTCATTATATCTCATTCTTTAGTACTCTCTAGATAATCACTGAGCACCTATTTAGCAATAAAGTCACATCTTATTTAAAGGAAAAAAACCCTAAAATAGTGTTACCATATGATCTAGCAACCCTATTCCTTGGCATTTACCTGGAAAAGATGAAAACTAATTTGAAAGGATACACACCCCCCAGTTTTCATAGCAGCAGTATTGACAACAGCCAAACATGGAAACAACTCAAGTGCCCATCAACAGAAACTGGATAAAGCAGATGTGGTAGATATACAACAGAGTGTTATTTAGTCATAAAAAATGAAATACTGCCATTTGCAGCAACAAGGATGGACCCAGAGATTATCACTAATTGAAGTAAGTTAGAAAGAGAAAGACAAACACATATGATATGTATCTAGATTCTTACATGTAGAATCAAAAAAATAATACAAGTGAATCTATATACAAAACAAAAACACAGAAAACAAACGGACAGTTATCAAAAGGGGAGAGAGGGAGGGTAAATTAAGACATACGTGATTAATAGATATAAACTACTAATACTACACATAAAACATATAAGCAACAGGATTTACTGTATAGCCAGGGACTATATTCAATATCTTATAATAACCCATAATGGAAAATAATCTGAAAAAATACATATATAAAATGGAATCACTTTGTTTACACCTGAAACACAATATTAAATGTGTTAAATATTAAATCAAATGAAGTGTTTAATATTAAATCAAATGAAGTGAAAGTTCATTCTTAGCAACTCCATGGACTGTAGCCTGCCAGGTTCCTTGTCCATGGGATTCTCCAGGCCAGAATACCGGAGTGGGTACCCATTCCCTTCTCCAGGGGATCTTCCCCAACCCAGGGATCGAACTGGGGTCTCCTGCATTGCAGGCAGATTCTGTACCAGCTGAGCTACCAGGGAAGCCTGTAAATCAGCTATACTTCAATTTAAAAAGATTCTTTAACCACTAGACCACCAGGGAAGCCCCTCAGTCAGCTTTTCAGTTTCCCACACTTAAGTATTGGTGAGACCAAAATTTTTTCACCTTTACTGGATATCTGAATTTCTTATTTACAAATGGTCTATTCACTGTCTTTATCTGTTTTACTTTTCTATTTCCTATAAATTATTAACAGAATTTACGATAAGCCATTAACTATTTATCTGCCATGTATGTTGAAAATATTTTTCCTAATTTGCGTTTGCCTACTAACTTTGTTTATAGTTTGTTTCCTGGTGTACAAAAAATTCAAAATGTTATGTAATCAAACCTAAGGCTTCTTTTCCTTTGCAATCCACTCATTTCTGTTGTCTCAGAAAATCTGCCTTATCCTAAAATTAAATGTGTGTGTGTGTGTGTATGTTAAGTCATTTTAGTTGTGTCCAACTCTTTGCAACCCTGTGGACTGGAGCCCACCAGGCTCTTCTGTTCATGGGATTCTCCAGGCAAGAATACTGGACTGGGTTGCCATGCCCTCCTCCGGAGGATCTTCCTGACCCAGGGATCAAACCTACATCTCTTATGCCTTCTGTATTGGCAAGCAGGTTCTTTACCACTAGCACCACCTGGAAGCCCAAAATTAAATATATGCTAATATATTTTCTTCTAGTTTTATAGTTCAAAAGCATTTAATTCTTTAGTCAGTATGGAATTTACTATATGTGGTAGGAAGAGTCTAATATTTACAAGTTAATTAATCATCTAGCATAAAATATCTCTCTTTCCTACTGATTTGTCATGCCTTCTTTATCAAACACAGAGATCTTATGTATTCTGGAGTCTGTTTTTGAGCTCAGTTTGGTTATCTCAGCTCCTCTTTCAGATATTCACTGTATGTCTCCCCCCTTGCACTGCTGTTTCTAATTACAAATAAATAACTATAGTCCATCAAAACACCCTGAAATAGCTTCATAGTTTCTCATTCTTCCCTTTTTATTTTTTGGCATCCTACTGATTACTTATCTAAAATAGTTAATTTTTATCAAACACATGTACGCGTATTTGAAAATTTTTAGAAACAGGAAAGCATTTTTACATTTTTGAAAAGAAAGAAACTAGGTATACTTTTCTTTCTTGTTAATAATACAGTGATCTACTGAATATCTCTAATGGTTTTAATAATTCATTAATTCAACAAATACTCTGCACTCTGTGTGAACCATTTTCCTAGATGCTCAGTATACAAGACAAGAACAGACAAAAATCCCCACCTTTGTGAAGTTTACGTTCTGTGGGGAGACAGATGAAAACATGGTAAGTAAATTTTTAGATGAAGTGTATCAGATGGTGATGAGCACTATGAAGAAAAATAAACCAAGAAAGGGGGATAGGGAATTCTGAACAAGTGACTAGGGATGACCTCAATGAGAAGGTCATGTGAATCAAGAGCTAAATAAAGTAAAAGAGCCTTTACTTTTCTTCTATAACTTTACAAATGTGTTACTTACATTGCCACCCCCGCTGTATCTTCAGATATATTTTAAGTATATCTTGAATCAACACATTAATCATTCATTGCCTTTCTACTATGATGAGTGAAATGTTAATCTTGACATCTCAAAAGGAATCACTGCCTATTTTAAATATTAAATTCATCATGAGTTTATGGTCTATCAATATACTTACAGGAGTGAAGCAGCCTGTTGGAAACCTTTGAACCGTAGAACGAAATACGAAGCTCCTATATTAAAAAAAAAAGGTACGATTTTCCAAACATATTTTTAAATGTAAGGATCTTTAACATATTCTTATTAAATATTTTAAAATGCTAATCTGAATATAATGGGCATACATGAGGTTTAAAAGTCATTAGTGTTGGCTATTAAGTATGTAAATAGAAAGGCATGAGTGAAATTAGTAAAAGCAACTTAATAAGTACTTAATTACCTGGAAGCTTGCTTGGGAACTGGTGGAGGAAGTAGCTCGTATTGGCCTGGTGAAAGCTTAACTGACTACACAGAACAGACAAGGACACCAATAAAAGATTAACATAGGTCTCAAACTCACTTTGTTATCTATCATTCATATAATTTATTTTATGACCATACCAACATTATATCATTTATTTTCTATTTTAAGAATGGAAAAGGTATATTTTCAAAGGTAGAGCTTCAAAACACTCAACAGATACTCACTTTTCATGGTGAATTTTATGACAGTACACCTGCAGTGGTATGTAGAAAAATGCTATACAATTAATCACATTTTAAGTATACTTGATTCAACAAATCCAATTGACCACAAAATAGTGAGCATGCTCTGCTGGTAAAGAACTACTAGGAGTGGTGGGAAATACAGGCCATGTTCTCATAATACATAAACAATTCTAACATAAAACACTATAATACTAAAAGTTAAAGACTGGACATCTCGGGGATAGAGAGAGATTAACCCAAACGGGTGACGCATAGCTAACATCACATACTCAGTGGTGAAAAACTAAAAAGCTGTTCCTCTAAGTCCAGGAACAGAATAGGGGTGCCTATGTCTCCATTCCTATTCAACATAGTACTGGAAGTCCTAGCAAATAATTCTGCAAGAAAAAGAAATAAAAGGTATCCAAATTGTAAAGGAAGTAGTAAAATTGTCCCTGTCTGCAGATGACATAATCTTACATATAAAATACTCTAAAGAACTCTGGGCTTCCCAGGTGACTTAGTGGTAAAGAATCTGCCTGCCAATACAGGACATGCAGGTTTGATCCCTGGGTTGGGAAGATCCATTGGAGAAGGAAATAGCAACCCACTCCAGTATTCTTGCTTGGGAAATCACGTGGACAGAGGAGACTGGTGAGCCACAGCCCATGGGTTCACAAAAGAGTGGGGTACAACTTAGCAACTAAACAACAAAGAACTCCACCAAAAAACTGTTTGAACTAATGACAAAATCAGTAAAGCGGCAGCATACAAAACAACACAAAAATCAGTTGAGTTTATACACTAATAATGAACAAGCTAAAAAAAAATTAAGAAAACAAGCTCATTTACAATAGCATCAAAAATATAACATAGTTAGGAATAAATCTGACTAAGTAGATGGAAGATCTGTACACTGAAAAGTATAAGACACTGATGAAAGAAGCTGAAGACACAAATAAATGGAAAGATATACCATGGTTATGGATTCAAAGAATTAATATTGTTAAAATATCCAAATTATCCAAAGCCATCTACAGATTCAGTGTAATCCCTAGCATAAAACAGCATTTTTTCAAAGATATAGAAGAAACAACTCTAGAATCAATATAGAACCACAAAGGGCCCCAGATAATCAAAGCAAACTTGAGAAAGAAGAACAAAGCTGAAGGCATCACACATTCTGATTTCAAACTATACTGCAGAGCTACAGTAATCAAAACAGTATGATACTAGCAAAAAACAGACACATAGACGAATGGAACAAAATACAGAGCCCAGAAATAAATCCAGACAGAAATGGTCAACTAACCTTTGACAAGGGCACCAAGAATACACAATAAGGAAGCTATAGTCTCTTCAATAAATGGTATCTGGGAGACTGGAGATCCACGTGCAAAAAACAAAACAAACTGAACTGTGCACTTTGGTGGAAACATAAAATGGTATGGCCATTATGGAAAACAGTGTGGAGATTCTTCAAAAATCAAAAACAAAACTACCATATCATCCAGCAGTCCCACTTCTGGGTATATATCCAGAGGAAACAAAATCAATATTTGGAAGAGATATCTTCAGTTGCACATTCACTGCAGCATTATTCACAACAACCGAGCTATGGAAATAAACTAGGTGTCCATCCATGGATGAATGGATAATGACAATGTGATATATAGTCCCTTAATGTATATATTATATTGTTCAGCCATTAAAAATAAGAAATCCTAGTATTTGCAACAACATGGATGAACCTGGAGAGCATTATTCTAAGTCGAATAAGCCAAACAGAGGAAGACGAATACCATTTTATAACACTTACATGTGGAATATGAAAGGGCTGTACTCAGAAACAGAGGGTAAAATGGTGGTTCCAGGAGCTGACAGATGGGGGAAACGGAGAAACATTGGTCAAAAGTACAAACTTTATTATTAAGATAAATAAGTTCTGGAGATATAATGCACAGCATAGTGACTATAGTTAATAATACTGTATTGCACACTTGAGAATTGCTAGGAGAGTAGATCTTGTGTGTTCTTATCACACACACACACACACTCACACACAAAATGGTAACTGTGTGAGGTGATCGATGTGTTAATTAACTTGACTGTGGTAATCATTTCACAATTTATACATATATCAAATCATGTTGTACACCTTAAATATGTTCAGTTTTATTTGTCAGTTATACCTCAGTAAAACTGGGTAGGGGGGAGAAATAAATAAATAAATCTAACTGGGTGATATAAAGATGGTAAAGACAGTGAGATTTGAGTATGCTTTTAAGAAAGGTAAGACCCCTTAACGGGGGCAAGGGGGAGATTCTAAGAAGGAAGAACGTTGTGGAATGGACTGTCTCTCTGCCCACTGTGAAACTTGTTACAAACTGCCTGGATAGCTCCATTATCCCTGGGTCTGTGGATGTCAGCCCACAGTAAGAGAAGCAAGGGAGAATTAGGAACTGGTAAGCATAGCTAGTGGGCTCTGTGAAGGGAGGGATGGAGAAAAAGAAAGAGAATGAGAAGCCAGGGGAAGACAGACGGGAACTTCCTGTGTTCCAGGAGTTGGCAGGGAGGAGTTGAATCCTGCTCAAAACGGGCATTCTTCTTCCACCCCTATTAATTTAAAATCAGATTTAAAAATACAATACTGCTCTTGTTGGAAACGAGACGTTCATATCCTGGTGTTATCTGCCTCATGTAGTAAGTTCACCTGTTGTATCTGATCCTACAGCTATCTTTCACATATTAACACAGAATTTTGACTGCAGAGGCATTTTCTGTGGATTCAGTGATAATAACAGTAAATACAAATTTTATGATGAAATAGACACAATGTCCTAATGCACCTGTGCATTGTTCATTGCTCAGTTGACAGAATAAACACCTAGGGAACATAGGTATTTATTATTATTATTATTATTATATGCTGGAAGCATAGACATGCATTTTAAGCAGGGGGCTTTCTTGGGGGGCACAGCATTCTACTTCTTGATTTTGATGACGATGACACAGGTGTTTGCTTTCTATTTACTTTACACTGTGAATGTATGCTTCATGCACCTCGCTCTCTGCTCCCTCTCTCTCCCACTCAGGCACATTATATACACATATACAGGAGGAGAAGGAAGAAAGAGAACTGAAAAGTGAGGGGAAAAAAAAAAAACTTTAAAGCCACTGTTTATTCATCTATACTCAGCAATTGCATAAGATTTTTTTCAAGGAAGCAATCATGGAAAAACTCTTAGCCTTACTCTAGAAGGAATACTGGTTATCCATAGCTTCTTTATTTGTCCTACTTTACTTGGCATTGGCCATTCTTTGCTATTTAATATGGCTGAGAGAGGACTGACTTTTCCAGGAAGTCTTAAATACTCAGCTGCCTTACACAAGAGATTGCTTCTCTGTGCATTGCTGAACATGTTGCAAACTATCTGGATGGCTCCCTTGTGCATATATGTAATGCATGTTTTCATGCATGCATTTATATACAGTAAGTACATTTTACTCTAATTCCTGCATATGCTTCTTCATTCCTCACTTGTAATGTAAGGCTCAGAGAATCTAGACAATATGCCCATAAAAATAGCTGATCCTAGTTAATTAATGTTTCAATCCATGCTGATTAGGCACTCAGAAATCCTGCAGTAGCTTGGAGTCATAGAAAAAGACAGGAAGCTATTAGTGTGGATATGTAATTCAGTTGTGTTATACCAATTCCAACAAGGTCAGAAAATTGGGATAAATTAAAAAATCCAACCCTACTCATTAGGATGACGTAGGAAAATGCTCTAATTTCATTCTTTCACACGTAGTTGTCCAGTTTTCCCAGCAGCAATACTAAAGAGACAGTCTTTTTCCCACTGTACATTCTTGCATCCTTTGTTGTAACTTAATTAACCGTAAAGGCACGGTTTTATTTCTGGGCTCTCTATTCTGTCCCATTTATCTATACCATTACTATGCTGTTTTGATCACTGTAACTTTGTAGTATAGTCTGAAATCAGAGAGGGTGATAACTCTGGCTTTGTTGTTTTGCCTCAAGATTGCTTTCCCTATTCAGGGTCTTTTGTGGTTCCATATAAATTTTAGGATTATGTTCTAGTTATGTAAAAAAAAAAAGTCATGGGTGTTTTGACAGGTATTATATTAAATCTATAGATTGATCTGGGTAGTACAGACATTTTAACTATATTAACTCTTCTGAACAATGAACATGGGCTATCTTTCCATTTCTTTGCATCATGATGCATGGAAAAGATTCAAAATATATTTCAAAGAAAAATGCAAAGTTCTGGTTTCTGCTATTGGCAGGCTAGGTTATTTGGATGATGAACCTTCCCGCTGTAGACAACTACTAGAAATGAGGGACAAAATATACAAAATAAACAAGAGCTTTTGACAAGAAATGAAACTGATAATAAAGTCATAAGGAATATAAGATCCCCACACCAAGAGGTAAAGAATCCACCTGCCAAGACAGGAGACATCAGAGACTCAGGTTCTATCCATGGGTCAGGAAGATCCCCTGGAGAAAGGCATGGAAACCCACTCCAGCTTTCTTGCCTGGAGAGTCCCAGGGACTGACGAGCCTGGAGTGCTATAGTTCATGGGGTCACAAAAGAGTCAGACACAACTGAGCAACTGAACAACAACAAAACCAAGAGATAGCAAGAAACCAGAGATACAAATGGCCTAGTTTTGCTCAGAGGACTTAAGTTGGTCCAGACTAAACTCAGCAGAGGAAAAGACCTGGATTTGAGTGAACTTTAGAACCCTAGAAGAATCCAGAGGCCAAAGCCTGGATCATCAATGATGGTGATCTATTGGGAGTCCTACCCACAGAAACTGGACGCCCTAAAAGGGAGTTTCCTGAAAGCCACCCTCCCACCTCACCCCAATGCTAAGGGGAGTACAGAAAGACATGTCTTGGTGCCAAGCAGAATTGAGACAACAGGGAGAAACCCATCCTTGAAAGAGTGTAACTGTGGGCTGGTTCCTTTCATGGATTCTGGTCCAAATTCCCATCACTAGAGTGACCCAAGAATATATAAGCAGTGTATTTCAAGTGGCACCACCCTAAATATTAGCAGAAACCAAAACCAAACTTTCTCTGGAAGAAAAACACTTTCATCTTAGGGAATCCATGGAAACAACCTTTCAGGGGCAATGAACAATGCAGAGCCAAAGATAATCACACATCCAGGGAAACAAAATGATGAAGGCCCAGTCAGATTTCAGAAATACGAGCAATCAATTCATTTCATGCATTCAACAAATATTAACCAATCAGACACTATTCTAGAGGCAAAAACATAACAGTGAACAAAACAGATAAGTATTCAGGCCATCTATAAAGCTTTACTCTCATGGGAGAAGGCAGACAACAAATAATAAATGCAAACTGTAAATAAATAATATAGTATACTGATGGCTCTAGGTTCTAAGGAAACAAAAGAGGAAGGCAGGAAAGGTCAGGGGTGTCAGATGGCCAATTTAAATGAGGCTCATTGAGAAAGTGACCCTTGAACAAAGATTTGAAGATGGAGAGGGAATAAGTCACATGGATATCTGTGATAAGAGCATTCCAGATGAAGGAAGATCCATCGCAAAGACATGAGGTTGGATCGGGAGTAGCAAATTCAAGAAGCAGCCCGGAATAGACCATTGGTCAGGACCAGAATGAGGGGAGACACAAGAGTTGAGGTCACAGATGAAGCCAGTTCACCGTCAACCTGCTGGCCCTGAAAAGAGCCACTCTGAGATCACACCCACTGTTACAAAGAGTAAATCTAGAGGGTCTCAATCAGAAGTGTTTTTGGTTTTTTTTTTTTAGTTCCCTCCTTCCCCAGGGGACATTTGAACAATGTCTGAAGACAGTTTTGGTTGTTGCAACTGGGAGGTATGCTTAGTCGCTCAGTCGTGTCCAACTCTTTGCAACCCCATGGACTGTAGCCCACCAGGCTTCTCTATCCATGGGCATTCTCCAGGCAAGAATACTGGAGTGGGTTGCCATGCCCTCCTCCAGGGGATCTTCCCAACCCAGGGATTGAACCTAGGTCTCCTGCATTGTAGAGCAGATTTTTTACTGTCTAAGCCACCAGAGAAGAACAACTGGGAGCGGGGGCTGCTAATTGGCATCTAATTATCCTGAAATGCTGTTAAACATCCTACAAGCATAGGACTGCCCCCTACCACAAAGAATTATCCTGTCCAAAAAGTCAACAGAGCCAAGGGTGAGAAACCCTGAATTTGACATAAAACAGAGAAGTCAAAACAACAACTGGATAT
The DNA here is from genome assembly GCF_029378745.1 of Bos indicus. Lineage (NCBI taxonomy): Eukaryota > Metazoa > Chordata > Mammalia > Artiodactyla > Bovidae > Bos > Bos indicus. Next base: position 29,280,429 of record NC_091770.1, read on the forward strand.
ACAAGCCTGGAGTTCAACAGAGAAGTCTGGATAGGAGATATACATTTGGAAATCACAAACAAACAGCTGGTGTTCAAAGCCTTGAGACTAAATCAGATCAGCAGGAAGTGAGAGCAGATGGGGAAGAGGTATGCATGCCTGGGCCTCCAAATGGAAGACGGCAGGAAGGAGGGGCTGAACAAGCCAACAGGCTGAGAAGAGAAAAAAAGAATGAGGATTGAGGAGGAGGTGTTTAGGATTCGGAAAGAAGAAAGATGTGAGAGAAACCTACCTCAGGAGAATGGGAGAGTAAACAGATTAGGGACTAAACAACAACAATTCTGTACCCATGGGTGGTAAAGAACTGAAAATGAGACTAGTCATTCAGCTACACAAATGCAGGTTCCAAGTTCACAGAGCGATCTGACCAGGGTTGTGACTTTGCCAAACAAGTAAGATGAAGCATCAAGAGGCCAAGGAATTGAGGTTGTGTGCAGGGAGTAACTCTAATGATTAACTATGGAACTTAAGCTTTGAAAGGAAGGAAAATATCAGCAAGTTGAGAGGCAATGAAAGGTGGTAGTGTAAGCAGATAGGGTCTTGGACAGACACATGCTGCACGCACATGCACACACTTGCACAAGCTGGTCCAGAGCCTGTGGATGGTGGGGACACCCAAGGGATGACAATGATTTGAGGCCTTGAGAGCAGCAGCAAGTTAATCCTTCCTTCTCTGCTCTTTGGCTTGGCTGTATCTTTTGGTTCAACATCCACCAAGAGGCAAACCCATTTTTCCAGTAACAGCAGGATCAATGGATTGTAGACTGGGGGAACAGAAAAATTGTTGAGGTTGGGTATGCCAGAGTGAGCAAGGCAGAAGATCTGGGGACAGTGATCACAGTACAATGCATGCAACTGAAATTATGGATGGCTGAAATGATTGGTGTTGAAAAAAATCTAAGGAGTGAGTGGCTGAAGTGAAGAAGAGTTCAAAACACTGAGAAGCCAGATTGTTGGAAAAATCATCATCTCTGAATGTACTGAAATTATGACAGGAGTAGTGGAAAGAGTGCCAGGGAGCAAAGGAGCTAAAATTATCCACAAATAAGGTAGAGTAAGTAACCCAGGGGTTAGCAACACTGGGGAAAATCAGGTCATAAAACCACATACTGTAGAGAAATGGTCCCACTTTTGAATATTTGAATATACATTCTAAAATAAAAACATACTATTTCTCTGATAAGAAAAAAAAATGATTGTAAAAACTTTAGGTCCATATCAAATACTCTTTGGAAAGAGCCAGCTATAGATGAGTATATATACACAGACATGGGCTTCCCTAGTGACTCAGCAGTAAAGAACCCACTTGCAATGCAGAAGACTGCCTGAAATGCAGGAGACGTGGGTTCAATTTCTGGGTTGGGAAGATTCCTTGGAGAAGGAAATGGGAAGCCACTCCAGTATTCTTGCCTAGGAAATCCCATGGACAGAGGAGCCTGGCAGGCTACAGTCCATGGTGTTCCAAGAGTCGGACACAACTGAGCGATTGAACAACCACCATGCACAGACACACACATTAAAATATAAATATAAACACACATATGATTCTTCCATACAGATTCTCCAGTTGAATCATATGCTTCAGAATAAAGGTGTTAAAAATAGCAAAAACTTTCTTACAAATAAAGAACAGCATTAATGAGGTAAACAAGACTATTCTATTAAGAATTATGAAGCTTGAGAATGCTGATCTTAGTAAACAACAATAATGTATACTGTATCTACCTTGAATTCAAATGACTGTTTTACTGAGTTCTGCCATTAAAAAATCAGAATTATGAATTTTACTGGCAAGTAAACAGGGTTACATCTGAATCTCTCTCCTCTTGTGAATATATTATCATATACCTTTGAAATATAAAATTAGGAAAACATTTAATTCTTCTAGTTTCTGGAGGTCAAGCCTTTCTGGGAGGTGGAAGAGAGAGGAGAAAGAAAAGAAAGAATTTTTAGAACATTTTATCCATCCCTCTGGATAAGCCAAATTCTTATGGTCTTTTAATGCGTTAAATTTTGCCTAATACCAACCATCTATTTTTTCTTCTCTCAGCAGTGGGCCTGTGTCTACCCTCAGAAACCCAAAAAAGTCAGAAGAAAGGAAGCAGAAGTGAAGTAAATGGTGGAGGAGGCTGAGGAAGAATGATTTTTGCATAGGAGGTGGCCAAGACGATTTCACATGTCGCCTGGTTACCTGATACCAAGCCATAAAAGTCTATGTATAATTCAGTGCTTGTATTCATCCACTGAACCGAACAGGATAAGATTTACCCTGTGAACATTTATCATTCTGTCCTGTTTCAAAGCCATAATTTGCAAAGCCCTAGGAAGGGTTCATTGCTTGGACACAACATGGGTTCATTTTGCTGAAGATTTCTTGTCCATTCTAATAACCACAACCCCTTCCATTCAATTCAACCTCCAAGTGGCAATGCATCGTCTCAGATTATGATCACATTATCCCAATAAGGTTGTAAAGACTGATACATATTATTAGCTCCTTTATAAATAGAAGATATTAAGGCCCAAAGTCCCAAATGACAACGTCCATGTCTCAACTCTACCCTTCTTGTCAAATGCCTCCTTTGGGTTCCACCCCCTGAAACCCTGCCCCTCATTCAAGGCCAGAGGCACAAAGTAGACTGGAAACAGCACCAAACTGGGGCTCAGAAGCCCTTCGTTACAAGTACAGCTTGCCTATACAAATAAACTTATTTATAGAACAGAAACAGACCCACAAACATGGAAAACAAACTTACGGTTACCAAAGGGGACAGCTAGGAAGGGAGGGGTAAATTAGGGGTTTGGGATTAACATATACACAATATTATATATAAAATAGAGAACTAAACAAGGACCTATAGTACAGGGAACTATACTCAATATTTTGTAATAATCTATAAGAGAAAAGAATCTGAAAAAGAATAGATATATCTATAAATATATATATTTATAGATATATATAAGCTGAATATATATATCTGTATATATATATATAAGCTGAATTATTTATATATATATATAAGCTGAAACTCCAATACTTTGGCCACCTGATGCAAAGAACTGACTCATTGGAAAAGACCCTGATGCTGGGAAAGATTGAAGGCAGGAGACGGGGACGACAGAGGATGAGATGGCTGGATGGCATCACCGACTCGATGGACATGAGTTTGAGCAAGCTCCGGGTGTTGGTGATGGGCAGGGAAACCTAGCATGCTGCAGGCCATGGGATTACAAAGAGTCAGACCCGACTGAGTGATTGAACTGAACTGATATATATGTGTGTAACTGAGTCATTCTGCTGCCCATCTGAAACTAACACAACACTGTAACCCAACTATGTCGTTCAGTCACGGAGTCATGTCTGAGACCTCGCAACCCCATAGACTGAAGCACGCCAGGCTTCCTTGTTCTTCACTGTCTCCTGGAGTTTGCTCAAATCCATTTCCTTGAGTCGGTGATGCTATCTAACGATACTTTAATAAAAAATAATAACAAAATAAAATTGGGTCAACCATAAAAAAGCACTGCCTTCTTTATAAGCTATGCACCTCGTAACCAGTTTCTTCATCCCTATTCACCTCAGTTTTCTCATCTGTAAAATGGGGGTGACATCCATCTTGCCTATTTCAGAATGCCTGGGAAGAACTACTAACAGAATATACATGGAAGCTCACGGTAAATTATTAAGGGCCACAGGAATGTTATATATTATCCAAGGTCCAACTTCAGTCCTACTCAATCCAGGGAGCGTTCTAGCCTTTCAATCCCACCTTCACTGAGCTCTCTCTAGGCCTTTCCTGCTACACCATTTATCTCAGCACTTGATCTATTTGCTCTTGTATTGTTACTTAAATATTTCTAAGTCAGGAACATCTTCCCTTTACAGAACCTAGCCCAGGGCTGTAAGAAGCAGTGCTCAGTATCCTTAATGTGATGCATGAACTGGTAGAGCTTAGAGTACAACCTGACTCTTCTGATATCACAATGCTCACTTCTGCAAGAAATTCTTGCAAAAGTTTTCCTATGGTGTATAGTCATATTCACACTCTAATATGAGGACTACTCACTGAAAGGCAGTTTTCTCTTTAAAAAAAGAGGACATACCATATCAACTGCTTGAAGAGACCAGAAGCATGGCCCCATCATAGATAAGACCCCAAGTCAGGGGAATCCTACCAAGAGTTCCCAGCAAGGCAAAAAAAATTTCCCATGTCCACGTTAGGCTGAGAAGGGAAACATCTTGCTGGACATATTTGCAAGTGAAGCATGCTTTGTTTGATTTCTGGAAGAAATAAGGCATCCTATAGATTTTCAATTTCTCCTGCAGAAGATACAATCTAAGTATACAGAATATATTCCTCTGGGCCTCTTGACAGCTTTCCTACACAAAGCCAACTGCTACTAGTACTTTACCTGATCTCTGTAAACCAGCATGCTGGGGCTTGACCGCGGTTTGTCCTTAAATGAGTAAGTGGCCACTTGCTTCTTTAACAAGTCCAAGAAGTCAGGAGGCCTGTACTTGGGAAGGTCATTCAGCACCGGATCATTTCTTTGCAAAAGAGGTGGTTTTTTCCTTCCTTCATTTTTAAAATTGTAGGTTGCTATCACTGGATTTAACAGTGATTCTTCAATAAAAGTTTTCAAGTGGTAAGTGCCAGGATTAGGAGTGTTCTGCAGAGAATTGATATCATTTTTCAAGTTACTATGTAAACCAGTAACATCTCCTAAAGCATCATTCTTTCAAAGGTCACTCCTAAGTAGCATTTCTCTTTGTTTTACTTAGAGAAATGTTTTAATAAAATTCCATCAAGTACACACTCCCCACAAAACATTTCAAGACAATCATGATGATTTCCTTTCTGTGACAATTGCTTAACTGTGGGTTAAGCAAATGGGTTATGGCCAAAGTAAAGCTTTAACTTTATAAAAAGTAGCCCCAAAGATACTTAAATTTGAGGTTCTATTTGACTATCAATGTCAGGTCTCTTATGAGAACCCTCTGGATAAGTTTCGTGACTAAATAGAAGTTATCCTACTTCAGTTTAGTAGTTAGATACCACGTGTTTCTTTCTAACCCTCAAGTGGGAAGCTACAGGATAATAACATGAGATTGAGGATGAACTGGCAGAACATATGGTCTAATTAGTCCAATAAGAGGTTTGGGACTTTCAAATCACAACCACAGTACGGCTGAATGGCCAGGCCCGACAGTTTAGTCACGCTGCTTTTGTGGCCATCTTCCCACTGAGCACTCGACTCAGTTATACCATTAAAATTAGTACAATTCCAAAGAGGCTTTGGTCCCTAGGGCCCCTCCGTTATGGAAAGGTGTGAACAGAAAATATTTCTGCCATACAGAAATAATGTATCTTGAGAGAAGGATCTTCTGGTCATCTTTCTTTCATGTATCACCATCTTGCTTTCACACGTTGACCATGTTAACACAAGCTATCATAGGCTCTTACTTTTTGAAGAAGTAAGATAAAAAGTGAAGTCAAACACCTTTCCAGAATGTGTAAGCTTAGTTGACTTTATCAAGATAACCTGTAGTGTAAAACACCTAGGCTCCTACAGTTGTTTTATGTCCAAGCTTTTACTGCATTCAAAGTTTAGTTTCTCAGTCATGTGCTGATACTAAAATTATAAATATAAAACGAGCCCAGGTAGATTTGAACAACCATTGTTTCCTTAAAATTAAGTATTAGTGATCTAAAAGGTCAGACTCGAATACTGATTCAAATAGGAAAGGATGAAAATATACATACCGTTAATGCTATCCTCCACCATCCTTCTCTTTCAAAAGATGATGACTTCTGGGTTGGTTTCTATTAATAAACATAAAAATGTGCTTATTCATTTGAGAAGTGATCACTAGAAGTTAAATATCACTTATAAAACATGTACTTGAAGAAATTGATACTGTATGAAATTGGTCACCCTGAATGAAAACAAGAGCTCCATAATCAATCTTGCCTATAATATTTCCTTAAATTGCTATTTTAAGATCTTAAGTGCTTTTTAAGTATCTAAATTTTCTTTGGGTAAATTAGAGTAATAAACATCCCCATCAGAGTATGAGATGGTTAGATGGCATCACCAACTCAATGGCATCACAAACTTGATGGAGTTTGAAGAAGCTTCAGGAGTTGGTGATGGACAGGGAAGCCTGGCATGCTGCAGTCCATGAGGTTGCAAAGAGTCAAACACGACTGAGTGACTGAACTGAACTGAATTGAAACATCCCCATCTCACCAAGATGTCATAAGAATAATTAGGTGACAAAATCTGGTGCTCTTAGGAAGCAAAGCGGAGAAGGCAGTGGCAACCCACTCCAGCACTCTTGCCTGGAAAATCCCATGGACGGAGGAGCCTGGTAGGCTGCAGTCCATGGGGTCGCTAAGAGTAGGATGACTGAGCGACTTCACTTTCACTTTTCACTTTCATGCATTGGAGGAGAAAATGGCAACCCACTCCAGTGTTCTTGCCTGGAGAATCCCAGGGACGGGGGAGCCTGGTGGGCTGCCGTCTATGGGGTTGCACTGAAGCTACTTAGCAGCAGCAGCAGGAAGCAAAGAGTTATGTAAACCCAAAATTGTATAATTGTTACTACGATTTATGGCTCAGGGAGCTCAAGGTAAAAATGTATAGACATCCAATTAATGTAATATCGGAATTCAAACTCCTGGCCATATAGCAAATGTTGAAAGTGCCATTTTCTAGATTTCCATATGCTATGACTTGGGCTTGAACTCCAGTTCAGCGACTACCTAGGTGCACTAGGCAAGTTAACCCTCATGAACCTCAGCTTCCTCTTAGGAGGACAACAAAAGGCAGCTGAGCTGGCACGAAAATAAGGCATCATAAAGACCTGTACCCACAACCAGGACTCAGTAAGTGGTGGCTTTTATTTTTAATACCTTATCTGCCAAGTTAAGAAGAAAATTATTTTGATGCTTCACTGTCAACAGTGAGGACAACAGAACACAGTTGCTTAGTTTTTTCCTTTTGTTATTTCCACCAGGCAAAATCATTAAAATACCGAGTTTTACTTTCATTTAGAATGCTTTTTTATTGCTATGAAATATAGGTCATCTCAAGCAACAAGGCATTAAAATAATCTAATCAGTAAACTGATATAATTCATTCTTCCTAACATATATCCACATATAAGGAACCCTGGGCTTCAGTTTTACTATGAAATACAAGCATTTCTCTGAAAAAGCATTGCTTCATATGCACTGCTAAGTCTGAATTTCTTCCTATACATTCCCTTTATTAGATTTATGTTGAATCTTCTCTGTTGCACATTTATAGTCACAGAAATTGAACTTTTTCAGGCAAGTTAAGACAGGTCTCCACCACTACCTCAGTTCAGTTCAGTTGCTCAGTCATGCCCGACTCTTTGCGACCCCATGAATTGCAGCACACCAGGCCTCCCTGTCCATCACCAACTCCCAGAGTTCACTCAGACTTATGCCCATCGAGTCAGTGATGCCATCCAGCCATCTCATCCTCTGTCGTCCCCTTCTCCTCCTGCCCCCAATCCCTCCCAGCATCAGGGTCTTTTCCAATGAGTCAATGCTTCGCATGAGGTGGCCAAAGTATTCGAGTTTCAGCCTCAGCATCAGTCCTTCCAGTGAACACCCAGGACTGATCTCCTTTAGGATGGACTGGTTGGACCTCCTTGCACCACTACCTAGGACCAGGGAAATGAAGTGGGAGGAAGGCAGAAGTAAACATGACACGTCTGAAGGAAGGTACCTGGCAGCTGCTGTTTTGTTTAGCCCAAGACAGGTGACCTCAACTTCCCCTATCTCCCACTTCATATTCATTTCAGGGGGGGATTACTTTACACAAGTTAGGCTAAACATCCCTTGCCCAAATTTATTTAAAAACTAAACAAGACAGTTTCAAATATTTTATAAATACTACAGTAGGAAGCAAGGCAAAAACGTGTCCAGTAGTCCAAGGAAGGAAAAACCCATTCTCTTGGCAGACGGTGGGGGAGGTGGGGAGGAGGTGGAGGGAGGGAAACGAAGGAATCTAATAACCTTGTTAGAGCAGTTGTCCAGCCCAAGTAGCAATAGGTTAAGATCGGGGGTGGAGGGTGGGAAACAGGACAGGAAACAAAGGACGAAGGGGAAGGATAAGTGAGAGCTAGGCAGGAGAAAAGCAAACGAAGGGCACTCAATGATCAGGAAGAAAGGACTGCAGGCGTGGGTGTGGAGGTAGGAAGCGGAGGGGCGCAAGGACCCAGGATTAGAGACAGCTGGTGTTTTTGGCGGAGCCCTGCAAGGGGAACAGTGTTTTGAGAATTGAAGGCAGGGAAGGTAGGCGGTACCGAGGCCAAGGCAGAAGCCCCATGCCTCAGGTCTTCCTTACTGCGGTGGAGGTGATGGCGATAGACTGATCCATTGCTGCCTCTTCACTCTAAGCCGAGGCTGGCGTCCGGTTGCCAGGAGGCGCCTCTGTCAGCCGGCTCCCGAGCATGCGCAGGAGACCCGCCGGTAGGTTTGGCTCTGCTGGTGGGGGAAGGGCGGCAGGCGCACACTTGGAGGGCCCGCGCCAAGCCTAGCGAAATCGGTCGAGATCGTCACGCACGTGCATGGTAAGAAAATCTCGAGGGCTCAGGAGTCACCAAGAGCCTGCGCCAAGGAGGCTTGTAAAGGAGCTAGAGCATCCCATCATCTCCATCAGCCCTTTCCCAAATCACCTCCATACTAGGAGATAGCATGCTTAAGGAAAAATCAACCTTAGCATCCACGAAGATTGTTTCTCAACTCCTCCAGAAGGAAATTTCTGGGTGTCACTGCTTTGAGAAGTGCAGTGAGCTCTGGAGACAACATTCTGTGAAACCACGGACCACCCTTTACCCTCTGTATAGACCCTTTTCATTGTCAGCCTATCTTGGCTGTAGCTCCTCAACCTATACACAGTTCCATCTTTAAAAACAAACGTCCCCTCAACCTTAATCGATTTTATGGAATACCTGCTGTGTTCCAAATACTTCACATGTATTTAATCCTCAAAATAACCCTGTGAAATAGGTATTAATCCCATTTTACGCACGAGGGAAACAGGCTCCTTGGACAGTTTAGCACAGCAGACTGCATCACAGAACAGTGGCAGAACCGAGTTCAAGTCCAGGCCTGACTCCAGTGCCAACGGCCCGCTATACCATGGAGTTTCTGCTTCCTGTCACAAACTTTCAAGAGTAGTGTAGATTCATTTCTTTCCTCACCTGCCCCATCAGATCAGATCAGATCAGTCGCTCAGTCGTGTCCAACTCTTTGCGACCCCATGAATCGCAGCATGCCAGGCCTCCCTGTCCATCACCAACTCCTGGAGTTCACTCAGACTCACATCCATCGAGTCAGTGATGCCATCCAGCCATCTCATCCTCTGTCGTCCCCTTCTCCTCTTGCCCCCAATCCCTCCCAGCATCAGTCTTTTCCAATGAGTCAACTCTCACCTGCCCCATACCTCCCTGAAACCATCTTACTCTGACATCACACACCTTTAAGTTAAAAACTGCACTTAATAAACTAGCCAGTTATTCAGTTGCCAAAACCAACGGGGATTTTTCAAGCTCTTAGCAAGCTTGACTTTTCAGTTCATCACTGCATTGATTGCTCTTTTCCATCCTTTTTGAATCCCTCTTCTCCCCTAACAGGATTTGTATTTGCTGATTTATTGTGTTTGTCTATAAAGAGGTGAAATATATTGGTACCCACATGGGGTAATTATGATTAACTTCATTGACACCTGGAACAGTCTGGCACAATGCATTCAATAATCATTGCCTTTAGAACAAAAGCAAGATTTACAATCTAGTCTCATCTTCCCATTAGAACCTCCTGATCTGATGTATACTCAAAAATCCCAAACATGCCACCCACCACGTCTCCCCAAATGCTGACCCTTCTGCTTAAAATGCTATTCCCTTCTTCATGGCCTGGCAACCCTCAAGAGTCAGCTCCTCCAAGTCTCCTGAAGGACCCTGTGCCTTCTTTATTGAGGACTCATTGTGACAAATCATATCTCCTCTAATTTGAAACATATCCAAAACAGGTTTTTGTCCTAATTTTCAGCCCTTTCAACACAGTAAGTTTTTTTATAAGTTAAAACCAGAAAATGGACTATAGCAGCACTTTTCAAATGTGCCCATTAAGTATCTGGAAATATTGTTAAAATACAGACTGAGATTCTCTAACAAGATCTCACAGGTAATCGTGTGGGTGACTTTTCTGGATAGCAAGAGAGGACACCATTAAACTTCTAAAATACAGGGGCTATTCAATAAATTCATTTAACATAGCCTTAAAAATAGGAAAAAGAGCAGGAGGAGACAAGCACCAGGTTTGAAATAAACAGCTGAAGTTATAAGACCAAGAGACAAGTAAAATACAGAACTTTCACCAAAAGTGATTAAGCTAGTCCATCACTGTGCCTCATTTTACTTTCTTATTTTGGCTGAGCCTGTAAAACTGGCTCAGCAGACTAGGGACTGGTACCCTAGAGACTGAATACAATGAAAGGTACAGAGAAGTCCAGAAACCCATAGAAGGTATGAAATATAAGGGAACACCTAGATGAGAAAATAGTTTTGGGTACTGCAAAAATAGAAACAGCACGGGTCAATGATTTCAAGGACTTTGCCAATAAAACAGACCAAGTATGTAGAATAAACAAAATGTCCCCTTAAGAAAACACTGTCTTGTACAGTATACTGTTTGATTTTCAGGTTACCATAACAGCAGTTTTAAAGGGAGGAGGCCGTTCTCTTTGTGAATACAAGATTACACTATGTAGAGATCAACAGTGCCTATGCTATGCATCAGATTTTTAATAAAAATTCTAGATAAAATACCTCATATTGTAGAATCATTTTTAACTGCACAGTGATAGTTTTGGTTAACTATCTGAAAGCAAACATGCTAGGATTGTATTGAGAAAAAATTAACAATTACCATGATGCTTCTAATATAAAACACGTAATATGGTTAAGACTTAAAAAATAACGTTTTTTATAGTTCTGATTTGAGTAAGATTATGTAATGCTTAACTGTGTGACTTTCGTGAAGACTACAAGAATATAATCAGCAGTGTGATGCGCGCAAGTAACCACAAAACATGTTTTCCCCTTCCTCCTTACCAACTTACTTCAAACTATTGGAACTAGAAAAGCACCGATATTAACTTTGCCTAATCCCCTCATTTTATAAGGATCATAACTGATTAACAGCATAGGTATAATACAATGCAAATACTAAGAACTATGCTAAGTGCTGTGTGTGTGTGCTCAGTCTATGCTAAGTGCTTTACCTAAGATTATTACAAAAGCCAAGTTAGAAACCACCTGGGTAAATTACACCCATTTTACATGTAAGATAACAGAGGCTCAAGTAGTATTGACCTCTTCAAGGTTATACAGAGCAGTGATCTGACTACTGCTTCAATAAAACTCCAAAGCCTATGTTTAATATTCTGGAGATTATTATGCCTCAGTAGGACATGAAACACGTATCTAATGAAGGTCTTATTTAATCACCTGCCTAATATGTAATAATACCCTATTAGGATGATCAATTCCTGTAACTTCCCTTGTCCTATCTAAATCATGTCTCTTTTCCTTCACAACCATCCAGTTTTCCATTTTCTGGCAGAGTAACATTGGTATTAAAGTAGTCAACAAAGCACAGTAACCGGTCAAACAAATTGCCCTCTAGGAAATTAAAAGCCTTGTGGCTGTAATAATCAAGGAACATACTTCAGTGTTTTCATCCTGGCTCTGGTTTGCTACAGATTTAAAAGTAATTAGAAAAACAGAAACCTTTATAGACACCTTTTGTACAAAGAAAGCAATAGTTTAGAAGCAAGGAAAACTTCTAAATAAAACAAAGTTTAGTTACTGTCAAGCCACTACCAAAGACACTTATTTGTAAAACATGTTGAAGATAGTTAGGCACAAGAGAAAATTCTTTGTTTTATGGTGGGAGAATTAAAAAGCACTGAGTAAAAAATTAGAAAACAGGTAAAACAACTACCCCCTGCCCCAATTTGGATTTTAGGGTTTTAAAGCCCAAATATTTAAAAAAATCATTGCATGGCTGAAGTCAATATGGATAAACAAAGCCAAAGCTGAAAATTACAAAAGTACGCAACACTGGATACCTACCATATGTCAATCCCCATGCTAAGTACACTTACACAAGAGTTTAATCTTTCAGTTAAACCTTTTGAAGGAAGTATCACAATCTAAAAACTAAACACAGTCTTAAATAGTTAAAAAAAAAATTAAGTATCTAAATTACACCAAGTAGAAGAAATTACACTCCCAATTTGACTGTCCAAATTGTTCAACATCAAATTAATTAAATGACTCGGATTCAGAGCAACAGTTGGGTAAATTGTAATTTTTTTATTGGAAAACAAATATACAACTTGGAATGGATTTGAGGCAAATTGTGCCATAAGCAGATTTTCTTTAAGTGGCTAAAACAAAGTTTAAAAAGCAAGTTAACAATAAAAGAAAATGTTTCTGGTATAGGACCAGCAGTACAAAAAAATAGTGTACGAGTACCTGGATAAAACACCCGTTTTGCAATAGTGCAACTTTTAAGTACATATTGTTGACTGTCCGTAGTCCACGCAGAGTTACAACTCCACACTTCAACAACAACATGCTGACAGTTCCTAAAGAAAACTACTCAAAAAAAAAAAAAAAGGCATAACCCAGATGTTCCCTCATTTGACCAACTCCATCTAAGTTTAGATGTGCAGAAGGGCTTAGATATATCCAGAGTAAGCCACATGCAACATGTTACTTGATCAATTTTCTAAAATAAGGTTTCAGGACAATGACAGTAAGATAAGGGAAGAAAACATGGAGGAATGAAGTCCTAATTACTATACATGCATATTTTTTTTTGACAGTAGGGGGAAACCTTTTACAGATAAGTTACAAACAAAGAAAAGGCAAATAAACAATTTTGTACAAGAAATTTAACACATTCTGTACAATGTCTTCACTTTGCTGTCATCATTTGTACAAACTCTGAAAAAGAAGAAGTATACAAAGATGTTGAGTCAATGCCAAAAGTCTGACAAAACCAATCACATTTACTCAACTACTGAGCAGTTCCCACTCCCCTGTCTTTTGTCAAAACTATAAAGTACAGAGGAAAGCTAATTTACTGCTAAAGCTAGATTCTTCACAAATCAAAAATTATTTATGATTATTAACAAATAAACCAAATCATTGCTTTAGTTTATCATATATAATACTTCTGAACAGAAGCATGAATAATTTCAGACTTAAAGCTAATTGAAGGGAAAGGATAATCCAATGAAAGACATTAAAGTCACCTTAATTTTGAGGATCCTGAAATAAGTTTAAAGAAGCTTTTCAAACTGTTCCACAATGGTACCAAAAATGGTAACCAAAAATGGTTTTATCCTAGTTTGGAGTGCAGTGCTTCTTTTAAAAGGGTAGGATCTGATAGTAAAGCACAGGATACAGCTGTGACAGTGCAAAGACTTACCTTCATAGTTTACTTGACCATCACCATCAATATCTGCTTCCCTGATCATTTCATCAACCTCTTCATCTGTTAACTTCTCTCCAAGGTTTGTCATCACATGGCGAAGCTCTGCTGCACTAATATAGCCATTACCATCCTGCAAAAAATTTAGTAAAATGTCTGAGCAATATTATCGATGTAATGAGCTAGATAAGAAGTTTATTAAACTTCACATTCGGGAGCAAAATATACTTTAGAAATCCACACAAACCTTTATTTAACTATTTCTTAGTTCCAAAGTCAATACCTCTTCTGCCACAAAACTAATACTATATATATATATATGTATATATATAAAAACTACTGGGCTTCCCTCATAGCTCAGTCAGTAAAGAATGTTATTAGGAAATCTTCTAAATTCTTAGAAAGCTTCTGCTTGATATTAAAGTATGTTGGCAAATAATCACAAAAACAAATCTTCAGAGATTAAGAGATCCTAATATATTTAAAAATCCTCAAATTAAAATGGAACAAATCCAGTTTCAAATACTTACTTTATCAAACACACGGAATGCTTCTCTAATTTCTTCTTCACTGTCTGTATCTTTCATTTTTCTTGCCATCATTGTCAGAAATTCCGGGAAGTCAATTGTGCCATTACCTGCAATGGTATTAGGTGAAGTATTACAATATTTGAAATATTGAAATATTACAATAGAATTTAAATGCCACTTCTTCAACTCCCTCTTCTCAAACCCAGAATTAAAAAGATGTACCATCAGCATCCACTTCATTAATCATGTCCTGTAACTCTGCTTCTGTGGGATTCTGCCCAAGAGATCTCATTACAGTTCCCAATTCCTTTGTTGTTATAGTTCCATCACCATCCTTGTCAAATAGTGAAAAAGCTTCTTTGAATTCTGTTTGAAAAAGAAAACACAATCCAAATGTACAGGTTAAAAATAAAGTAACCTAAGCGAAATGTATTAATCAACTCTCAAAGATACTATATGGAGATAGGACCTGAAATGGGATTTTTATTTCCTGAAGGTGGAAAACCTTGTGGTATTTCAAACTTTTTAAGTTAATCATATGTTCATACTGATCTACCTGGGAGTTTTTTCCATCTAAAATCTCACAGGGAACTCCAAAATCTAGACTAGATAAAAGTCAAATTATTGTTGAAAAAGCAGAACCAAAAAACCCCAAATGTCTGCTTCTGTATTTTCTGTTTAAGCTGCTCTGTGGAACACAATTCTAAATTACAGATCTAACCTACACTCACAATAGAAAAGGACCAAATACGTTTATTTCTGTACAGCAATTGTACTACTTACAGTAATCCTTACAGTCAAAACTAAGTCCATTTAATCACTTACTAAATCAAAAACAAAAAACTATAAACTTTAGAACAACATGCATTAAGCTAGTTTCCTTTTCTGGAGGACAGAAGAGGCTATCACCAAATAATCTGTAATGATGTTAACAATGGGATGATAAAGGTATATATGGCCAGTTTTAACTGTTATTATCACTGAAAACAAAAATAATTTAGACCTCTCTTCAGAATATAAATTCCAAGCTTGCAACAGAATGAAATTATTGCCTAAAATCTTTAAGATACTATTGTGAAATGATGTTGTTTTTATCAATAGTTCACCACTAGTTTACATGGAAAGCTACTAGAACAGTCTAGGATACCCGAATACAGAGAAACTAGAGATTTACTTTAACAGTGCAAGAGAGCATATTAATAAGCTAATAACAAAGCGAGTAGGAGTAGAGATATTAGGCTCAATCAGCAAGTAAATACAAAAACATAAAGCACCGAAACTAAAAGCAGAATTTGGAACTCAACTGCCTGGGCTCTGCTACTAACTAGTAATTGAACCTTGGGCAAATTTTCCACCTCAGCTTCCTCATTTTTGTTACTTAGGGCTAATTGTACCTTCCCTTGTGGCTCAGCTAGTAAAGAATCCACCTACAATGCGAGACCTGGGTTGGGAAGACCCCCTGGAGAAGAGAAAGGCTACCCACTCCAGTCTTCTGGCCTGGAGAATTCCATGGACTGTATAGGCCATGGGGTCACAAAGAATTGGACACAATTGAGCAACTTTCACTTGTTCACTTGGTACCTACTTTCTAAATTAAATAATTAATGTAAGTAAAGCACGTTGAACTATGCCTGGCAAGTACTTAAGTATCAAGAAAGAGATGATGTCATTTTCCTGTAGCAAAACTACAGAGGAAAACTTCTCTTGACTTTCGAAGTCCTTTACTTTCTACCTTATACTGCCAAAGGGTCTCGCTCCTATTTGTCTCCTGCATGTAGATCTGACCAAATTTCTTATCCTTCTCTCTTTGGCCATTACATCTATGCCCACTAATGAAGACTTCAGTTAGTCCACTCATCTCTCTCAACGTAATACTTTTATTTCTGACATCCTACAGGACATCTCCCCTAGCTGACCTCAGGGAAAACTTAATGAAAATGAATTCCATATACAGCAACCCTAGGAACACAAGCAAGTTACCTTAACTCTTTTCCCCTGAAACGGGCCTGCTGAATTCTGCTATTGAAATACTGCCTGATTCTTTTTTCATCTCTACATCCAACATTTTGGTTCATGGCCCCATCATCTTTTATCTGGACTATCACAATAGCCTCCAGATGGGTTCCACCAAGTGGGTTCCAAATGGGTTCCACAAGTACCTGAGTCCTATTACCATTTTGGATTATCACATTATTTTCTTCTGCTTTGATTCTTTTAATTGTTTAGCTTTAGACTAGTATTACTGTAGTATGTGCTACTTACTCTCAGTACTAAACAGTCCACTCCATTTAAATGTTAACTTGTTTTCAGAGAAACTCACCCAATATTAGAAGCTTAGAACCAAACTACTGACTGATCTTATGAAAACATGCAGTACTAACCTAGACCAATTCAATGACAAAAGTAAATCAGTAAGTCCTACAAAGAGCAGAATTTGATAAAAGTATTTCCACTTTACCCGAGTCTTTTAAAAAAACAGATGTACAAATACTGTCTGGAAGTATGTAAACTACTAAGAGTTTGAACACATTAGCATCTATCACCTAGTAACTTGGCCTCCAAGAAAATTACTTAAGAGATTTGTATTTAATTACATTCTCTGCTATAATATAGGCATCATTTAACACCATTATGTACAAAAATCCCCAGATATAACTATCAGACATAATCATTTTACTAAATGACTTAATTTCAAAAACTATTTCTGAAAGATGCATGCTACACATCTATGTATGTTCTAAATTTTAAGAAGTTTAAGAGGCAGAAATACCTGTAAAATCCTGAAATAAAAACAAACTGAAAAATACAATTCACCTGCTTTTATAGCTCACCACCTGTGCTTCAGAACTTGTTTAATCTTCATATATAGAAGCCTATCATTTTAAACAAGTAATTCCCAGGAATGACTTGAAATATAAACCTAGGAGTCAAAACTCCAAAACACAGTAAGAAAACAGGTCTCTTCAATATAACTGATGGAACCTCCCAAAATCTATTCTAGTTATGCCTAAGTTGAAACTTTCAGAAGTCATATTATTACTTGTTTTAGATTTTCATTAGCAACCACAGGATACCTTTCTAATTATGTTTTACATAAATTCACATTATTATTAAAACAGGTTATCGTAATTAAGACAAATCTAATGTCTGTTTACCAATTTCTATTTATTTATAAAATTCTGAACTTAATGATCCTTTAAAGGCCATATATTTAAATCCTTAAAGGCCTTTATTATTGAGTAAGATTAGTACTTTTTTTTAATCAAGTAAGTTTTATCTCTACACTGAAATTTAAAACTTTAGGCATAAATTTCTTTAAAGAAAAAAATTATTTTACATTTTCCCTTTAAACACCAACAACTAACGACATCATGGCAATTCATCAACAAAATTAACTTGCTATTATTGATGTCACACTAGACTGTTCTGGATTGCTCTTTAAGACCAGGGTAACGTAAACAATTCTAGACACTTCACCTAAACTATAAGTGTACATTTTTCTAAGCGAAGTTACCTGCTAGAGGAATTTTAAATCGGTCAGCATATGAAGATAAAACTAACTGAAAAAGTACCTTAGTATATTCAACTTTGCAACTCAAAAGTAAGGGACTCTAGGAGGAGGCAGAGTGATTGTTAGGATAGAGTAGGTACTGCTTTAGAACATATCTGTGTGGCACACATCTTTGAAAATTTATATATTCAGGAAATATTTACTCAGTCCTTACTGTGTGGGAGGTAGTGGGAAACAAGAGGAAATAAGGATTTTTATTTTAGTAGCATAAAAGCTTTAGCTCCTCTACTTTAAAGGTTCACTAAAACCTGGGCTCCAAGAACAGCTTTATTAAAAGCCTAGGAAAAGGCAGGGTAGGGAAAGAACCTGGAACAGATTTTTCTGCTACTCTCACTAGAATTTAATTGTATGATAGGAACCAATGAAAAGACAGAATTTATCTTAAGGACAATGTTCCATGAACTGCATGTATTTTTTACAAAAATGCTATCAAGTATTGAGGATTGATTCTCTTGAATTTAACAGACACAAACTACTTTTTAAAAGAGTTGTATGTGTGTTTGGGAAAGGAGTAATGAGCACCAGCTATGTAACTGGCACTTTGAATAATTCACTATCTACCCTAAAGTGAACAAAGCTGTGCCATGCAGAACTACCTGACTGAGACTACGGAGAAACAAAGGCAAAGAAGACAGGTCTATTAGAGAAGGTAAGAACTTAAGATTGGAAATAATAGCCTGAGTCATACATAAAAAACTATTCCAGAATAACTTACATTTCATCAATACACCTAAAATACTATAATATGAACAAAAGAAATCATTTCCAAAGCTCTGCCTGACTCCTTCAACATACTCTATACATACAAATTTACCAACCCTAAAGAGCAAATTCCCAGCTTAAGTCAAATGCACATAGTAAGAAATAAAAATAAAGCCTGTCAAATTGGTCCTCAGTGCTAATAGCTTTCTACTTTATACAGTCCAAGCAAATATTATCTGTGATGAGAATTTGAGATTATTGATTTCTGGCTCTGCCAAGACTGTGTATTAAGTGTGGGGTAGTAAAGTAATACCTGAGTTTCAACTGGGTTTCTCAGTTTTCTCTAGCGTTTAAAAAAAAAAAGCTTTAGTGCTTTTGAGCCCTTGAAACTCCTTGCCTATCAGGAAAACCATTGCAGTTAAAACTGCCTGATGCTTTCCTTACTAAGTCTCTCTTTAATCAAAGTCAAGGAATAGAGTTTGAAAAGCATTTCAACACTGAAATTAAAAAACAAAACAAAACAAAAACCCATTTAGAAGTTTCCCCAATATTCTGTTAACTAGCCACCTCAAAAATATTTGAATAAAATCAAAAGTACTACTGGTTCAGCATAATGACTACATGACATCAGGTTTTATGGAACAATTTCACATTTTCACAGCAAACTAAAGGATACAAAACAAACTCATTTCATTCAATAGCTGTCACCGCTTTTAAGATAAAATTCAAATTTACTGCGTCTGTAAAACAGAATACTAACTTTTGGATCTAAGTTTTTCACTAGAGAAATGGTTATTCCCTGACTGACCAATCGTACATGCAATTCTAAGGTTAAGATATTAGCTACTTTAAATCACAGTTAAATTCAACATTCATTTTCTGATTTTACATTTCAAGTTAACTACTACTTGGCCTCTTTTCTTGTGGAGACTGATTTGAAGTTTCAGTGTTAAAAACTGCCCAGAATTAATCTTTAGACTAAAATAACCTCAAGAAAAACAAAGAGCACCCCAACACCAGGCTCAAAAGTATATCTACATAACCTAAAAACATGTCTTTAATTACAGTTAGCCCCACACATCTTACACAGACAAGTTTTCCTTTTCATTTGCCAAAGCAGGTTCAATTACTCTCTTACATTACACTTGTTCCCATCTACTACACAGATCAAAGTCAATTCTTTCATACAAATATCTTTTTTTGAGAATGGCTTTTCAATTTATAATAAAATTCAACAGGTATAACCTAGCAAAGTTATTTCTCACCTGCAATCTGCTCTTCAGTCAGTTGGTCAGCCTAAAAAGAAATCAAAGAAATAGGTAAGTGGCTTGACAGTATGTAGTTTAACAGTTACAGAAACAAGTTTAAAAACATTTAGGGTTCATCTGGTTTCATAAACTTCTCAACTTCATTTAGTTCACTCGGTAGTACCAAACACAGGGAGCAGAAAATACATCTGATTTATCTCCAAAGCTAAGCTACCTTGCCCCCAAGTTTAAGACGTGAAAATATTTCAGAATATATTCGAAAGTCTAAATTTTACATTAATTTTAAAAAAGCAAATCTAGCACACTAACACTACAAAGTTTAATTGGAATTGTACTCTTCTAAATCAAGGATAGATGCAAAGAAGCATTGTTTCCTTTCTCAAAGTTTGTATATGTAAACTTAAGCTCATCTCCTCAGGTAGATAAAAACCATTAATACCAGAAATCTCCACCGAATCAAAAAATCAACAAGAACTACATTTAAACTTTCCCTGCTGCTAAGTCACTTCAGTCGTGTCCGACTCTGTGCGACCCCATAGATGGCAGACCACCAGGCTCCTCCGTCCCTGGGATTTTCCAGGCAAGAGTACTGGAGTGGGGTGCCATTGCCTTCTCCGTAAACTTTCCCTGTAAGTGATTAAATACTTCACTTGGACACGTGATGTTCCAAACCTCAAAAAACCCAAAGATTACTAAGCAAAACTCTTTATCTATCAAAAAGATAAAAATCCAAGGTGTACTGGTTGGGGCAACATGAAAGTTACCAGTTTTACTCCTCTTCACCTGCCATGCAACTGCAGAGAATCCAGGATTTGAAGTACATTATTTACAAAATGTTAAGTCCAGTTATTCATTTTCTTTTAATATTTAAAATTCCAAAGTGATAAGATTTGATATTTTTAGCAAATGGAGAACAGTTACTTGTTTTTACTTTAAAAAAACAAAAAGCATGTTCAGGCATTTGCTGTAACCCATTATATATGTTGCTTTTACTCAATCTTCAAACCCTAAATGGAATTAATAATACCATTAATACTCTATCTTACAGATGGGGAAAAAGGCTAAGGTTAAATTTTAGGGAGCAGGAGTACAAAATAACTAACATGTAGGGTCAGGATTAAACACTTGTTGGACATATCCTCAAGTTTTAAATTCAGAGCACACTATAAAGATACTTGCAAAATAATAAGGCTCCCTGTTCCTCATGTGGCCTTCATCTGTGGACATGCACTGCTTATTGGAACATATATCCAGAGGCACTGACAAGAAGTAGCTTCCTAGCTAACATTCCTACCTACAGAAGTCAAGCATACTGTGATTAATCCATTCATTTATTGATATGAAAGAAAAACAAACACTGCCTGGTTTCATTTTAAATGAACACACCCCTGGAAAGGATAATAACCTTAATACAGGATGGCATTCACATTTTCTCCAGGGGACAGCATGAGAACATTTGAGAAGAAACCCAGAAAAGCAGAAATTTCTTTCCCTAATCAATTTTGATTTGACCTTGAAGCAAATACAAGGTCTTTAGAAAAAAAGCCAAGTCTAGCAATTTAAAATTGAAAAGCCAATAATCAAGCTCAAATGCACAAGTTAATAAAATAAAAATTATCTACTTTTATCCTTAACAAATCCCAATTGTCCCAAGTATTTGGTATAAAATCAGATTGTGTTCTCTACGAATAAGAATTAAAACCCAGTAAGTCCACTGATATTTTTTACTGTTAGAGGCTGATGATTTACCTCTGATCTAATTCCATCCTGCAGGACTTCTATCATTTCTAAAAGAAGGATAACATGGCATGGTGCTTTGAGGCATCACTGGTTTAGTATCCCAGCTCTGCCATGTGACCTTGGACATGTTACTCAAACTCTCATTGTCAACTTCATCTGTAACACAGAATATTAATACCTACCTTGCACAGTCATTGTGCATTTAGAAGCTATATAAAGGGCTAGCCCCAAAAGTTCAGGGAAAATTATTTTATGTAAGTTAATTAACCAAAGAACCTAAAATGTTAACATTAAACACCAACCTGACTAGTTCAACTTTCACAGTGAAGGTAGACAGGTGGGGCATTATCAAGCCCTTTACAGCAAACTCTCCATGTTTCTTTTTAACTTTGATTTAAGATGAGAAAATCTATTTCCACAAACTGAAGCCACAAGCCCAGGAACAAATGGGGCAGAAGAAATCAGTTTAGGACTAAAAATGTTAACCCGAAAGTGTGGAAAACACAGCAACATATGTGAACGCTGAAAGAATGACTGCTATGTGCAGAAACTGAGACAGTGGGGTTTTTTCAACAAGTTGTGAGGGAGGAGATTTTGGGAAGACTCACATATGAAAGCTGAGAAGGCTTTAGGAAGAAAAAAAAACTTTCTTTTGTATTTACGACTAACCCAGAGTCCAAGGCTTTAAAATAACCTTCTTCAGTAACTTTCAGACTAAAAACTACTGAAAGTAAAAACACAAAGCTCCCTAGCACTGTAATTTGTAAGCTTTTTCCAATGACATGCAAATGAATTTGGTTCTTATTTTTGTCTATACAGAGTGTCATTTTCTTAGTAGAAGAACTAGAAGAATTATACTTTTGGGAAAACTCAAGCTCATTAAAATGTGTTTACCTCAGTGAAGAGTAATTCACTAGAGAGATGACTACTTCTTACTCCTTTATTTCTACAAATATCGCTTTCAACTGCTACTGTCAACTCTAGAGAAAGCTCCCAAACATTAGTATATGTTCAGGTTCCAGCTGAGACTTACTGGACTAGACTGTGCATTTTGAAGAACCACAGGTGATTTGTAAACACTGAGAAAAACAGAGTCCACTAATCTAGACTACATGTGTGACCTTAAGGGAATTATGTGCCTATTTAACATTTCCCAAATGGCATTCAAAAGTAGTAGGTATGGATACCATGGAGCTTATCTAGTCAAAGGTGGTATAAAAATAATCCAAAATTCTTATCTCAATAAATATATGAGTCCATAGGCTTGAAATGGAGCAAACTTTCGTTTTGCATTCATTCCTGTTTACTCCAAGTATTACTTACTTAGATACAACAAAGGCTTCCATGCTAAGCAAAAATTTTTCTAGTTTCAGAAGTCAGGGCATTTGTTTTTCCTATATCAAAAGCTGTCTCTAAGTTATTTCAGATAGAACAGTATCTTGGCCCAAAAGGGAAACTAGAATAAACAACTTAAAAATTAGGACCTTTATTAAAGGCCTAATTTGATCAGTCTACCTGAACCTAGAACTTTCAATACTTTAATAGAGGCATAATTAATTTCTTTAGTCTAACAGAAACAGATCTTCTTGCTGTTCGATGGGTATTTATTTGGATTCAAGTGACCAAAAGTTCCACGTCTTCACATCTTTTACTTATCTCATCACCCCTGCCTCAAGTCTTCTTAATCAATCTCCCTTTCAATGACCATGTATCAACTATACGTAAACCCAACAGCCACATGAGCAAACTTATTCCGTATCAAATAAATTTTCATTCTTTGACTTTATGGAGTCCTAATTTTAAACCTTCAGGTCTTGTAATTATTAAATTACCTATGCCAGCGGTAAAGAACCTGCCTGCCAGTGCAGGAGACATAGGACAGGAGGGTTCGATCCTTGGGTTGGGAAGATTCCCTGGAGTAGGAAAGGGCAACCCACTTAAGTATTTTTGCGCAGAGAATCCCACGGACAGAGGAGCCTGGCAGGCTACAGTCCATAGGGTCGCAAAGAGTCTAACACAACTGAAGTGACTTAGCAAGGATGATTCCCAGTTTAGTTAACAATGACTGTCAAAAACACTCAAAACAGTAATGATGTGATCAGTAACTACAAAAGCTTACTTTTGGCAAAGGACGACGAAAGGGTAGATACAAACTGTGCCTCATCAAGAAAATCTGAGATCTTGATTTAATTATCAGACTGATTAGAAACAAACTTATTTTTTATTTACATAATATAAAAAAATTCACCCCACAATTCAGAACCTTAATTACATGCCAATATTTTCACCTAAAAGAGTAAATTCAACCAGCATATTCAAATTTAGAATAAAATAATTAAAATATCAAAATGGAACGAGTACATCAAACAAATGTGAACTCCCCCCCACACCCATACAGAGTGGAGGTTTCAGTTGGCAAGGATTCCCAACTCCTGTTTAAGATGTCACCTTGCCTCCTGGACACACCCATCGCCTGTAACCACTTGGCAGAAGGAACCACAAAATAAGTATTGCAAATTACCTCGCTCATTAGACTTTTTCTTAACAGGAAAGAACAAGAGTTCCGGTCTCAAGTGACAGGAAAATGCTTTAAAAAAATCCCGTCCCCCAATATACTCTTCTATCACTATAGTCTTTGACAATCATTAATGTACAAATGAATCAAACCTCACTTAAAAGATGACCTGGCATTTTCGCTACGGAAATAGGGAGTTATTTTCAAGGGTGTTGGTGCGGGGCAATAGTGTTAATGGATCTTAAACATTTCAACGTGCACGTGAGCACTCAAAAGAGGACTGTGGCCCCTGTTAAAGGCATCCTTCCGATTGTTACTAGAGGGTAAGATCGACTTTGGCATCAGAACGGGAGTCATCCCGGAGCGGGCTTTCGGTGAGTGAATAGAAAAACGCCTTTCAAAAGCCAGCTGGAGTCTCTGGCTTTCTCTAACGAGATGCGCAGTGCGAGGCTGCGCCTGACTTCAGATATAGTCATTTCCTTCAATGACAAAACCACTTGAATTTTTTTTAGAATTACTTAGCCTGGGAAGTGGAATTAGGCCTCAAGGCCCATATGTAGCAAAAAGATCAGTATTCACCTAGCTTCCTCCTCGCCGCCGGGGGTGGGGGATGGGAATCGGACGAGGCTGCCCTCCCCAAACTTTGCCCGACCGGACGACCCCGCAGCGCCGCGGGACGCCCAGACCTCCGCAGTCCCGCAGGTGCCAGCGCAGCAGCTGGGGCTCGAGCCGGGTCTGGCAAGCGACGGCCGCGGTCCCGAGCCCGCCCCGCCCCCGGCCGCTCCCCGCGGACTCGGCCCACTCAGCTTGTCCGCCCGCCCGCTCGCGCGCCCCCAGCTCCCTCCCGGCCCAGCACGCGGGGGCTGCGGGCTAACGGCGGCGCGGGCGCTCGCCCCGGGCCTCGCGCGCTCCCGCCCGCCCCCACGGCGCATGGCGGCCGCGCGCGGACAAAGGCGCTTCCTGGCGCCCGCACCAACCGTCCGTTGGGCTTTTGAATACGGCCCCTGGCTGACCTTTTGAGATGCCCGACCCAAGGCTTCTGGGCTCCCGCTCCTCCCGCCCTTCTACCCTCGCCTAACCCAGCTGCCCCCGCCCCGGCTCCATCCTCATCCAGCCTCTGAGGAACTCCAAGGTCCCGGGGGCGCTGCGCCTGGCCCCCAGTACACCACGGGACACCTCCCTGAGGAGAGTGGGGGTGGGGGAGCACCTGCGACACAACCGCCGTGGACGCCCCCAGCCTCTGGCGCACCATCCCCCTGGCGAAGACCACTCCTAGAGAGTGTGAGAAAGGCTAGTTCCCTTTCGTCCATTCGCTTCAGCCTCTTACCCCCTACAGGCCGAGCGCCCGCAGCTTAGCGACGCACTCACCATGCTGCAAGCGCTACCGGTCTCCGGGACGCAATCACACAACCACTCAGCTCGCTCGCTCCACTCGGACTAATTCTCCCCCTCCGCCCCCAGCGCCTCATAAACACCTCCCTCCGCCAGATCCCTCCGCCACACTTCAGATAACGGAACATCATAAACGAGTCCCGGCCAACCCCCTCCCCTCCAACGCCTCTCGAGACCCTTTTATCCACAATTATGTGATAGACGATGCAAAAGATAAAGGGAAGGGGACGAACGGATGACGTAACTGTGTTTCACTCCCTAGCGAGCCGTTGAAGAGCCGGTGGAGTGGCGCCTGAGAGGCGCTACTTTGCGGCGCGGAAGAGCATCGTAGTAACGACGCGAAGCGCGATGATCGTTGAGCCCTCCTCTGATTGGCTGGTTCGTACCTGCAATGCGTCACTGGGGCTCGCAGCCGCTGCCGGGACGCGGTGCAGCTTCTGCCGTTGCGGCTCGGGCCGCGCTGTCCTGGCAACTGCGGTTGGCTGGAAAGCTTTCCTCCTCCACCCATCCTTCCTTGCTACATTTGCACGAACGCTTTCCCGCCCCGGTGTAGGGGGTCTACGAAAGTAGCGATTAAGAATGAAGCTGAAAGACCCAGTGAAACCCGTACCCCGCGCTCTTCATCTCAGCCTCGTTTATCCGCCTTATGGAGGCCACACGTTTACCATGTAACTCCCCCACAAAGCGAAAAGTGAAAATCACACAGTCGTGCCCGACTCTTTGTGACCCCATGGAATTCTCCAGGCCAGAATACAGGTATCTTTTTCCTTCTCCAGAGGATCTTCCCAGCCCAAGGACCGAACCCACGTCTCCGGCATTGCAGGCAGATTCTTTACCAGCTGAGCCCACAAAGCCCATGAAAATCTTCGTAAAGGCGAATGCAGCTGTTTACCTGACTAATCCTAAAGAAACTTCCGTTGATACTTCCCCTTT
The DNA here is from genome assembly GCF_029378745.1 of Bos indicus. NCBI lineage: Eukaryota > Metazoa > Chordata > Mammalia > Artiodactyla > Bovidae > Bos > Bos indicus. The sequence continues at coordinate 29,306,666 of NC_091770.1, forward strand.
GGTGGCTCAGACCGTAAAGCGTCTGCCTATAATGTGGGAGACCCGGGTTCAATCCCTGGGTCGGGAAGATCTCCTGGAGAAGGGAATGGCAACCCACTCCAGTATTCTTGGGCTTCCCTGGTGGCTCAGACGTTAAAGCGTCTGCTCGCAATGCGGGAGACCTGGGTTTGATCCCTTGGTTGGGAAGATCCGCTGGAGAAGGAAATGGCAACGCACTCCAGTCATGGACGGAGGAGCCTGGTGGGCTACAGTCCACGGGGTCACAAACAGTTGGACACAACTGAGCGACTTCACTTTGCCTTCATCATGCGGATAATTTACCAGGAGGGGGGAAAAAACGCAGTATACAAAATTCCAATAGCTCCTTGATACTGTGGAATAATAGGGTTCTGGCTTGGAGTGAGACCTGGGTATGAGTACTGGTTGGGTCACTTTTGTTAGATGTATGACCTTGGATGAGTCATTTAATCTTTAGCCTTATTTGTAAAATGGAGGTTACAATACCTATCTTGAAAGGTTATAAGAATTAGAATCATATAAAGATTAGCATCTAGGTAAAGTGTTGAAGTACCTGGTACAGGGTAGGCACACAGTGGTTACTATAATAAAACCATAGTATTGTGTATATGTGATCATACTGAGTTTCCTAATGAATTTGCCCTTTTGAGTCTTTAATCTCTCAGGTTTAAATGAACATTTTTGAAGCCACATAGAAATTAGCTCTGAAATTGGCATCCTTGTGCACTGTTGGTGGGAATGTAAAATGGTACAGCCGCTTTGGAAAATAACATGGCAGTTCCTTAAAAAATTAAAAATAGAATTACCATATGATCCAGCAATTGTGCTTCTTGGTATATACTCAAAAGAACTGAAAGCAGGATCTTAGAGATATTGTTACACCCATGTTCATGGCACTATTCAAGACAGCTAAAATGTAGAAGGGATCCAAGTGTTCATCAGCAGATGAATGGATAAGCAAAATGTGGTATACATCTGTTGTACATAAATGGCATACTATTTGGCCTTAAAAATGCTGCAATATGCCACAGCATGAATGAACTTCAATGACATTATGCTAAGTGAAATAAGTCACAAAAAGTCACATACTGTATGATTCCGTTTATTTGAGGTATTTGGAATAGTCAAAAATCACAGAAACAGTAGAATGATGGTTGTCAGGGAAAGGGGGAACAAGGAGTTATTGTTTAATGGGTATAGATAAGAGTTTCGATTCTACAAGATGAAAATAGTGGTGGGGATGGACGGGGATGGTAACACGGCATTACGTATTTAGTACCACTGAACTCTACACTTAAATGGTTATGACGATAAATTTACGTGCGTTTTGTCACACATGAAAATGTTTTGTTTTTTTTTTTTAATTTTTGAACTTTTAATTTGGAAAACTTTAGATATAAACTATATACAAGTGGACTGTAGCCTACCAGGCTCCTCTGTCAATGGAATTCTCCAGGCAAGAATACTGGAGTGGGCAGCCATTCCCTTCTCCAGGGATATACAAATGGAGAGAAAAGTATAACAAAAAAAGTACCAATCACTTAGGTTTACCATTTTGTCATTCTGTCATTTGGCATTCTGTCATTCTTGTTTCATATATTCCCCATACCCCATTTAAAAACAATTACCTTCTTGGTCCCACCCAAAATAAACAAGGGTGTGCATAACCTGGAATATTTAACAAGTGAACAGCAATAATTTATATACCGTATAAACGCATTTGAAAATAATGTAATTGTTACCTTAGAGGGGGCTTAGAGGATTTCGCCCACCGCAGAGATTCCAAAGAGGGTTCCCAGAGAACATGACTCCTCCATTGGGTCTGACATGATAATGGGCCAGGAAAAAGCAAAAAGGCAGGGAGGAATAGAGCAGCAAGTTTAGATGAAAGAAAGAGCAAAGGCAGGCAATTACATGGCACAGTGGAGGAGTGTCAGTGGTTAGGCATTACCAGGGTGAGCCCACTTCAGGAGATAGTGCTGGGAAGTTAGGAAGAAACTAGGGATTCATGCTCAAACTGCAGTTCCTCAAGAATGTTGGTAGAATCACTGCCCAGAAAAAATCCTCTTAGGCACAACAAGACTTCATAATTTTCCGATTAAAAAGCACAACCTTGTAAAACCTAATGAATAGCATTTTCAGCAAACCAAGGTAAGATCTGCTTATTGAGAAGAAGAGTCCCTCCAGAATACCTCCAGAATGCCCCGCAAGACCAAAATACTTTCTTAACAGCTTATCTGAACCAACATGGAAAGCCTCAGTGGAATTTAACCTGCTTTAAACAACTTAGACTGGAGAAGGCAATGGCAACCCACTCCAGTACTCTTGCCTGGAAAATCCTATGGATGGAGGAGCCTGATAGGCTGCAGTCCATGGGGTCGCTGAAAGTCAGACATGACTGAGCGACTTCACTTTCATGCATTGGAGAAGGAAATGGCAACCCACTCCAGTGTTCTTGCCTGGAGAATCTCAGGGATGGGTGAGCCTGGTGGGCTGCCATCTATGGGGTCACACAGAGTCGGACACGACTGAAGCAACTTAGCAGCAAACAACTTAGGCTTCCCTGGTGGCTCAGATGGTAAAGAATCTGCCCGCAATGCAGGAGACCCAGGTTTGATCCATGGGTCAGGAGAATACCCTGGAGAAGGGAATGGCTACACACTCGAGTATTCTTGTCTAGAGAATTCCATGGACAGAGGACCCTGATGGGCTACAGTCCATGGGGTCACAAGAGTCAGACATTGAGAGAGGAACATTTTCAAACTTAGACATTTTCTCAAGCCATCTAAAGTATTTCTTTCACTAGACCAGAGGTGGATTCGCTTTCTTTCAGTCACGTGAATCAGACACAAAGTAAGAGCTCTTTCAATTAGTATTGGCAACCCTGTGACCTTCCTGTCAGATGAATGACTGCTCAATAAAAGCTCTGGACCCCTCAGTGTGCTTCTATTGTCCTTGCTAATATGGTGAGGCATTGATGCCACAGGGGGAGGGCTTAATTAACTTACCCCACCAATGAAACAAGGGCTTCCCTGGTGGCTCAGACAGTAAGGAATCTGTCTGCAATGCAGGAGACCCAGGTTCCATCCCTGGGTTGGGAAGATCCCCTGGAGAAGGAAATGGCAACCCAGTCCAGTATTCTTGCCTGGAGAATTCCATAGACAGAGGAGCCTGGCATGCTATAGTCCATGGGGTCACAAAAAGTCAGACACAGCTGAGCTACTTTCACTTACGAATGAAACAGTGTACCACTGAGAATGTCACTTAAAAGTGGGTAACTGCGTCAGAATTAAGCTGAAATCAGAGCCCTGAGGCCACTCTCCCATTACCCTCCATTCTGATATCACCCAAGTCTAAGGTTTTCCTCAGACATTTGTCTCTGATTCTTCCTCGGATGGAAGAGCCATCAACAGTTTTTTTTCCTTCAGGCTAGTCATTAAGAATATTCTCTCTTTATACAATACCCCACCAGTATGCAGTGCTTTTACACATGAAATTTTTAATGATCAGAAATTGAATGACAAAAATGAATAATCAGTTCTTCTAGAAAATGAGTTTTTAAAGGGACTGATGTATAATGTATAACTAGCTTGAGTATAATATACAGATGCATGCTTACAGACAGATGTATTGAATCAAAGAGCTTTTAAACAAATATTTGATAATCAAATATGTCTGTTTAAAGACAATACAGAAAAGTTCTTCCTGGTTTCTCAGGTTGAATTTTATTAAGGCCTCTCTTGCAAAACCTTCCTTGCTATTCTCCCAAATCTTCCCACAATCTTCTCCCAATGGGAGAATGGCATTGAAACATGTGAAACATCATGTATGAAACGAGATGCCAGTCCAGGTTCAATGCACGATGCTGGATGCTTGGGGCTAATGCACTGGGACGACCCAGAGGGATGGAGGGAGGAGGGAGGAGGGTTCAGGATGGGGAACACATGTATACTAATTAAATAATTTTCTATTAAAGAAAAAAAAAATTCAAAAAAAAACACACAAAAAAAACCTTCCTTGCTGACCTCTCTAATAAGAGAAAGAAAATGAGAGAAAAAAAAAGTTGAGACATACATTTAAAGACAATGTGGTTTTTGTGTATTTGAGACTGTTCCAAATCAATTTATTTATAGAGCATTTGTCTTCCACAAGATGACTTACAGTGCAGCTTGACTTTGGCAACTGCCAGCTGAGAAGCAGAGTTGGTGACTAACCATTGCATCAAGGCCCGGGAAGTTGGTTGTCTACTTTCCTCTCCTGACTGGTGAGATCTTACGGCTTTCTAACTTTGTCTATCCTGGGAAAATAATAATTCACTTCCTCTCCAGGCCTCAGTTCCTCAATTTGCAGAATAGAGATAACACAAGCCCCATCCTTTGACACTTCTTTTCTGTAGCTTCTCTCTTCCAGCCAGCTCTGCTATGAACGAAGGCAGAGGACAATCTCAGTGGCATTCTTTTTTTTTTTTGACTGTGCAGGGTCTTTGTTGCTTTGCGCAGGCTTTCTGTAGTTGAGAGAGCAGGGGCTATTCTTCATTGTGGTGTTCAGGCTTAGTTGCTCTGCAGCATGTGAAATCTTCCTGGATGAGGGATCAAACCCACGCCCCTCTGCACTGGCAGGTGGATTCTTATCCACTGTACCACCAGGGAAGTCCCCCAGTGGCATTCTGGATTGCAGGTCCTGTGTGATTCTCAACAGGTGAAAGAATTAAGCCCTAAATGCCCTAAGGCACTGACAGTGTGCATCAACTTCTCTCCTATGCATCTAGAATAGAACTTGTTTTTACACCAACCTGGAGAGAGATGACAAAATAGTACTTAGATGATTTTCTTGTTCTGTGGTTCAGATAAGGAGCCCTGGTTGAGAAAAGGAAGCTATCCCCTTCTAGGACTACAGGGTAAAACAGAGCTGGAACCAGAATACAACCAGGTCATGAGAGTGTCTCGCCCACAGCATCATCAGTTTGATGAGGAGTGAAGAGTATAGGGAAAACACTGAATCCTCCAGACTTACTGAATAGGCTTATGCTCATATATACATGGAAAAAGCTGAGGGTCATTAACTTTGATATTGACACTGCCACTCACTCACTTATTTATTCATTCAAAAAAAAAGATATCAATTTAGGGTGACTAACCATATAGGTTTGCCTAGAATTGAGGGGTTTCCTGGGACACAGGACTTAAATTGCTGAAACCAGGCAGTTACAGTTAAATTAGGGTAGTTGGTCACCCTAGAAACCATGATCACTCATTTAATAAATCAGATCAGATCAGGTCAGTCGCTCAGTCGTGTCCGACTCCTTGCGACCCCATGAATCGCAGCACGCCAGGCCTCACCAGCAGTCTATTACGTGCTATAAATGTGCAGTGAGAAGAATGAGTTATGATAAGAATGACCCCAGGGGCACATAGGAAGACAGCCCAATGGGCAAGAGGAAGACTTCCTAGAGAATGTAATCCACAGGAATTTGGGTTAAGGTGGAGAAAGAGGGAAAGGTGTTTGAAGCAGAGAGAAGCAGTAAAGAACAGAGACATCGTCATCACCATCATCACTTCTACCATCCTCATGACACTTGCAGCCACGGTGATTGGTTGCTCACCTCAGGCCAGGCCCTGTGCTGATCATTTTATATACACTGTCCATTTTATTGACCATTCTATTCCTCTTGAAACCCTCTTCTTGCTTGGCTTTTGGAACTTAGCTCTGCTAGTATTTCTCCCACCTCTCTGGCAGTGTCTCTGCAGGCTCCTTGGCTGGTTCCTTCATCTGTTGCTTAAAAGATGGCATGTCTCCAAGTTTAGACCATGGCTCTCTTTTCTTGTGACTTTGGATACCCACTGTAGCACCCCCCCAACTTGCACAGCAGTGGCTGTGTGCTGATCACCCCCAAATACAGATGGCCAGAGGTAAAGTCTCTCCTCAATTCCTATTTAGTATTTTCAGCTGCTCAGGATCACCTTAACATTTGTAGGCTCAGTCAAGAGTAAAAATAGAGGCTTACAGAGCGTATGTTAAATGTGTTAAAGTCATAAGTCAATCTAATGAACAAATAAAATATATTCTATCCTCCTACCTTGATGTATAAACTTTCATAATAACCTGGAAGGCTGTGGTCAATTGTAGAATTTCAGATTTCCACACCAGACCATGAAGTGTGCGGAAGCCATCCTCTAACCCACGGCGTACAGTCCTCCTCTCACCCTCAGTCCATCACATACTATAAGGGGGCTGGCATCAATATGTGCACTCACTCTGGTCCTTGTGACCAAGTCCATCATCAGCCCCACAAATAGCTGCTTCTCAACCATCCCTCAGAGCCTAGAAGCAGGATCTGTGCTATCTGAGCAAGGAATTCTGTGATCCTGGAGACCTAGAGGAGTCTTGAGTAGGAGAGAGTGTGGGCTCTGGGTAGGGAGGTCCCTGTGGCCCTGAGTGGAGGTGTGCTTCTGGAGGAGAGCCAGAGCGGGGCCCTAAGAGAGGGTCCTCTCTTGAAATCCTAAATGTGTCTATTGACAACTCCTCTTACAGGCCTTCAGGCCCTGAAACATCACATCAAACACTGAACCCAGCATAATTTCACCTGGATCTGCTTTCCTGTATTCTGATCTCATTGAAAAGTGCTTCCCTCCACCCCATCATCCAAGCCACACTACTGGCAGATACCTATGTCTGCTCCTGCTGCTTCCTCTGCCTGGAACATCCTTCTTTGTGTTCCTACTACCTGCTGCATATTCATTCATATTTGCCCCGAGCATGATATTCCCTGTGATGTCTTCCTAACCCTACAAGCCCTCTCTCCTTTGTCCAAAGAGAAGGAATCACTCTCTCTCAAAATATCCTTATAGATCAGTGAGACTGAGTTCCTTCAGGGACTTTAGCTATCTTTGTACCCTCACTATCTTGCATGGTGCTAGGAGATAGCTGATGTTCAGTAAATTTGTTGACTGAATAAGTGGATGAACAAAGATATTATTGTTTTGTACATGCCTTTTCCATGTGACTTTAATAGCACTCAGAAGATTTTTCGGAGAAGGCAACGGCACCCCACTCCAGTACTCTTGCCTGGAAAATCCCATGGATGGAGGAGCCTGGTAGGCTGTAGTCCATGGGGTCGCTAAGAGTAGGACACAACTGAGCAACTTCCCTTTCACTTTTCACTATTTCATGCATTGGAGAAGGAAATGGCAACCCACTCCAGTGTGCTTGCCTGGAGAATCCCAGGGACGGGGGAGCCTGGTGGGCTTCCGTCTACGGGGTCGCACAGAGTTGGACACGACTGAAGCGACTTGGCAGCGGCAGCAGCAGCAGCAGCAACAGCAGCAGAAGATTTTTACAAAGCATGAGTTGTCTTATGAACACCAAGATCATTTTTATCAGAGAGAGTAGCCAGAGGATAATTCTCATCTTCTTATGTAAGTTTTATTTAAATCAATTTGAAAATGCTAAATATGAACTTAGTCAAATATAATTTTCATCTTCCTTGGAATTTTTGAGATGTCATTATACAATGATTGTTTATACAATTTTTAGATTGTAATTTTTTCTCATCTTATTTTGAGAATTTATGATTCAGACCATATTAGTTTGATGAAATTAAGAATTAAAGCAATTAATCATCACATAATTAAGCTAAAAAAATTGTGCTTTCAACTTTGAATAGTTTCACAGAAAAGAAGTAATTGATGTTGTGGCTCACATTGTGCTGGTAGTGTGGGGGCCTCCATGGAGGTGTGAATTCTCTGCAATGGTACCTCAAATTTTAACTTCATTTTCTTCATACTAGCTTAATAAGGTAAAAATCAGGATTCCCATTCTCAAGACTGGGAAGTTGTCATTATTGGGGGTCCTCTCTTTCTTTCTCATTGTTTTCCATTCCCTATCTGATTATCTAGCCAATATTTCTAGGTTCTTTTCAGAGAACTTAGAGTAAATCTTCATTTTTAATGTCTTAAACTAAACTTAGTGAGATGTTTTCCTTAAGTGACTTCCCTCTGCCTGAGGAAAGGGGTGTCACTTAGCGAAAACATCTCCTTTCTCTTACTGCCATATTCTCATGTTCACCGGCTTCAAAGTGAAGCAGTCAGAGCCCCTGCCATTCATGTGGGGGCTGGGGGGCAGAGAGGTGCCCCTATTACAATAATAGGATTGATTAGGAATAAAAGAGCTTCTGTTTTTCCAGATATAATCTTTTTCTCTGACTGCCAATTTCCTCAGAAATTTAGTTCTCAATTTATCTTTAAAACTTTGGACAGAAAAGTTGAAAAAAGAGTACAATAAACCGTTCAGGTACCGTCCACTTAGATTCAACAGTGGCTAACATGTGCTGTGCTTGCTTTCTCTTTCTCAGTCTCCATCTCTCTAAGCTCACATGTGCGTGTGCACACACACACATACAAATGTGAAATTTTTTTGGATGAACCATTTGACAGTAAGTTACAGACATTACACTTCAGCCCTAAATTTCAGCATATTTCTCCTAAGAATAAGGATATTTTCCTAAAAGGCACAACACCATTACCACATTTTTAAAAAATTCCTTAATTTTATCTTTGATCCAATCTATACTTAAATTTCTGTAATTGTCCCTGAAATGTGTTTTATGGCTGTTTCATTTTTCCCAACTAGATCTGACAAGGATTACACTTTGCAAGGCTGTGCCTCTTTAGACTCTTTTAATTTTTTTAATCTGGACCGGTTTCCCTACCTCTGTTGTTTGCTCGAGATATTGATATTTTGAAGAATCCTGTACAGTTTTCTTTCACAATGTCCACGCTCTAGATTTGTCTGATTGTTTCCTTCTAGTGTCATTTAACTTGTTCCTCTATCCCTCTATTTCCTATACAGTAGAATTTAGGTCTTAAGGCTTCACAGATTCAGGATGAAGACTTTTGGCAAAAATACTTCACAGGTAATACTGTGTATTTCACACTGCATCATCTCAAGAGCACATAACAGCCATTGTTCTACTCTTAGTGATGACTAATTTGATCACTTAGTTAAGATGGCATTTATGAGACCTCATCATTGTAAGGGTATATTTTCCATTTTTAATTAATAAGTAATCTGTGGGAAAATACTCTGCCACTGTGTGAATATCCTGTTTCCTAATAACTCTTACCTAGTGATTTTATCATCCACTGATGATCCTTGCTTAATAATATAAATACATTGCAGGTTGCAAAAAAACCTTTTTTTTAATTCTATGATCCCTTTGATATATATTAGCTGGCATTCTTTTTGTAAAGAAGTACATTCCTCTCCTCTTCTTTCATTTTCTGAGTATTCCTATTAACTGGTATGTTTTTTAAAAATTGAGTGTACTATCAATTACATTCATTTTAGTTTTTCATGCTCAAGTTGTTCCAAATCTGGCCAGTATACACTGTTCATGCCAGCTCTAGTGTACTTTTGACACATCTCCATCAGTTTTTGAGTAGTTTCTTGCTTTCTGGCACAAAATGTTCCAGGCTCACCTTGTACTTACTCTGCTCAGAACTGGAATCAGTTATTTAATTCAAGGATCCTCAGAGATACTAAATGCACCCTTTTCTTTTTGGTTTTTCATTCCAAACTTTTAAAAACTCATCATTCTGTATTTATTGCACTCAGCCAATCAATAAGCATTTCAACGGCTCTCCCTAGGTCCTCAGATTTTTTTCTTCTCAGTGCGGCTTTTATCCTTGCTCTCAGTGCTATCTCTATACAGCTCTTAATGTCTCCTTCAATCCTTTCCCAAGGTGTCATATTGGCAGGTGTAAAAGTGAGCACTAAGTCAAACTGGAAAATGGATAACCTCACAAAGCCCACTGGGAAGCTGAAGGTGAAAGCTTAAACAAGAAGGGCCTGGGCAAGAGAAAAGCACAGACCCTCCGCAGGCATGATGCAGCTGTAACTGCCCGTGAGAGAGAAGCCACATCTTCCTTCAGCCCCTGCTCTCATCCTCACACCTGTTTGCTTTCTAGAAACCAGAGAGAACTGGAGGCTGGCAGGAGCATATCTATAATCTCAGAGTTCAATGCTTCGGGTAGGGTGACCTTAAGACCAGGAGAGAAAGGGAGGTAGCTACTGTTCTAGGTCCCCAAAAGTCATTCCCATATTCATCTGAACCCATAAGACTATCATTTTGGCTATTTGTACAGAGAACTCCTTTGCTAATTTTTCTTTTGTGTTCATGTCTGTTTCTACATTTGAATATCTTCTCTCCAGACTGCCCATATTTTTAACAGTAAATAAAGTGGAAATATTATTAGGTACCTTGATTCCTAGCTATCTACATCTTATTAAAGCTTTTAGCTGTGGATCAAAGTTCTCCTTCATCTATGCCTTTCTATATCTAGTGGCATTATCTCACAGCAAGCCCTGCATTATGCTTTTCTTGCCCCAGAAAATGCCTCCTGAGCTCTGCCCTCTTCTGCCTTTGAGTCATCTGACATCATTTAGAGGGCCACCACTACACAGTGACTCGGGGGGTAGGGATTTGTATCCAAGTCACCACCAATCAGCTCTGTGATCTTGGGGTAAGTTTCATAACCTCTCTGGACCTCAGATTGCAAATAGTCATGTAATCTCTTATTTGAAGGGTTTGTTCTGTTTTTTTAGTAAGGAGAGGGAGAGAGACATCATAGAAATCTTTTCCCTAAAAGTATACATTGTTTGGGTGGGAAGAGATTCCAGAGGTCATTTAATGTAACCTTCTACCAAAGAAATTAAGGCCCTAAAGATGAGATGATTTGCCCAAGGTCCTGCATCCAGCTGAAGGGAGAGCCAGGTCTAGAAGCCAGTGTCCCCGACTCCTTTCTACACCATACACGGCTGGCTCCCACCTCCACCCTCTTTAAAATTCTGCTAACCCTCTAATCCAGCCACAATAACTCCAGTAATCCCTGTCCCCCACCCTCCTTATCTTTCTTTCCCTGTTTTTATCACTTCTGATTATAACAGTAGCTAATATTTTTCAAACACTATATTCTAGGTTCTGTGCTAAGCATTTTACAGTTAGTATCCCATTTAATCCTCACAGCAAACTTGTAGGGTCAGTTCTACAACCATCCAAGTTTATAGATGGAATAGCTGAAGCTTAAAGGATTTACATAATTTTCCCAGTCACACAAGCTGGTAGAGCTCAGAATTAGATTTATAACTCAACTCTATCTGACCTCCAAACCTATCCACTTCACTTTTCTGTCTGTGAATACAGTACTTAGTCATCCATCCATTCATTATCTGGGTTCTTACCAGCACCTACTAGTTAGTGCTCAGCACTGTTCTGGGCACGATATGAAATAAAAGGAAATGGAAGACCCTATTCTAACAGGAAATACAGAATCTATAAATGTAAAACAACTAGAACACATTTCAAGGCAAGATATATGACATAGGAATTCAAAGTAGTTCTTTTTTTATGTCAGTAAACTAAAAACTTTTCAAAGGCAGGGTTTCAACCTACAGTTTCTAGAATACAGCGGGCTCTAGATGGACAATGGAAGTAATCTTTTTTGTCAGACAGAAAATAGATGTTGGCATTGAAAAAGCAGGTTTACCGCTGAGAGTCTAACTTAAGTTCTCTGTTCGTACAGAATTTTCAGATCCCACTAAAATTGTGTCAACAAACTACCAGCAACAAGAAAAGTTGAGTATCTACTATATGCTAGGTACAATGATGGGCACCTGGAAGCTAGAAAGACAAGGAAGACAGTGGGAACACTCAGATCAGTCAGAGGTAAAGCTGAACTGGGGTGTGCATAGTGCCTTATTGCTGATGTGGTCAGAAGGGGCTGGGCTCTAGGATTATCTAAAGTATCCTGGGGAAAGAGAATTATCTTCCAATGGGAAGTGGAAAATGACATACTTGGTATTTGGAGGGTTTCAAAAGAGGAGAGGAAGTTTGGGGTTTGAAGTGAGGACTTAGTAAGCCAGGCAGCCCTCCAGGCTTCTCACCAACAGGGGCAGGCTCCCTTAAGATGGGAATTTGATTTGTTTTCATTGCACTAGTGTACACTGACTCACTCCTAGATCTCAACACCTTTATGAGTGAATAGTTTAACTATTTGTGTTCCTTTGTTAGACTTTGGAGTTATTCAGTCAATTTAAAATCTTAAAGTCAATACATTTAAAACCAGTTTGGTCTGTGGCCCAATTTAGCTTGATCTGAGACACCCAAGTCTCCTCACTGGCGACCACTTTAAAGTTGTTGAATCATGGAATGATCATGTTACTGTCATCAACAAGTGGAATCATTTCTTCCAAAACTGACGTTGGGTGATGACTTCCTTTCCACTGGAACTTTGTATCCTTCAATCTGGAGTTTTATGATGTAGTAAAATAACAATGACAGCAACAAATGGAGTTTCCTGGAGAGAAGTAGAATCTTCCTTCTTTAGGCATTTTGCTTTCTCAGCCCTTTAGACAATAGCTTTAAAACATTAAAATATGCCAACTGGCCTCCAGAAAATGAAAATAAATGGCCTCCCAAGGTCCTCCCCAGTCTCAGCATTCAGAGATGCTTCATATATACACTAATTAATTTTCCCATCAGTGTTTTCATTAGTCAGTAGGGCTGTGAAAGTTACAACCCTTTTGTGAAAGGACTGAAATTGAACCGGTTTTTACAACATGGCGGGGTTCTAGAGGGCCCTTTTGCCATCTTCCTAGAAGCTCCAGCTCTCCTGACAGGCTGCCTCTTCTCTACAAGGGTCTGCTCTATGGAGCTTTCTGAATTGCAAATGCAGAAATTTCCCCTGACTTTGTGGGCAGTGTGTTGGTAATTCTGTGGTATGCAGTGATCTAATACCCAGGCAGTCTGTTACCATGCGACCAAAGCTGAGGTCAATTATGGTTCCCCATCAGTGACCCACAGCAGTTTTCATGCCTTTCACTGCAGTCTATTTTGAAGCGCAGACACTTTAACATTTTTAAAGGGAACCAGAATTATCATTCAGCTGATGAACTGCCACACAGACAGACATTTTCTTATGATTCATTGAAGTGTAGGTCCTAAGAGGTAATGCATTCCATCTCAGTGTATTAAAGAGAGTGAAGACAAATAGATCAGAGAACAAATCAAACGGTGCACATCAGAGATGCCAAGCTCAAGAGAATAACCTTCTAATATTAATATATGGGCTATATAACCCACTGGGCAAAAACATGTTTTATTCAGGAAACCAACAAATCAAGTAATCTCTCGATAGAAAGCCATTTATAGGTCATTTGAAAATTGAATCCATAATCTTTAATAAAGCTTATTTATACCAACGATGAAGCAATCTCAAATAAATAAAACTGAAAGCAGTGATAAATTAGCTCCCTAGCCTTTATATGTTTATTACATTGTAATCATTCAAATCCACTGAAGTCAAATTTGTCTTACCAATTTCCTAAATTCAATCCAGTGAGCTCCTGGTCCTTACACAAAGTCAATTCATATTGTCAAGTGACAGCAAGAAAAATCAATATTATGCTGGTTTTTTTTTCCACCATCCAGAGGGACATTACTAAGTGTAAGTAATAATACAAGCTTTTACCATCCACAAATCTATTATTTATATGTAAATTCTAGCCACATGCTCTGATACCCTTAAAATGGCAATGAAATAAAAAGCTGACCCTGGGAAATATGTCATACCCAGCATGGTAGAAAAGATCCCTAGGGCCTTAGTCAGGAAATAAAGAGCTGTGCTAGAATTTTATTGAAAAATCGTGATGACAAAGCCCTTTCCATTTAAAAACCATAGTCCGTCATTGTCATCAAATCAATGGCTGAAAATGAATGGAGAGGGTCTCATTTTGCTTTCTGCTTGGCACCCAGCATTGGGTAATGCACTCACATCACCAGCTACAAATCAGATCAGGAGACGGCTCAGAAATTTCCCTAGAATGACGACAGGGTTCCTGTTCAGCAGAAGCCCAAGCCCGGCTGGAGCGTGCCTGAGGCTGCCGGCTCTAGACCTGCTTCTCACTGATCCACTGTCAGTCTGTGGGATGCAGGATTCCCCTGGTAAATGCAACCTGCCCTCCTTACTAGGAGCTCAACACACGCAGTCTTCCTCCGCGCTGGGGCTGCAAAGGCCTCAAAACGTTTATTCCTCCTAAGTCGGCCTTGTTAAATGCGGTGAGGTATTTTTTTCTTAACTAGGATTTTCAGGTAGAGGTTGCGATTTGAAATAAAATGAGACATGGGGCGGTCCCAGGCAGGTCTGAGACCTGCTCTCTGGGACCCAGGCACCGCCCTCCAGTCCACTCCGCCTGCTCTGAGGCGGAGGGAAGGGAGGCAGGAGGATTCCTCGCGGAGGAATGTGGTAGGAAAGGTAAACAGCGCACGTGAACTGCCCAGAGCTGCAGAGAGCCAAGAAAGGGGCATTCTCCCCTTCCCGATCCCAGAGCAAATATTTACCGAGCCGGACTCCGGTCGTGCGCAGCGCTCTAGGCAGCTGGCAAGGGCCTGGCCGGCCTCGGGTTAGGGCTACGGACGCCTCCCGCCTCACCTAGCTAACCGGGCGAAGGAATCGGGGCAAAGCGTTTCAGAGGCAGGAAAACGTGGTTTGAATGCTCTGGCTCCACGGAACAGCGATGGCCTTGATTGAGTCACCGACACTGAGCTTCCTCGTTTCCTCACTGCACCGTGAAGGGTTACAGGGTCTATGCTGGAGGGGGACTGTGAGAGCTAGAGTCAGTGCCAGTCGACCGCCTGGCACCGCAGAAACCTGTTTTCCAGCATCCTGCCCTCACCGTCCCCACCCTTCCCAGACTCTATTGGACAGACGTTCTGCATCCAGCAATGCAGCCCTTTGTCATCCCCCTTCCTGGGGCTTGTCTTATTTCCACGTCAAAGTTGCAGGGTCCTAGGGAGCAGCAGGTACGGCCTGCCCAGCTCTGCAGGTCCCTCAAGATCAGCCCCAGCGTCACTGTGGCCTCCTGAATCACACGCAGCTGCCTGCTCAGAACAGAGGAAAAAGAAGCCATCGCTCTTTTCACCTCTTCTCTCTCTCTCTCTCTTCTGCAGCAGTCAGGCCGGCAGCCAGAAAAAGCCCAGTATCTCCCTCCATCGTTTCCTGCAGCCTCCACGCACCTGAGCAGAGGTGGAGAGGATGAGGGGAGGAGCGACTTCAGACCACTGGCTCCTGAGCTGCACCCCTTCTACGTTCCCTGAGGGGAGTCCTCTGGATGGTGGAGGAGGGGAGAGGCACCCTATAGGCAAGGGTTCAGAGAGAGAGCTCCTGGCCACTGCTCAGTCTGTCCCCTCCCCCAGCATTAAATCAAGAAGGTGTTCCCAAATTCACAGCACCGTTCTTCATTGTGGGTGGAATGAGGGGTACGAGCTCCCTTTCCTAAGCTCTGGTGGCCAAGGCCCTGTACATGATGAGGTTTATGGAGGGTGGTTTACTCAGAACATGAGGAAGCAGGGTGAATCTGATTGGCCCCATTTTACAAATGAGGAAACTGAGGCTAAGAAAGGTTAAGTGGTTCCCCCAAGTCACAGCCAGAAAATGCGTGAGCTGGGATTTGGGAGCTCCAGGCGGTGACTCTGGAGCTCACCCCCTCAGCCCGAGCAGGCTTCCTGCTAGCAGGTGGCGGGGAGGGAGCTGACTCACAGCTTTTGATTCGTTCAGTTCTTTTCTGCATTAGTGCTGTTACTTCAGCCTGATGAACAGATACTGCAGTTCCCATCTCTCACTTTGCAAAAAACAGCCACAGGAGGCTGCTTGCCTGCAAGCCCAGGAGTCACAGCATTTCCAGGTAACACACTGACACAGCAGCTTGTGGGTAAGTTAAAAGAGAATGTTTGAGTCCCTAGAGATCTTCTAAATCAAGGATTCTTAACCTGGAGTTCAAGGTAGACCTCAGGGGAATCTGTAAAGCCCCAAATTTGTATATACAAACATTTTCCTAGGGCAGGGGTGCAGACCTTTCATCAGATTCGAAAAGAGGCTTTAAGCCCCAAAGCGCTAAGGACTGTGCAGGGTCTGGCCAACCAGGCCTCACACTCCCAGGCTCCTGTTGATTCATGAGGCAGCACAATCTGTGATGGAGAAAACCCAGAGCCAAACACCAGAAGCAGAATCTGAGCTCTGAATCTTCTGGCAAACATTTTAAAGACTCATGAATTATTAAAATAGCTAATTAAGTCAACCTTCACCAGAGAATATTTGCTTTTTCCCCTCGTTGAGCTCCCTGTGAAATTCGAGTTCTTTTCATCTTAGGCACAAGGTCGTTTCCCTTTATTCTCTCTTAGCTGGTCTAGGAAGAACTTGGAGTGGCCTACTGTGTTCAGTAGTAGCAGCCTGCTATATGCACCTCAGTGTACACAGCTGGGAGGCTCTTAACCCATTTTCTCTCCTTTACCTGATACAATTCAGTTCCATGCAGTGAACTTCCCACCTTAATCGCAATCCTTCTGTTCTGTCAGGCCTCTCCCTCAGTGATCCACATCAGCCATGCCTGCTCCCACATCTTCCCTTCTTACCAAGACAGTTCTGCCCTTGGAATGCTGTGAGTGAATGGCCTTGAACCAAAAATATACAACAGTCATCGAATCAGCTTAAGTTCTGAGGCCGCACTGGCTCCCTACAATTTGGAGCACTTCCTCCCTCTCCTCTATACCTAAATCATACTTTCAGGACAGTGGTCCTCCAATTCTGCATCCTTGATGAAGTCTTGTTATTTCATCTTTGTCAGTTTCATCTATTTCCAACTAGATTGTAAATCCCTTGAGAGCAGGAACTTTTTCTTCTTCTTCTAATGTGTTTATGAACAGGTTTTATATCAAGCTTATTGTTGTTTAGTCACTAAGTCTTGTCTGACTCTTTGTGACCCCATGGACTGTAGCCCGCCAGGCTCCTCTGTCCCTGGGATTTCCCAGGAAAGAATACCAGAGTGGGTTGCTATTTCCTTCTCCAGGGGATCTTCCCAACCCAGAGATCAAACCCCAGTCTCCTGCTTGGCAGCTGGATTCTTTACCACTGAGCCACCAGGGAAGCCCTTATATCAAGCTAGATGCCATGTTAAAAACTCTATGTATCAAGAAGTTCTCCCCACTTCCACAGTCTTTGAAGCTGACCCCTTGCCAACAATTTTGCCATTGCAAAAATGAAAAGGTAGGGCCCTGGCCAGGAGTGAGGGAATCAACTACCCCCTTCCCATAGGCCTGCTGCCCCAACCCATGGTCAACAAGTGCTTCCCTGGGAGATTGCAGTCTCCATGCTGGCTGCACTTGGTACCCAGATCGGAGACCGCCCTCTGTGGCACTGTGAGCCCAGAGCTGAGGCTCCTGCCCCTCACCCTACCATGAGATGCCACGAGCATACACCCGACTTGCACCCTCCCCACACCTGTGTCCAGGTCCCTGCCAAGAACAGAAGGTGACAGTGGTGAAGAGACAGTCAAGATCTGTCAGGGGGGCAGGAAGTCTAGAAGACAGGACTGCGGGAAAGCAAAGGTTGCAGTCCCTGGACTCGTGCTCCATTGTCCAATAGACGTCTCTTCCAGAAACGAAATCGAAGATAAAAGTCCCAACAATTTCAAGATGGTGAATGGTGAGCATTAAAACTCAGGTGTGGGGCGCTTCTGAGTGGGAAGCTCTGGGTAACAGCGCTGGAGGCACACCCTGAGGCCTGCCTGCAGTTTCCTGAAATCTCTGCCATGACTCTACCTGCAGAAATACAAAGGAACAATGGGTGATTCACTTAGGGATGCACAGACTTACCCTAACAGCTATGGATACCACCACCTACCTCATCTACTATCTTGTATGTATATATAGGATTCATGACTTGGAAATACATCTGTAGGGATGAGTAAAACTGGCCAATAAGGCACTCGTTTAATATTTAGCAATCAGATACAAGGCTTTGGTGGAAAATTCTGAGGGCTTTTTAATTTAAAAAAGATTGATTTAGCCATGACCTATGTTCCCTTTCCCCACTGAACCCATTCTCCTTTTCACCTTCCGCAAAATTCAATAATCCTTAATGATTACCAACCATAAAAGAAATAGTGAAAACAAATTTTATTCAATGTCTATTAGGCCTCAACAAGATTAATATAGTGTCACACTTTGGTTTTAAACCCAGTGTTAACCACTATAAGCTGTGTACTATTTTTCTCTCCCTCACATTTTTAATTCATGACTGTAGCTGAATCTTTATCCTAAAAAGATTTTTAAAAGGTTGATTGATCCAACTGGCACTGGCCTGGATTGGGTCCCATGATAGATAATGCTTTTTTTTTTTTTTGTAAACACAAGCCAACAGTCCCTCTCCTCAACAACTGAAGTCTTGATAGAGTGACGCTGCCATCAAGAACTGAATTTCTGAGCTGGGCTGGGACAGGGCCTGCTGCCTGTTTGCACTGATGATGTCTGGGGAAGGAAACTGGGTGCATCAGCTGACTGAATTTCTCTTTTTCCTTTCAAGCATCCTGACATTTTGGCTGGCTGTGTGCGCCTCACCCAGCACCCAGCTGCTGGGTTGACATCTGTGAGCTGCTAATTGGTTGGGGAGTTTTGTAGCCCACAGGAGTGAACTGAGCTGCCCAAGAACTGTAACAGAACAAGGTCTCAGAATGGAAATGAGCTGCTGGGATGCGGGACAGTTTTGCATATTGGTGTCTGAAATTCGGGGAACAAGTTCCTCTGTGGTTGCTAGTTCCTACTTACCTGCAAGTATTTCCAGGGACAGAGAAGGTTTTATTTATCTCTTGGTGCCTACTATTGAGTTGGCCAAAAAATTCATTTGGGTTTTTTCCATATGATCTTATGAGAAAACTCGAACTTTTTGACCAACCCAATACACAGTTAGCATCCAATAAGTGCTTACTGAATTGACACAGCCCCAGTCCTCTTTCCTTTTCGTCACTGTGCCTCCAAACTCTTCCCCTGGGAACTAACATTAGTACTGCTGGCTGCATCCTTGCTAGAGATTATCTCTCTAAGAAAATCTTTCCCTTTGCTTCACAGGTCTGGTGATGAAGCATTGGCACTTAAATTTTTTTTTGTTTAATTTTTTGAATGTATTTATTTTTGGTTGCGCTGGGTCTTCGTTGCTGCGAGGGCCTTTCTCTAGTTCCAGAGAGCAGGGGTCACTCTCTAGTTGTGGTGCTGAGGTTCCTCATTGTGGTGGCTTCTCCTGTTGCAGAGCACGGGCTCCAGGCACAGGGACTCAGTTGCTGTGGTGCACGGGCGTAGTCGCTCCTCATCATGTGGGCTCTTCCCAGATCAGGGATCAAACCCATGTCTCCTGCCTTGGCAGTCAGATTCTTTACCATTGAGCCACCAGGGAAGTCTTGCACTGTCCCTTTTAAAATGCTTTCCATGCCAATAAGAGTCCAGTAGATTTCTTCCTTTCTAGGTATCCATACTATAGAGGTGACCTCTAATTGTAGGGGTCCCTAGAGAAATGGCCAGTGATCCCTTTCCTCACTGGCTCAGGACATCACAAGTAGGATCCATGCTTTTGTCTGTGGGTTGTTTCTCTAAGCTGAGACAGAGAATTAAATTATAGGCCCAAATTCCCATTAAGCCAATATTTATTTTCCCTGTGCTTTCATGGAAAGCAGTAATAAATCTTGCTTTGTAGGGTCTTTACCTCCTTATTCAGTTCCCTCAGCTAATAAAATCAAGACTATTCCTGAAATTAGATTAAATAATTTGACTCTCCTTCTAGAAGTTTCAGAGCTCTCACTGACCTTTCTTGAAGAAGCAGAAGCTATCTTGTTTTCTTTTCTCTCCCAGTGGCCTATGAATATCCTGTCATTTAAAGAGCAGAAATAAAAAGGATTGAGATAGAAAAGGCAGAAAAACTGGTTGTCAACTTCCACTAATTAGTTATCACTGTATGGTCCCAAACTCTCTCCAGGCCTCAGTTCCCTTTCTGTAAAATTTAGGACTCAGAAGAAAAAGTTATCTGTAATGGTCCCTTCTGACTTCCAAAATCTAGGTATCTCAGAGGATTAAAGCCTTCATGCACAGACTGTAATTCTCCAGACCTAACAAAATTGTTTTCTTTGTGACAAGAACATTTTTTTTCTCTTCTTTATTTAAAAAAATAGAACAGAACAAAATGAGCTCAGATCATAAATTCCGCTGATTTCTTTCTAAACCACAGGATTCGTTTTCTGAAATTGCTGTCTTTTCCTTCAAAAGCCTCAGCAGTCCTCAGCCTCGTCAGCCAGTTGCATCACTTTTTATGAGGTCGGTGCAATGAGGAAGCCTTAGAGAAAGGCTGGAATGAGCAGTGACAGGGCACAGGACTCTTTAGTGGTAAAGAACCCCCAGGAGGCCAAGTTGCCCCTCTTCCATCATCTCCTAACATCTAGAACCCAGTCCAGAATCTGAGTGAATAAAATGCTGTTTTGCCAATCAACCCATTGAAAATGATTTTTCCAGTGACTATTATGTTCATTAAACTATTGATCCCTCATATTCACAACCCCAACAATCATTCTGGCCTTAGTTTTTAAAGTCATAGAAAGAAATATTACTGGGATTTAAGGATAAAATTTCCATAAAAGGAGATCATCTCAGAAGACTCTAGAGATTAGGAACATGAACACTGTAGCAGTCAGGATAAGTTCAAGTTCTGATCCCACCATTTACTGTGAATAGCTGTATGAGCTTTAAATTCCCTGTTTCTACATCCTCATATGTAAAATGAGGATGATAAATAATATCTACTTCATAGGGTGGGACAAGAAGTAATTGAAATAAATTGTGGAAAGAGCTTAGCAAAGTATCTGGCACATAGTAAATGCTCAATAGATTCTGTTATTATTAATAGCGATACTGCATGAATAATACATAAGTGAAATGTCCCATTTTTGCCCTAATCTAGAGAAGTTACGTTGACTTGGGCATCACATACATTTCTGGACTTCTCTTGGGTCCCTGAAGCAAAGGTAAAGTGGGAAAAAATGCCTTTACAGTTTAATCAATGAACGTAATGATAAATTTCTTTAAAATATCTAAAATGATAGTTTAATGTAACAATAGCTTACTTCAAAGAGACAGAGAACAAAATAATTTAAGCGACTAAAAAAATTAAGAAGGTCTTAAACCTAAAAGGGAAATAATGATTTTGGCCCTCTGTTGATTACCTGGGTGAGTTTCAACTCTCATCCTTGCTTGGGACTGAGGCCCTGGCTCTAGCCAATCAGAGAAGCAGGGAACCACAGAAGGGAGAGGATAAGGACGGTCACGGGCTGTGGCAGCACATGGCCTAAAATAACCAGGACTCAGTAATGCTTGTTTGACCAAAAGCATTTAATCTTCTATCACCCCTGGAAATCAGATGGTGTTATAAACCCAGAGGGCTAAGGTAGATGAAACACAGTGACTCATGCTAAGTGGGGACGATGCTCTGATGAAACAGTAGTCTTAGTTTGCACTTTAGAATTCAGATCCACAGTGAGATGAGGTTCATAAACTCCCAGGGGTCAGGGGGTGGCCCAAAAGACCCCAAAGAATTTGTATTCAGGTTTGTATCTGCATTAGCTCCTAATGAAAGCCAATACGGTATTGGCTATAACTACCAGAGGGTTCCTAATGGGATTTACTTATGTTACAGAATCAACAGTAGGTTCAATCTGCCCCCAGTCAGACAGGAATAGATAAACGCAGAAGTGCAGAATTGCTTCATCCAAGTCTGGCTCCAAATTGTGAAATGTCTCAGTCTGAGGTGTTGCCCAAGCAACCCTTGAAACAAGCTTGCCAAGCTGCCTGGCTAGATCCAGAAGATGGAGATGACATTCGTGGAAAGGGAAATTCTGTTCACCCAGAAGTGAAGACAGCAGGTAGACAGACCCAGTCAGCCGATCAGGTACAGTGAGAAACCATTTGAATTGAAAAAAAAAAAAAATGCAAATCATAACTAAATTACTGGAGGGAGGACACAGCAGAACAGGAAATGTGCATGCAGATAAGTGAAGCCTCCATTAATGGTTTCCCTGCACTTATCAGAAGGGGTTTCAATTAACCTGATGAAGACCAAGGCAATCACAGTAGGAAGAAGGATGGATTTAGGATTAATCTCCTGTTGTTTCCTACAGTAATTTATGAGGGAAATGCTTCTGATGAGCCAAGCTGGGATGAACCCCAAGTTGATTAGATTTTTTTTAAAAAAGAACCACGTTAAAAACATTGATTCCCAAACCTAGCTACACGTTAGATTCATTTTGGGATCTTTATAAATTTCCAAAGCCCAAACCATATCACAGCTCAGTGACATCATGATCTCTAGGGGGTGGGACACAGGCATTAGTATTTTCTGAAGCTCCCCTTGAGTCTAAGGTGCAGACAAGCTTGCAAACCAGTCTGATGGACATATACATACACTGTGGAGATTTGTTAGGAAGTGGCCTGTTGGGTTAAAGGAAAGAAATACAGTCCTTAAGAATGACAAGAAAATAGCCTGCCTTAAAACAGAACAGGAGGCATGTCTCTCATTTCCTTTATTTGTCATTTTAAAAAATGTGTGTTAGTGTCCAAGAGGAATGGGTGAAGAGACAGAGCCACATTCAAAACAGAGAAATGGGCCCAAGATGGCGATGGAAGAGAATCCTGAATG